>NC_139587.1:4983214-5080714 GCF_946808225.1 Silurus aristotelis | reverse complement strand
TGAGCATTTTTTTACCTTTGCGCCGTCTGGGTGCAACATCAAATGATCTCAATGTCAACATCATTCTCTGAGATCCATTTCAGAAAGCTTAGACATAAAATCCCTCACATACATATTGCACTAGTTGTCTTGTGTGATGTAGAACATGGGAAATAAATAGCCAGTGGTCCAATCCAATCCAATCCAATCCAATAATTGTATGAAAAATTATAATTGCATACTAGTGCTTTTGATAACTGCACACTCTTAAGTGAGTGCCAAATTTACACATTAATTCCAAAAACAGTACAGTCAGGTTTAGAATCTGATATTTGAATTGACCCTGCAAAAAAAAAAAAAAGATTACAAAAACCTTTGCAGAAAAATATGCCTCAAAATATCCTCTGAAAAAAAAAAAAAGTCTGGATTATTATTCAGTTTATCAATGATATTATTCATTATGCTTTAATTATTAATTATAGTGAAACATGATAACCAATGACTAGAATGAGCTTAAGGGACTAAATTGTATTATACACTTGTTTATGTGGCTATTGCAGGGGCAGGGTTGACAGGTCTCAGCCAAATTTTAAGGCCGACTACATTTAAAAAAAAAAAAAAACGTAAAAGACCCCGAAACTATCTTATACTTGTTCAGGTGTCGAAAAAATATGACTTTCTGTTTCTTATTCTTTATAATAAGGCACATGCATTTTTATTTTTGCAGTATCTGCAATATACCTTACCTTACAATTATTACCCAGTACTGCCATTATCTACTATATAATCTCACTCGAAAAATTCAACTCTTCCGATCCTTGTAATATATATTAGAAAAGAAATGGCACAGACATCGTCTGCACTTACACTTTGCCTTTGTTTGTCATAGCTTTTGTTTGCTTCATCTGATTTTGGTGTCTGCAGACGACCCCACACTCACCCTTCCAAAAGAAACCAAACAAACAAAAATATAACTGTGGTTTTGCTTTTATTATTCCACCCCAACCTTATTTCAACACCCAATTTAAAGTTAATGCTAAAACCATGTAAAATCCGTCCAGGTATCGCTTTCAGTCGGAAAAAAGGTCAGAAGGGGATTTCTATTATCTGTAATTTTCTTAAGCATCTCTGACTGTAGTTCTGACTTCAAGGCAAATCACAGCTTTGGTATATTAATGGGCAAGTTCTAATAATGTTACTGTTTCCATAGGAACAGCAAATTCACTGGGACTTGTGTGGCGGAGCTGTACATGAGTCTAACATTAAATATAGACTTCTAACAAATTAAAAACATGTAATGTAACCAAAAGATTGTAATCATGGATATGGCGAAGCATTCTATAAGGAGGAATAGAAAAATATTACGATGAATATTTGCACTTCTGGTAGAGGCTAAACTGCTTTTCGTTGCTGTGTACCTGTACAATGCAAAGACAATGAAGTTGTATCTATTTATCTATTGGCGTCTACAATGTCAAATGTCAATACATTTTCTGCTGTTTGAAAGTCTTTAGGATGAGGGACATTGTTCATTTTAGGAAAGAGAAAAGGCTGAAAGTAAGCAGATGGGGGAATAATTTAATATAACTGATAACAAAAACTAACTTGTTTTATGGACATAAATATGATAATAAATATAACCATATAGTGTACAAAGTATTATACGTTTTATATATATATATATATATATATATATATATATATATATATATATATATATATATATATATATATATATATATATTTATACAGTATATATGTATATAATATATATATTATATGGGGTCAGAGCGCAGTGTCAGCTATTATACAGCACCCGTGGAGCACAAAGGGTTAAGGGCCTTGTTAAAGGGCCCAAGTGTAACAGCTTAACAATAATGGGGTTTGAGCCCCCATCCTTCTAAATAGTACCTCAGTTAACCACATATCTCAGCTTTTCAGGAAGCAGTCAGAGAGCACAGGGTCAGCTATGTTACTGTGCCCCTTGAGCAGATAGGTTTAAGTGCCTTGCTCAATGACTAAACAGTGGCAGCTTGGTGGTTCTGGGGTTTTAATCAACCTTATGATTAGTCACCCAGAGCCCTAACCACTGAACCACCACTGCCCATCAGCATACCCCTTAACCGCCATCTTAGAAAAGGCATCTTAGAAAACCATACCCATTTATTGCTTGGTATCAGTACTTTTTTGTCAGTGCTTATCTCAGAAGCTGAAATTTACAGTAAAAAATTTATGGGATCTTCAGAGTTCTAAAAGTTCAATCTTTTTTAAAAAAACTTTTTCTTAGGACTTGTGAAAATGAAACTAAAGACAACTCTTTTGTATTTCTAGAGAGGATGCATGGCATAATATGAAGTTGAAATTAGAGTGTAAGCATCTTGACTAACCATAACCAGTTGGATTTTTACTAAATGTTTTCGAGGCAAATGAAAATTAAATGAAATGTTAATTGTTGTGGTCTAAAATGAAAATACGGGAGACCAAACACATGACTGATCCACATTTAGTATGAGGGATAAATTGTAGGAATAAGTTACTTTATTGCTAAAACAATCTTTTAAATGTCTGTGACTAAATTATTGCTAACAAGAATATTTTAGACTAGGTAGTTGGAATAGAAGTTAATAGTACTGTAGGTTAATAGTTGGTATTTATTAAACAACAACAATAGTGTAGAGGGGAAAATGTCATGCTAAATCATTTAGAATAAAATGTATATGACCAACCAATATAATGACTTAATGCACTCAACTTTTTGGCAGGATATAAATTAAAACCAAATTAATATATACTGTATATGCTGTAATGTATTAGTCACTATCTACACTCATGGTTATTTATTGAAATAAAATCATATTTGAATTGATTGATTTTTTGATCCAAAAGAACTCTTATAAGCCCATAGTCTTTATTCTTGTTCGTAAATATATAGTATGAGGTCCTTTATACTGAAGAAGTTGTCCACATCTTAAAAGAAAACAGCCACCGATCCAGGTTTTTAATCTAATGAGAGCAAAAAGCAGTGGCATGTTTTGAAGCTAACGGTGACAGCCACAGCAATCGCAAGAGAAAGTTCACCACATGCCTCATTTCTGTCAGAATAAATTTTCATCTCTCTGCAAAAGTCTGCGTGGAAAAAAACGAAGTGGAGGTACGTCTTTTATACATTAGCACTGATGTTTCTTAGATCTTTAAGACTCCAGCAGGGAAACAGGCAGACTCAGAGGAGCTGAACCTCACACAGCACTAGAACCTGGTGCAAGAAGAATGACATTTAAGTGAAAACATCGCTCTGCCTTCTCAAGCTTTCATCTCCCTCATTTGTTGATAGACAGGTGGAACGTTGCTGGCTTTTACACAATTTCCCTCTTATTAAAGAGTAAGTCACTAAGCCAGAGTTCCTGCATTCGCTTTGTTCCTATTTTAAAAACCGTGCACTTTTGAAATACACGATGTCAGATTTTGAAAGAGAATAACGCATTTGAAATGCTAAGGGAAAAAAGTAGCAGTGTCAATAATTTATCGACTCGACTAAGAAAATGATGAGTTTAATTTTGTATACTAGTATCGGAGTAATAAATGCATTCTCAGAGTTGACTTATTAAATGCATATATTCTATTTATTCTTTATCTAATTATCTTACAATATAATGCTTACGATTTAATTCTTTGACACTGTTAAACAATTAATTTTCTCACATCACTATTATTTTGAAGACAATAACTGCATTTTTTGAAAGACAAAATGCATTAAGAATAACTAATTAATAAGCCTTATTCTACATTGTTGTTAAAGAAAATTAGATTTTAAATGCATTTTTAGTTTTTAGATAATTAGGACTCAAATTGAAATTTTTTTTTTTTTTTTTTTTTTTTTTTTACACTTTTTACACTTAAATGGTTTGTAAAGCAAGGTTTAAATAATATATTATTAATTGTTAATAGTATTTCACATAACAAATCTGTAGTACATGTCCTTATATAAAGAGTCAAGACAAGTGGCTTCATTGTTATTTCAACCATATACAGCACATGTCTAATTGAAAAGAAACAACTTCCTCCAGAGCAAAGGTGCTACATAAAACAACATAACACAAGATAGCACAAAGTTAACTAGAACAGACTGATACACATACAGACTGAAACATAATGAGAAATAAATATATAATGAATAAACCTTTAACAGGTTTTGGATTTGTGCTTTATCTAACTAATAAGAACCCTTAACCCTTTTTATATGTTCTTAAAATACATAGTGTTACCAAAATATTAGAATGATAATAGTTTTGTATACATTCACCTATATCTCCTATCTAATTAACTGGATGTTCAGGGTGAATTCATTCATACATGCTGTAAATAGTATTGTCAAGCTCAATGTATGCATCATTATTGTATCTTTGTATTCTAAAATCTAATCTATAGTGATAAAAATACAAATGATAAAAATGTGAAAACAGGTTGGTATTTATCAACATTTTAGTCAAAAGCTGTTGTGTGAACGCAGAGTAATCCCATGCTGACAACCTAGTTTCTGAGTCCCACATCATGTTGAAAAGGTCAGCCGATGAGTCACGCAGAAAGCCCACGTCTAAAAAAACAGCAGCATTCTTCACTGTAGATGCACAAACAATCGAGGTGTCGCCTACAGTATACAGTTAAACTATTCTAAGAGAGTTCACAGTCCAGTGCGGTTGGGGGAAAATACAGAAACCCACCTACCCAAGGGAAAGGATTAGTGTATGAAAGTATGACAGTATGCTGTATACGTATATATACTAATTATAACTAGCAGACCACCAACTTGCTCCAATACCTTATTTTTTACTGTAAATAGAACACGTATTACTTTCTATAGAAAGAAAACTGAAATGATGATCCGCTGTGGCGACCCCTAATGGGAGCAGCTGAAAGAAGAAGAAAAAGAATAGAAAACTGAAGAGTATAGATTAAAATAGCTGTAGTGTCACTGTACAGTATAACAAAGTTATGTTTGCATCTTCCTGTATTGTATTTTATATTGTATTGTTTCATTCTGAAACTAAAGTTAAGTTGTTAAAAAAAATCAATATTCAGCAAGCCTGAAAAGTCTAATTAACTAATGGCAGTTAGTTAATACACATAATACACATGATTTTTTAAATTCATTTATTTACATACTGATTTATAACTCTGAATAGGTTGATAGGGAGAAGGGCCTTTTGGTAGCAATGTGTTTGGCAGAGTCCAAAAACAGTGCTCATTACCCAGAGATCTCTGTTTCTATATTGAAGTTTTCTCATCAGTAGGAAATATTTTGGATGGTCAGGGAAAGATGGATAAAGCCAAATACAGTGCAAATCCTAGAAGAAAACTTGTTCCATTCTACACAAATGTAAGTCTGGGGGTGGGAGTGGTGGTGCTGGGTGCTTAGTCTGCTGTCCAACATAACAATGATCTCAAGCAAACCACTAAAGCTGGACTGAAATGGTTCATAAGCAAGAACCTGGATGTGTTTAAATGTCCCAGTTAAAGCCCAGTTTTGTATCTAAGAGAGAATCTGAGTCATGACTTGAATTTTTTCCATTCACTACTGGTCTCCATCCAGTCTTGAGGCTTGAGGAACAGATCTTGATTAATTATGCCAAGAAGAACTGGCAAAAATATAGCTCAAAGTGACAAATCCTAGAAGAATTGTCTGCAGTTGCAGGCAAAGGTGGTTCTATTAGGCAGACTATTGATTTAAAACTATTGAAACTATATGCAACCAACATATGGAAGTTTTTTTTTTCTTGTTTATATATATATATATATTGCACCTTCATATTTAAATATTGCTTTTAGGGATACTATGTAAACCAAACGGTACAAATCCCATATATATATATATATATATATATATATATATATATATATATATATATATATATATATATATATATATATATATATATATATATATATATATATATATATACAGTACAGACCAAAAGTTTGGACACACCTTCTCATTCAAAGAGTTTTTTTTATTTTCATGACTATGAAAATTGTAGAGTCACACTGAAGGCATCAAGGGCTATTTGACCAAGAAGGAGAGTGATGGGGTGCTGCGCCTGATGACCTGGCCTCCACAGTCACCGGACCTGAACCCAATCGAGATGGTTTAGGGGTGAGCTGGACCGCAGAGTGAAGGCAAAAGGGCCAACAAGTGCCAAGCATCTCTCGGGGAACTCTTTCAAGACTGTTGGAAGACCATTTCAGGTGACTACCTCTTGAAGCTCATCAAGAGAATGCCAAGAGTGTGCAAAGCAGTAATCAAAGCAAAAGGTGGCTACTTTGAAGACCCTAGAATATGACATTTTTCACTTGTTTCACACTTTTTTGTTATGTATATAATTCCATATATAATTCCACATGTTTTAATTCATAGTTTTGATGCCTTAAGTGTGAATCTACAATTTTCATAGTCATGAAAATAAAGAAAACTCTTTGAATGAGAAGGTGTGTCCAAACTTTTGTATACTGTGTATACAGTATATATATATATATATATATATATATATATATATATATATATATATATATATATATATATATATATATATATATATTGCAACTTCATATTTAAATATTGCGTTTGGGGATACTATGTAAACCAAATGGTACAAATCCCAAATTGTAGTTAGTTGTAGCACTAATATTGCAGCTCAAGGGGTGAATACTTGCAAACCACAGTCAAGTTCTCTCTAGGAAACTGACAATTAAAATAAAATTACACTGGCAGCTTGGTAGTGCTAGGGCTCAAACCCCTAACTTTCCCATCATTATCCCAGAGCATTAACCACTGAGCTACCACTTTCTGCTAATTAATTCAGAACTTTGTCTAAATTAATTATACTAGGTAGCAGTAGTGTAGCTGGAAGAATGTCATTTCATTGAATTTACTGGTGCATGATTACAGCCCAAATTCCTAAAGTTAAGGTCAGAGTTTCAAAAGTCCAAGCTGGATCCCAAGTCATAGGCAGCTAGTCTGCATCAATAAAACATTTTTTTATAACATATATTTATAAAGGATATACAAGGATAAATAGTCCATGAGCAAGTAAAAACATTTTAAAGTTTAAAGTGCATCTTTAAACAGAAATATATACTTAGATAACAATATTAGCCATATTTAACTGTCAACACACACACACACACACACACACACACACACACACACACACACACACACACACACACACTTATCGTTCAAGAAAATGGCTTTAATCTAAAATTTGTGCACTTTAACGACATACTACATAATCATGTAACGCAGAGGGCTGCCTCACTGATGAGATTCCTGCACTCCAGGCATAGTAACAGTCTGTAAAAAGAACCATGAGTCATGGTATTTTAGCAGAGGGGAAGGGGTGTGTGTGTGTGTGTGTGTGTGTGTGTGTGTGTGTGTGTGTGTGTGTGTGTGTGTGTGTGAGTGGAAATGATATGGCAATGTTAGTTGTTAGTGAGTCTTGGTTGCTGGCAGAGTTTCGTCCTCCTCTTTATGGTTTGGATAGACGCTCCTCTGTGGGTGTGATGTGAAATCAGTTTAACTGTTTCCTCGTATGTTTTAGGTTATACGGATTTTAGCTGGAACAGATTTTGATCTTGTTCAGAAATGGGTAAAATATATTAATAGAAAGAGCACCTCCTATTGGTCAGAGATCAAAACCCTGGGAATTAGGGTTAGCGAATGCTGCTGCTCTCCACAACCTTTATATACAGTATATATTGACCAATGAAATTGGTCAAACATTGTTTGTACAGATAATGAAAGACAACTGTCTGAAACACATCTCTGTAAACTTTATGTACGGTGCACGTTACAGCTACTGGAAATTTTTTTTTTGTCTTTGGTGCCTACCATGATTTCTCACTATGGGTTAGAAAAAAGATGAGACTTGAGGTTTACATCTGTACCAAGTTGTCAGACAATATATGAGGCTCAAATCCAGACCACATGCTCCAACATGACCACGTCTTTAGTAAGTGTCTGGTCATGGTCACTGTGGTTCATACAGTGTGGTTAAAACTAGTTTGCTTATACTTTGGGAAATGGATCGCTTTTTAGTTTGACCTGGCAGACACATAAGAAAAAAACTCCTGTTTTAGACTAGAAAACGTTCCCAAGCAAAGTTCTAATTGAGACTAAGTTTGACTGATAAGGACAACTGATGAAGAGAATTCACATACCATTCTGTCAGTGCTGGCATTTACTGTATGTGCCTTGCTGGAAGCATTTCTGAAAGCATAATGATAGGTTGCAAAAAAAAAAAAAAACCCACTTTTAGGCCATGCCCACTTTGGATCTATTACAGCTACAGACAATGCTTTTTTTTTACAACACTTCAAGTATACATGGTGTTAACTGTAAAATTATTTCCCTGCTTGCTTATTAGAGGACCAGATTCTTTCTGTGCACTTACCTTTGCTCGAAGGCCATCTGTCAGGGTCAGTCTTCCTCATTCTCTTCACCTTCCTTTACTAACTTGGTCAATTTATCTCAAGTGTTTAATTAGGCTGATAGAATCAGAGTAATGTTCATGTTTAGTGCTGGTCCAATGGCTGAATGATGTTTATCTCTGCTCACAGCATTTCCCTTTTTCTTTTTGTTGAGATAATGATGCTTGTTACTGTTGTGACCTGAAGGTTAACCAGATTAGAACTGTACCCTGAGGCCAGGAGTCTTTCAAGAAATAAAGATCATTACTTGTTCGCTAAGTCCCAGATAAAAATAATTGTTGAATTATACAGATCACATCAAATTATACAGTCATACCACTTAGATATACACTTGTATGTAGTGCTAAAAGTCCCTGCTTCCAGAATTTGAAAGGTCTGTAAGTTACATCTTCATTTTATAGAGCTGTTGTGAAATTTCTTTTTCTTTATCAGCTAAACTCATGGTGTCATATTGAGTGCCTGTGAGCGTGGCAGATCTCTGACACTCCAAGCCCTCGGTGTGCCTGACTGAATGGAGATCTGTCAGGCTGGAATGAAGACGTTTCTGCGCTGGTCTCTCAGTCTTATGGGACCAGCTCACTCAAGCCTGTCTCATCTTGATGTCCTTTGCTAGCAGTTGCCGTGGAAACCTAGTGGTAACAATTCAGAAGCTCGGAAAGTGAAGAACAATATTGACTCCGGTGTCTTAATGCTTAATGCAAGGACATCGGTTCCCCTTGCATCTTTGTACATGTACCTCAGCAACCAACATCACAGCACAGCCTTGCGTTCCTCTTAAATTCCAGAATATGGCCAGAAAATGTTTCCTTGTTTCTTTATAAAATTCTTGTAAAATACAAACACAAATTGCAGCAATTTCTTGTTAATTATTATACAAGGACACAAAGTCAAAGCTAGGTTCTTTTTAAAAATAAAGCAGGATTTTTTTAGACTTATGGTCTAAAATGTGAAAGTGAAGGAGTGACTTATTGACCCTTTATCTGTTATAGAATCAACAGGTCATGTTAAACCAAGCTGCATACTCACATACACACATCTCTATGCTGGTACCAACACTGGGTCATTTGACCATTGATCATTCAGTTTCATCAAAGCATTTTATTGAAGTCTAAGGTCAGTTGTAGGATTCAATCTGAAAAACTTTTTGTGCAAATTTTTTAAGTCAATTATTTTTATCATTTTATTTTTATATAATTTTTTGCTCCATTTTTCTTTCTCCCAATTTAGTCATGTTCCATTTACTAGGCATAACATTATGACATTATAACATTATGAGCGGTGAAGTGAATAACACAGATTATCTCTTCATCATGGCACCTGTTAGTGGGTGGGATATTTTAGGCAGCAAATGAACTTTGTCAAAAATTGAATTTTGTCCTCAAAGTTGATGTGTTAGAAGCAGGGAAAATAGGCAAGCATAAGCAATTGAGTAAGTTGGACAAGGGTCAAATGGTGATGGCTAGACAACTGGGTCAGAGCTTCTCCAAAACTGCAGCTCTTGTGGGCTGTTCCCGGTCTGCAGTGGTCAGTATCTATTAAAAGTGGTCCATGTAAGGAACAGTGGTGAACTGGCGACAGGGTCATGGGAAGCCGAAGCTCATTGATGCACGTGGGAAGCGAAGGCTGGCCCGTGTGGTCCGATCCAACAGATGAGCTCCTGTAGCTTGAATTACTGAAGAAGTTAATGCTGTTAGTGCTCGACAAGTCAGGACTTTCTTGGCAGCAAAAGCGGTACAACACAATATTAGGCAGGTGGTCATAATGTTATGCCTGATCAGTACCGTAAAGTTATACCTGATATCGGTGTATCATGACAACTACCAACCAGAAAGGCTGAACACTATTCCCATGATTGGACTTTCTCAGAGATGTGAAATCTTTATCGAAATGTTGCTAATGCTACATCAGAGGCAGCTAAGCACACTTGGAGGAAAGCTTTATCTACGCTCTTTTGAATACATGATCTCAAAGATGCTTATGGTTGGCTAGTGCTGCTCTGATTAACAAGGAAAATAGTAAAGCCATCACATGCATGGGCAAGTTTGTTCTTTCAGATTCTCAACCATGGATGGCATTTATGGTCTCCATTAAACATAAGGAAAAGCTGTCCCTCTGGAGACAATGCTCTTTGTGAATTGTGAATTAATCTGTAAATCTCTTTAATTTGTCCTTTCCAAGATGAAATTCACACTCCATAATTATAGTTTATCACCTGGTCAACATCTGATTTCATTCAAGTGACTTTTTAATCAACTATTTTCCTAGTCTTTTCTTATTATAAAGTATTTTATTTTTTTACCGTAATCATATACATTTGTAACAGATTTGGTGAATTAGATTAGCTAAAAATTTTTGCACTTTTCCTTTAATACGCTCTAATCCTCTGAAAGTATGCAGAAAGAAATATCTCCAATGCCATATTTTCTCTCAATAGCTTATCTGGAGCTAGAAAATGGAGATCCTATAATCCTCACATCGTTTAAGTGCATCAACAGATGTAGCTACATATTCAATATTTATGAGATTAGATCGCCTTATATCACAAATGAAATGCAAATACTGTCCAGATTGAATAGAGCGCAAACACTTGC
Organism: Silurus aristotelis; assembly: GCF_946808225.1. NCBI lineage: Eukaryota > Metazoa > Chordata > Actinopteri > Siluriformes > Siluridae > Silurus > Silurus aristotelis. The sequence goes on along the minus strand of NC_139587.1, from coordinate 5,069,663 downwards.
GTTTGTTTTTTACATAAATTACTATAAGGGCTGAAATATGCATTTATATTAATACTTAACTAATACTTTCATAATGATGAATTCATAATGTGGTCTAATCCTGAGCCCATCAGTGGGTAATGAAGTGCATATATTACCAGCCTCTGAGGCATATACACTGACTGTTCACTTTTGCAAGAACATCTGTACACTTGTTCATTCATGCACTAGTACATGCGGCAGCAAACACAGCGCAGAAAATTTGGCAAATACAGGCCAGGATCCCAAGGATATTCATGCACAACAATTTTAGTCAGAATGGTGCAAAAAACAAAAAAATGTAATGCCCATTTAGTAGGGGGAAACACCTTGTCAATAAGTGAGACCAGACGAGAACTTGCCCAGATTGGTATGAACTGACAAAAATGCTATAATAACTCTATAATAACTCTATAATAACTATATATATATATATATATATATATATATATATATATATATATATATATATATATATATATATATATATATATATAATTTTACTATGACCCGTGAAACGAATATTTATTTGGAAACCCCTTTCAAAATTTACATCACATCATTTCATATCATTTATTAAATCTTTTTTTCAGTTCTGACATTAAGAACTACGACCGCTCCATTTCATCGAGTCCATCTTTTGTTATTGGTGCTTTCTATATGCTACTTGATGCAAAGATTGCTCAATTTAAGTGGTGGTCTGATAAGACGTGAACTTTCATGAGAGAACAGCCTAATAACAAGTCTTTTATTACTTTATACAATTGAATGCTTTATCTCAACACAAGCTTGTGATTCATTTTTTTTATAAACCTCAAAGCATCAAAGTAGCTTTCTCTTATCCACATTCTTTCTCTATTATCCTTACCAGATCTGTTTCATGTCTCCTCGTGTACCGATCGGCTACTGTTTTTATTTTAGAGGGCTGCACCTTTGAAATCCTGGATGCTGTGAGAGAAACCTGCGAGTGATCCGGGGTGACAGCATGACACAACGAGAGCAATTGCAACACACACATTCTGCTGTGACAGGACAGAGGCTTGAGGAATGCTGCGACCTCAGGCTGCGTAATTCAATTAGGACATGAACATACGCAGTGGAGGATCAGTTTAACTAAACGACAAACACATGTAGAACCATATCACTTCAGGCTATAACAAATACACACATGTTTTACAGATACAATGAATAAATGACGATGCAAGTCTACACTTCCTTGAATCGCATGATTTTTTCTTATGCATAATACGCTTGTACATTTAGAAAAATAATACTAAAATATAATACATAAATAATAAAGGTCACACAGTATAAAATGAGCTTTGGTGAATTTGCTCCTCAAATTTATCCAGGTAAATATATTGTATATTTTATTTTGTGTTTTTAATATTCGTATACGTCTTGTTTTTGTTTTGTTTATTGTTTTTTCTACAACTAATAATTGACTAAATTGACGTTGCAAATCGCAATCATTCTTCTCTTACTGTAAAATAGACTCAATCAATCAATTATCCAAAGTAGGTAGTAAGGTAAGGATGTCATAGCTTTCAGTGATTCACTCATCAAACACTTAGCACAAAAGCTGTGGGAATTTGTTCATGGTTGCAATCAGTATCACATACAGTATGTGCTTTCTGAAGCTGTTGGACACACTATTATCCATTTTTTAAGTAAAAAAGGATATGACATGCTTTTTATCTATAGTAATGGCAGTCAATCTAAAGCTAAATTACTTTTTTCACATTCTGCTTTGACTACTGTACAAGTGGAAATTGAATAAATTTAATTTCAGCCTGCATTATTCTTTTTAAGAGAGAAACTGTTGAGGAGCACTACAGCAAATTACTTTGGAGGAGGAGAGAAAATGAGAGAGAGGACATTTTGAAAAGTTTTCAAATTATGTTTTTTTTTTTTTTTTTCCTTTGAATAGCTTCTGGGAAAAGACACTTAAAATTGTCCATGTATTTTACCTTCTTTTTCTATATACATGATCTACACTATATACACCTGACTTTTCCAGCCATATAGGGTTCTTCTCCAAGCTATTATCACAAATTTTAAGACACTCACAATTTTATAGGATGAGTTTGGAATTCGAATTGAACTAAGTGACCCAAACCTGTTCTAGAATGAAAATGCCCTTTTGCACAAAGCCAGCTCCATAAATATATGCTTTCCATGGGTTAAAAGATCTTGAGTGGCCTGCTAAAGAGCTCTGACCTCAACCCTAATGAAAACCTTTAGGCTTCCTCACCCTGCATTAGAACCTGGATTCACAAACACCCTTGAGGCTGAATGAGAACAATTCTTTATATATATATATATATATATATATATATATATATATATATATATATATATATATATATATATATATATATACAGTGAGGAAAATAAGTATTTGAACACCCTGCTATTTTGCAAGTTCTCCCACTTAGAAATCATGGAGGGGTCTGAAATGGTCGTTGTAGGTGCATGTCCACTGTGAGAGACATAATCTAAAAAAAAAAAATCCAGAAATCACAATATATGATTTTTAAACTATTTATTTGTATGATACAGCTGCAAATAAGTATTTGAACACCTGTCTATCAGCTAGAATTCTGACCCTTAAAGACCTGTTAGTCTGCCTTTAAAATGTCCACCTCCACTACATTTATTATGCTAAATTACATGCACCTGTTTGAGGTCGTTAGCTGCATAAAGACCCCTGTCCACCCCGTACAATCAGTAAGAATCCAACTGCTAACATGGCCAAGACCAAAGAGCTCTCCAAAGACACTAGAGACAAAATTGTACACCTCCACAAGGCTGGAAAGGGCTACAGGGAAATTGCCAAGCAGCTTGGGTTTAAAAAGGTCCACTGTTGGAGCAATCATTAGAAAATAGAAGAAGCTAAACATGACTGCCAATCCCGGACTGGGGCTCCATGCAAGATCTTACCTCGTGGGGTCTCAGTGATCCTAAGGAAGGTGAGAAATCAGCCCAGAACTACACGGGAGGAGCTGGTCAATGACCTAAAAAGAGCTGGGACCACCATTTCCAAGGTTACTGTTGGTAATACACTAAGACGTCATGGTTTGAAATCATGCATGGCACGGAAGGTTCCCTTGCTTAAACCAGCACATGTCCAGGCACGTCTTAAGTTTGCCAATGACCATTTGGATGATCCAGAGGAGTCATGGGAGAAAGTCATGTGGTCAGATGAGACCAAAATAGAACTTTTGGGTCATAATTCAACTAAACGTGTTTGGAGGAAGAAGAATGATGAGTACCATCCCAAGAACACCATCCCTACTGTGAAGCATGGGGGTGGTAGCATCATGCTTTGGGGTGTTTTTCTGCACATGGGACAGGGCGACTGCACTGTATTAAGGAGAGGATGACCGGGGCCATGTATTGCGAGATTTTGGGGAACAACCTCCTTCCCTCAGTAAGAGCATTGAAGATGGGTCGAGGCTGGGTCTTCCAACATGACAATGACCCGAAGCACACAGCCAGGGTAACCAAGGATTGGCTCTGTAAGAAGCATATCAAGGTTCTGGCGTGGCCTAGCCAGTCTCCAGACCTAAACCCAATAGAGAATCTTTGGAGGGAGCTCAAACTCCGTGTTTCTCAGCGACAGGCCAGAAACCTGACTGATCTAGAGAAGATCTGTGTGGAGGAGTGGGCCAAAATCCCTCCTGCAGTGTGTGCAAACCTGGTGAAAAACTACAGGAAACGTTTGACCTCTGTAATTGCAAACAAAGGCTCCTGTACCAAATATTAACATTGACTTTCTCAGGTGTTCAAATACTTATTTGCAGCTGTATCATACAAATAAATAGTTAAAAAAATCATACATTGTGATTTCTGGATTTTTTTTTTTAGAATATGTCTCTCACAGTGGACATGCACCTACGATGACAATTTCAGACCCCTCCATGATTTCTAAGTGGGAGAACTTGCAAAATAGCAGGGTGTTCAAATACTTATTTTCCTCACTGTATATATATATATATATATATATATATATATATATATATATATATATATATATATATATATATATATATATATATATATATAAACAAATTTTTAAATTATTTTGGTGCTGTATAAACCCTGATTAGTTCTGGCATAACTACTTCTTCTTCTTCTTCTTCTTCTTCTTCTTCTTCTTCCTCTTCTTCTTCTTTTTCTTCTTCTTCTTTCAGCTTCTCCCATTAGGGATCGCCACAGCGGATCATCTGTCTCCATATCCCCCTGTCCTCTCCAACTGCCTCTTTCACCCCAACCACCTGCATGTCTTTCCTCACCACATCTATAAACCTCCTCTTTGGTCTTCCTCTGTTCCTCCTTCCTGGTGGCTCTATCCTCAGCATTCTCCTACCGATATACCCCATGTCCCTCCTCTGCACATGTCCAAACCATCTTAATCGAGCCGCCCTCTCCTTGTCTCCAAAACGTCCTACATGCTCTGTCCCTCTAATAATAATTGGAGAAATTCTTTTTTGTATTCTTTTTTTTTTTTAGTATGATAAAAGTAACATAGTAACATAGTATATTTTTATCCATGTCTAGTTACACTTAAACGTTGGAATATAATAAAACACTGAAACTCCATGAAAAGCAATTTTTTCAGAAAAATTCAAAACAATGAAAAAATGGGAACCAAATTATGGCATGTGCTATAATGTTCACAGATGATGTCACATATCATCTACATATTCATATAATTATACTGTACCTCTTAGGTTCTTGGAGTAGTTAAATATCCTGACAAAATAGCTATTTGTTGTAATTCATGTCTTACTTTTGGAAAATGTCTTAGTCATAAATACGAAACATTTCACAAATTTGTCTTTGCAAAATTCAAATAAACAGATGATTCGATAAGTAACATCAATTGCCGTTGAGCCCAAATTTTCGCCAAACTAAGTGAATTTCCATCAACGCTGCATGATGTGTAAATGCTCCTGTGAACGATTTATGAATACACTCCTCCATATCCTGTATGATAAATGAGACCTGATGTACATAATATTTTATTTTTATGCAATCATTTTTTGCGCATTGTCCTGAAGGGTACCAATAATTACATAGCAAGCTTTCCCCACCACTCACACACATACACACACACACCGGTGTAACCCGTGCATTACATGGTACTCCATCACACACTCTCCAAAGCAATAACACTGTTATTGGAGCTTTGTCTGCCTCCATCTCTCTCTCCCACTCTCTGTCTCTTTTTCTCGTTTTACTCTCCTGTGTTTGTTCTCGCTGTTGGACTTTGTGTCAGGCGAGTTTCTTTTATTTAGCCTGTTGATAGGTCAATGACACTGGGAGTGTGTGTGTGTGTATGTGTGTGTGTGTGTGTGTGTGTGTGTGTGTGTGTGTGTGTGTGTGTGTGTGTGTGTGTGTGTGTGTGTGTGTGTGTGTGTGTCTGAATCGAAAATGCCCTGCTGCTTTTTTTTTTTACATATGTTCTTTTACTACTGTCTTTATTTTTCCTTGGAGCTACTGCCCTGGAGCAGCCCACATCATCCCCAATTTACACATACACACATGCACACACACACACACACACACACACACACAAACACACACACACACACACACACACACACACACACACACACACACACACACACACACACACACACACACACACACATGTGCACGTGTTTGCAGGAAGCGCCTTAGAAAACATCACAGACATAAGAATGCACTTACAGCCGATGAAGCCTTTGCACTTCACCTCATTCAAGGTTTGCTCTCACTTCCATTCACCGACACTGGCTATGGCCTTGTCCTCCTGCACAAGCAAATATTCAATCGATCACAGGAGATTAAGCAACCTGCACCTGAACACACACACACACACACACACACACACACACACACACACACACACACACACACACACACACACACACACACAGGCTATTTACAGCAGTCCCTTGACTTCCACCTGCTTAATGAATAACGTTCATAAAAGCTCAGCCCTGATGAGCATCACGCTGTAGACGTGGTATATCAGCAACAATAAGAGTTTACATTTAGCCAAATAAACAGATTTTTCTTCTTTTTTTTTTACATTGAACTTTTTTAATTTTTTGCTATCCAAACAATAACTGCAAGATTCAGTATGTAAGTAATAATAAAAAAATTAAAAAATAAATCCCCCAGTGGTGCACACAGACCCAGGAATAGCACAGGGGTAAAGCGTACCATCTGGGAGTAATTAATACTTAATTATTGTGTAAGGTGCTGAACACTCATTAGAGGTGGGGAGGGGGTCAATCAGAAGCTCCTTCAGCATCCTGCCTCCTCCATTTTCTAATGAAACAACAACGACAAAAGATTGTATCTGATTTTTTTGGTAATAAAAATGTTGGTGGTATTTCATGGTATTTCAGTTGGAAGGGGTGGAGATAAAATAATTGCTGGATGAAAAGGTGTGATCATTTCGTACTTATGACACAAAGCTACAGTCAGGGTTAAAAAACATTAGCCTTAAGCCTGCATTTACCTGCAGATTCACTTATACAAGCAACTCTGCATTCCTTTGAAGAACTTATATCTACATTTACATTTATTAGATTAATATCTCGATGTATAGTTAACAATACAATACATTAAAGATACATATGAAGCAGCTGCCAATGTGATACGATATGATTCGTCTTTATGACACTGCAGTGTGATATATTTCAATTCGATTCAACACAATGCGATTCAATATGGTACAGATAGTTCACTTTTATTTCTGACAGCAAATCCTAAATTTACTTACGTGCCTTCTGAATTCTAATGCATGGCCCTTTCACAAACAGGCCTTTGTAGTGGTAAAAAATAAGAAAAAAGCTGAATGAAAACTAGACACTCTTTTTCTGTTCTGTCACCAGGAACATTGCAGCTCTACCTCTGCCATGTTAATCTGTATTCTATGTGATTTTCAGGACACGCCTTAGTCTTTGTAGTGTTGTAACAACATTGGTGTTGAGAGAACATGCTTGAGAAAGTTCAGCGAGGAGAAATCTATTTACAATGAAAATATTGGACACAAATTACTGGGCACTGTCAAAATAATAACAGTATAGCGCATCTACTAAAAATAATTATATATAAATAAATTGGTTTTTAATAATGCAGATATGTTAAAAATATGCTAGTTTATGAGTTCATATCCCAGCTCCACCAAGCTGCTACTGCTGGCCCCTTGACCAAAGGCCCTTAACCCTCAACTGTTTAGTTCTATGAATGAGATCAATGTAAGTCACTCTGGATAAGGGTGTCTTCAAGTTAAAAAGGTGTGGAAAAAAAATCAGATACAAGATCTATGTATCTGATTTTTTTTCCACACCTTTTTAACTTGAAGACACCCTTATCCAGAGTGACTTACATTGATCTCATTCATAGAACTAAACAGCTGAGGGTTAAGGGCCTTTGGTCAAGGGGCCAGCAGTAGCAGCTTGGTGGAGCTGGGATATGAACTCATAAACTTCTGATCCATAGTCCATTGTGTTACATAAGGCAATGCTGATATTTGTCACATTTTTGCATCACAATGTATAATGTACCAATTGTGCATTTTTTGTGTAATAACAATGTTTTACGCTGGAAATCTTTGTTCTTCACAGACGGCTGACAATCACAGACTTTCCAACATGCAGAAATGCGACTTAAACCTTTAGCAACTGCATCAGTGTGCTAATCATAGACATTGTTGGGTTAATGAAACACAAACCTGCACATACTAAAGAAGTGAATGCTAAAGATCACTGTTGTGCAACACCACAATTTATAACAAGATTACTAACACTATCTGGTTTGTTTATTATATAGACTTGTGTAGTTTTATACAAAAATGTCTGTTGGAAATAGTTTTAACAATAAATCAATGCTCAAAAATGAAACAAGTGGACTCCTGAAACACGCTGTGATTGTTTACTTTTTGTTGCAGTGAAGGGTTTGAAAAATACACTATATATATATATAGTTCTGAAAGTCTGCGAATTTTGGACGCACCCCCCGCAGCCCCTATGGTACCTTAGTGAAATTATCAAGACATTATGTCACTTTATAAACATAATATGAACAGTTTTTGATCAAATACATAGTTTAAATTGTTATTCCTTAAGTTCCTGAACATTTAGTCCCACTGCGGATTTTCGCAAATTTTAAGATAATCCGCAATTTGCTGTTAGTTAGGTTCCAAATAAGAACCCGCAGATTTTCCGAGCCGCGAATTCTGAACCGTGAATTATCGAGTGTTGACTGTATTTCTTTAAATCTTGCTTGACATTGACTCTAATTTGTTCTTAAGACCATTAAAAGTTTGATATTTTGCCATTGTGGACTTTTTCCCCAGAATTGAAAATACTTCTGAAGATTTAAGATGCAGCTCACGGCAGCAATCATGACGACAAAAGTAAGATTTGTGAATAAAATGGCTGGTTATAAATTTGCTTAATGTTTTTCAGTTCAGCTCGACGGCCAGGGATGATTTGGCATTGACATTCCATCACATTCCATCCAACGGATGCTGTTTTAATCCTCCAGATGTGCATGAAGTACACAGGAAATTATGTGAACCGTGTTGTTTGCGTGGTGTCTCTTCTGAACACACAGTATAATCCAGCCTTCCGCCTTGTGTCTTCATTCCATTTTGTGTTTTTACATTCATTACATTTAGCAGCCACAAATGAGTTGGTATTATTATATTATTTTTACATGTAAAATATTTCAGTCAACTGTTTTGTCGTGTAATAACGAGGAAGAGGATCCAAGGGCAGATATTTAATCTACAAATGCACACATGACCCATGAACAAGGAAAAACTTAAACCTGATCGACACGGACAATCACCGTAGAGGAACAAACAGAATACAAAGAGTGTGTGCCTTTATTCAAGTGACAGTTGAACCATGAATGTAATTCAGGTGCAAACAGTCATGTTATATACAACATAGTGATACAGGGGCTGATGGCCACCGCATTCAAGGCCAAAAATTTTAAATGTATTCAAACCTTGGTTGAGATAATCTGTTTATATGTAAATGGAGAGATGTTAACCCATTTTGAACCTAAATGTGTTAAAATTCTTTTCAATGTTTACTGATTTGTTCAAGGCTTTTTTGGTATTTGCTTTCCAAATCTTTGCTTTCCTTTTGAATTTGTTTAAGAAGACCGGAAGACTGAACAAGAAGAATAAAAGCTGTTGACTAAGCTCCCTTTGTGACCAATTTAAAATGTGCAAAGCAGCTGATTTGTTGATGAGCTGATGACTTATAATGGCAGAGAACGTATGAAGGAGAATGTACTGAGCCATCATGCAACACTGCGCTACTGAGACACTAATGAAAGCCCTGTGGCACTGGGTATTCACTCGTCAGGACAAAGCATGCACAGGAAAACAAAGAGAAAAGCACCTGAATGTGTGTTTTTTGTTTTATCATTTTTCCTGTGTTCTCCATCTTGTTGATTATTAGGACTAGATACTCTGAGGTTCAGCCTGAGAACTGGGTCACATTAGAGTAGAATTATTGAGATCCATTAAGTTTCTGTCATTTTTTTTGTCAGATCTCATGTGTGATTTAAATCAGTGACCTTAATATTTAGAACTTTTTCGAACTGTTTAAAAATAAGTGTTTAGCACGTTGGTGTGATTCATCTTATCGCAAAGGAACGTGGCCAAGGAAGCATTTATCGTTCCAAAATACGTTTCACACTTCGTGGGTTGCATCTAGAAATCCATCAAGGTCTCTTTCATAGCATTTCAATACTGTCATTTTCTTCATGCCATTTCTTAGAATAGCAAGAGTGTCGATGCTGGCATTTTCCTCCTGAGGCAACGCTGTCACTGGATTATGCTCAACCATTTAGAAGCCAATTTCTTAGGAAAAGTTACACATTTCTAACCTGTACTCTGTCAGGATTAGGGACCTGAAATACTTTTTTTTCCATCAGCCACTGCATCTCAGTGAACCATTGCATTGCACATCTGATTCACATTTTTGATATTTAGCACCTGTATGAAGATCACCAAACTTAGGGCAACTAGTTTGTCTTTCATTCTGGCTGCCATTGGCCACATTCAGATTATGTCTATCTTGCCTATGTGTTCAGTTCTTACACCCTTTTTACACCCTTATTGTGTAAAAGAATTAATTAAGCCTCTGACAGAAAACAAACGGGTTCAAGGCCACAAGTCATTTTAGCTAAGATTCAAACAAATACCGGGGAGGTGGTAGCTTAGTGGTTAAGGCATTGGACTTTGGAGATGAAGGTTGGAAATTCAAATCCCAGCCACAACAAGCTGCCATTCCTGGGCCCCTGAGCAAGGCTCTACCTTCTCAGTTTTACGAAAGTCGCTCTGGATAGGGGCATCTGAAAAAAAAATGCTGTAAGTGTAAATACAAAACAAGTTTCCTTGGTTTTACAATTTATGAAAATGTATGAAATTTGCAGCAGAAATTAAAGTTGTAAATAATGATATTAGTATAAGATTTATACTAATAAATTAACTAGCCATGTGCAATGTATTCGATTTTTTTGTTTTTATCAGAGGCCAAATTATAGGATACCCATCTGTTTTGGTGGTGTGTTTAGCACTGAATTTATTTCTGATGTCACACTCTACAACTTGATGTTATGAAATAGACATGCAGTGCTTTAAAAATTTGCATTTGTACAGTATTTCTACGTTTTATGAATTTTTGAGAGATGTAATGTGCCAAATTTTTTTATGTGCCATATCTCAAAACCAGCTTCTCACCCTGATAGAACATTACAATACAATGGTCACGACATAGATATCAGTCACTGCTGCCCGATCAATTTAGCTCTAAACTAAAGCCCAGAGTCACAACACAATCTCAGTCATCTGTCACCGGAATCAGCTCCACTAGACAGCAGGGTGCTTGGGTTCAATCCACACTCATTAAAATCCAATACAAAACAATTACTGTATCACGAACTTGATTTAGCGCTAAATGACTTTTTAAATGGATGAAATTACGAAGGTGGCAGACTTAGGAAGACGATAAGTTTAATGCAATACAGCGCTGATATTTTCACACTCAGGCTCTGGAACGTTAGGAACAGCACGTTCCACAGTGAGGATTTTATATATATATATATATATATATATATATATATATATATATATATATATATATATATATATATATATATATATATATATATATATATATATATATATATATATATATATGCCTATTCATCCATCATGTATTTGTCTGCTTATTATCTACACATATTTTCTTGATTTCTATATATTTTTTCTGCCTGTCTGCAATGCTGTCTCAAAAAAAAGCCATTCATATCAAATCAATTGATAGTGCTTGGTGATAGAAGTTAGTCAAAGGTGGAAAAAAGAAAAATGAAACATTAACAGTGTCACTGTTAGCTGCAGCTATCATCAGCATGTCATTAAAATCAGGACACAACAAACATCCTGGTGTGTTGATCCAGTGTTCTTGTTATTGCTATAAAAAATAATTGCACACTTTTATTGAGTGGAGCCAGCCCCTATAAATATTAAATTATGATTGATAAAAAAAAATGATAAAATAGTGAACAAAACAAGAAGTACTAAAAATGCAACATAATTGGTCCTATAAATAATACCTGCAACAACAAAAAATAACATGAAAGATATGAATATTGATGGTGGTATTACAAGGGGATCTTGATGCTTGAGTCTAAACATTACAAGCTGTGATTAATTGCTACAAAGAAAATTGTGTTGCTTTTTAAAGAACATGATTGCCAGTGCTAATGGTGCTGTGTTTAAGATGATTCTATGTTTATTGAAATGATTATCACTATTCTTAATATTATTCCTGGAATAGAATACATTTTCACATATAGTTTTTGCAAAAAATTACTTGTATCATTTTGGTTCTTAACAGAATCTTATAACATGGTAAAGATGCATTTTACTTGTCACATGTACATTACAGCACAGTGAAATTCTTTCTATGCATATCCCAGTGACGTTAGGAAGCTGGGGTCAGAGCGCAGGGTCAGCTATGATACAGCACCCCTGGAGCACAGATGATTAAGGGCCTTGCTCTAGGGCTCAATAGTGGCATATTTAATATACTGTAACCAAGAGTCTAAACCACTAAGCTACCATCTAGCCTAAATATTCTATTCTGATGCAAAAGTTTGGTCAGTTCTAAATCATCCGTTGCCTCATTAACAACTATAATCAAACTAACGAAAAAGTTACAGTTACATACAGTGAGACAGTGAGTTTCCACCTCCATTTTTGACTGTGGTTGTGGGACAGTCCACTAATATTTTCTCTCCTGTTCTCCATCTTACATAAGTTCGTCTGTTAAAGCCAGAAGTGTCACATTTGGACAGAACTTTTTTCTAGTCATTCATTGTCTGGGTTAAGGTTTGTTTTTGCCTTTTACTGAGTTTGTTGCATAAAAACAAAAGGAACATGCATGTGTCTCAAAAACCATAAAAGACTAGGTGTTTCGAAACTTTTGTCAGGCACTGCATATATGAATATTGTTCTTATTAAAAAAGAAAAAGAAACTATATGTTTAGTCCAAAAATGTGTATGCCGTATTATAGCCTAAAAACCCCTCAAGCTCTGTTTATGCAATCTCTCCTCTTGCTATTTTCCAGCAAAGGCTGTGAGAATAAAATCAGGAGAAGAAAAACAATGAATCATTTGATTTTAGCGAACGGAGACAAGATATACATTTCAGTTACATAGAATGCTCATAATACTGAAACGCATAAAATAAGCATTAACACCCTTCATGCCCCTTTCTGCACCATTGCTTTGCATTGTTATGAGGCAACATGCACGGAAAGCAACTCTGTCATGGTCAGACACCCGACTGTCCTCAGCGGTGGAAAAAGGTCTTCAAAATTCACTCGAGCGTGACTTTCCCGCAGGGGACCGAATGTCCTAGCACCGAATGAGATCATTAAAATAATCAGATTACAGCAGCAGAAGGCAAGCAGAATTACCAAATTTGTTCTAATATGTACAGCCTTTTACGCTGCCAAAGGATGCGAGCATTCAGGTTATAACACTGCCATAGGAGTGTAAAGTAATAGTGACAATTACAAAGTTTCTGGTCACTGAGTGTAAAACAACATACAGTATTCAGAGCATCCTAATTTCATGCATTTTGTGAAATCTCATTTGCTTCAATATAATTATATATATAGTTTAAAAATGTTTCTATATAATAATGTCCTTTGAGGCAGGTAGTTATAGCCAGCTGTAATTAGTGCATTCTATCATCTAATGATCTTTATTGTGCTTATAAGAAAAAATGTATTATAAAAAAAAAAAAAAAAACTTATTTCTTCAGGTAGGTTGGAAAATGAAATCGAATTTCCCCAGCGTCCTCGGCTGTGTTCGCCTCGCACTGTCACCTCAGGAAACAGGTTCGTTTACACCGATAATCATACTACTTATCAAAAGCCAGGCAATTAATTATACTAAACTCAAATGTTTTTCATTAGATCTGTTAAATTATGAACACACCATCAGTTACATGGAGCTCTGCGGAGATTGTAGACGATTTGATTTTCGTTAATGAATCCGACACTGCCGTTTTTCTCCTTCTCTTTTTTCCATTAATTGGATTATGATGGCAGCTATAGAATTAGATTTGTGACAAAAGAATTGTATGTATCTACTCAAGAAATGAACAAAATAATACAGAGATTGTGAACAAAAATACACAATGAGAAAGTGGAAAAGCACTCTGGTTATGGACTTGTTTAAAATACATTCTTTGTTTTTCACAAATTGTGGGTTCTGAATGTACTGCTCAGTCTTTTAAAATGTTTATACAAACACATATATATATATATATATATATATATATATATATATATATATATATATATATATATATATATATATATATATATATATATATACTATTTGGACAAATGTATTATGACACTTGACCTTTCCATCCATATGTGCTTCCTCCAAACTGTTATCACAAACTTGGATTTACATAATAGTGAGGTGTCTTTAACCCTCATAAGGTCTTCATTTTCTGTTTACAAATCTGGTCTTTGGGGTCTATATGACCCCAACAATTGATAGAGAAATTATACAAAAAATATACATTTTTAATTATACAAATAATATATATATATTTTTGTTTACTTCTCATCTATTCATTAATGCTGTGTTTTGGGAGATATGAAGTACTTTTGTACCTATTTACCACACAATTCCTCAACTACACCATAAGCTTGCATATGAAATATAAATTTTTTATGAAAAAATCACTTAAATGATGATCTAAATTTCTGATTTATGCTGGATTTATAGATTTTTTTTGACAAATGAAGAAAAAATATGGAGTTTTTTTCACATTTCCCATTCATTTCAATGTGGGGTCATATTGACCCCGAAGACCAGAAGTGTAAAAAATCTTTTTACATACCTTCAGAACAACCGAATCAAGCCCAGTTTTTTTGTGTGTGTATAGATAGATTATGTAGGAAAAGTCACAAAATATTATTCCCCTCAGATGAAGGGAACCCTTTTTTTTTATCAAGGAAAAGTCGATTGGGGTCATATAGACCCCAAGGACCGATTAAAGGTTAGATAGTAGTATAACATTTTCTCTTCACAAAACCTGACTTTTGTCGCTGAATGAGCACAAATTTTCACAAGAACACTCCAAAATCTAGTGGAAAATCTTTTTGAAAATGTTAAGGTTATTATAACGGTAACTAAATGTGAAATGGGATGTTCAAAAAGGTGTCCAAAAATTTTGTTTACATATCTTCAAATGTTTTACTTTCATTGACATGTCATTGTGTTTAGAATGTCTTTGTTTTCAGCTCAGAGTCAATTTTTTCTTTCTCATTGAATATTTTTGATTTTATTCTTCAAAAGTTGCGTTTAATACTTTTAGCACAAATGTATACACAGCCCATAATAATGTTATGGCAAAAAAAAAAAAAAAGAATTATTCTTCCTCAAATATTAAGAGTGCATTTTATTACTGTAATAATAAAAAAAAAATCATAAAGGAAATCTGTAAAAAAAAAAAAAAAAAAAAAAAAAAAAAAAATTCTGCTTTTTTAACAAAAAAATATGTCCAACCGCTGAGACATGATGTGTAGCAGATCCTACAGATCATCCGGACAGTCAGAGAGAAACAGAGCATCAGACAGGCACATTCTCACTGATCAACTTTGGTCATTATGCAGAACCATCACTCCTGAACTGACCTAATTATAGAAGCCAGCAGGAGAAAGGAACAAGGGAAGGATTCGTATGGCTGCCATTTTGGAGGGAAAAGTGAGAATAAAAAGTGCGAGAGAGAGAGTTTTAGTCTTCACCTGAGATGCCAAGCTGTCGGTGTCATCATTTTGTGGCAGTTTTTTTTTCCTCCCCAAAGTTTTAGCAGCCGTTGTTAGACACATTCATTATTACAGGGTCTAATGAATACTCCAAGGTCCCTTTATTATTTAGCATTGCGTATTGTATGGTTTGCAAATTTGCACCTGGAGGAAGTTACCTTCTAGAACAGGAGAGCTGTACAGACACACCCAAAAACATCCAAAAAGTTCATATATATATATATATATATATATATATATATATATATATATATATATATATATATATATATATATGAAATCTTATATTATATATATATAATTATATTACTTAGGTGTTTTTTATTGATCATAACTCATTGCTAATGCTTGATGATGTAGCTTCTCACTTCTATAATGCATATTAAGTAAGCATTTTTTATTTAAATACGGAGTGACCATTTACAAATGTCCAAAGCTTTGGTAAGTACACTGTATAAAAAAAAATTGTAGAGACATTACCATAAGATTTGTTTGTGTTCTTATTAAACATGCCATTCCACAATAAGTTCCCTTTTACCCCTGTTCCATAGTTCCACTTTGCTGGAAAGATGCTCCACTAGATTTTAGAATGTTCTTGTGGAGATTTTTAAACATTCAGCCACAAGGGTGTTAGTAAAGTCAGGTAATAGTGTACATGAGGTGAGGAGACCCGGGGTGCAGTCAGCATTCCAATCCATCCCAAAGATGTTCAATTGGTTTGAGCTCTATAGCAGGCCACTCAAGATCTTACACTCCAAATTATATCATCATAGAGCTGGCTTTGTGCACAGGTGCATGCTGGAAAAGATTTGGGTCTCCTAGTGCAAGCGAAGGAAAAGATTTCATCCAAAGACATCGTATGCAATTGTGTGCTTCTAAATTTGTGATAACATTTTGGGGTAAAAAAAACAGAAGCTACTGTTACTGATGATTATAGGTTCTCTTGAGGTTTTTTTCATTAATGCCATCTCAGGGAGTATAACAAACTTATACTTTCTTTTATTACCACTTTATTTTTTTCAAACTGCTTTGAGACAATGTCAGTTCTTGAAATTGTTTGAATCTTGTAAGAATATTTATTAATTACCAAGAATTTATAGACATTTACCTTGGATTTCATAGAAGTTTTATTAAAACATAAATTACAATAAAAGATGTGGTTTTATTTTTCTTTCATTTATTTATTTATTTACTTTTTTGTTTTTGCTCATTTTGCTAATTATCCACTGTGAATTACAGCTGAGCACTTAAGGATCCGATTGAAATCAAAACTATTTGATCGTAGCCCAGAGTCTTATCTACTGATCCACTACTAAGAATACTTTCTTTCTGTAGATGTGCTGATTTTCTCCTCACATTCCACTCAACAAAGTTAATACTCACTTTGATCATTTTAAGGGCGTGCCGAGTTCCTAATGAACATTTTTAGAAAAGCGTGACCCTGCATCCATTGAACAAAAGGGAAAAACTATTTGCAATGTTCCATATCAAATCAGGCTACAAAACTGGTACAGGTTTTAAACTTTTGAGAAATCAGGAATACAGTTGTATATCAAATGCATAATTAAAATTGATATTGAATTACTAGCAAATTCATTATCAAGATATTGATACATTGATGATAGTAAATTGAAATACATTTTTTGTGATTTCTTTTTAACTATTCTGTCATATCTTTCCCCCCTTTTGACCAAAAAAGCAAAATGATGCATTGATATCTCTAACAAATATATATGTATACACCTGTTACACAGCAAAGCTAAACATTCATTGTTGGATTTTTAAAAATGTTCTACTTTAATGTATGATGAGGGAAGGAGCCCGGGGTTTTCATGCTATGTCAGTTAATATCGGAGTACCCCCATAGCATGAGGCTACCCCCAGCATGCTTCACTGTAGTAAAGGTAATCAGTTGTTGAGCAGTACCTGATATTTACCAGAATTTTTCCACCTATGTCAAAGCAGTCATTTTCTTTTATTTAACACCAATAGAGCTTTATGGTTTTTCCACATCTTTAACAAAATAAATAAAAAATATACAGTGTTTTCTGAACCACATGGATTTATTTTTGGTCAGACATGCAATCTAAATTGTGGTTCCTCTTACACCTTACGCTTTTCTATGTTTGAACAATAAGCATTTTTGCCATTTGAACCAAATTCCACACATCTCGACAAATCTTTTAAGATCCATATGTCGAGAAACTTGTTTCAAGTAGAGAAAAAATTTGAGATAAAGATGCTCTATTGGCATATTTTGAGTGATAACTTAGATACTTTGTATCACAATGAACAAAAATTAGTGTCACTAACAGCATTATTATATTATTATAATATATATTTAGTGTTTTGGGACGCACAAGACTGATCTAAATGCATTAATTCAGGAAGTGTGGCATCTGAAACCACTCGTACCTGAAATGAACGTTCGAATAAAGGTAGAGAAAGGAGGCAGGGAGCCGAAAAGCTGTGATCATTGGCTCATGGGGCAGGTTGGACAGCAGAACAAAGCTGCTCTTTTTTAGTTAGAGACAAGTAGAAAAAGGAGACAGGAGGACAGGAAGTTTGCATTTGGCCTTGTGATGGAGCAGCATTGAGAGGTGAAACCTGGTGCATTTTTCACTGTCTTGAGTGAAAGTCTGTGTGTGAGTTACAGAAGTATTCTGTAACTCACACACAGACTTTCACTCAAGACAGTCTGTGTGTGAGTTACAGAAGTATTCTGACTTATATTTTAAACATTACATTATGCTCGAATTCAGAAGAACTCTGAGTAGAGACTAAGTGTGTGTGTGTGTGTATGTGTGTGTGCTTGGTTTGAAACACCAGGAGGTACTCTGTAATGAGCAGGGTGGTGGATCCATCACCGTCTCCTGCAGACGAAGGCAGCACAGGAAGCAGATTCTTTATGACACTGCTGCTATTATCACAGCGAACACACTTTTTTCCTACTGATCGCAACCATGTAGACGCATTCATCTTTCATCACCTTCTCTCCCCACCAACGGAAACACAAATACAAGGAGGAAGGGTGATGAACTTCTCTGTAATTTCATAAATGTTTTCTAGAGACATTATACTAATAGTCTGCAGCCTCTGGCATCTGTATAACCATTTCAGCTTGGTACAAGGAAGTCTTAGCTCAAACTGGTACAAACTGAAACAGAAAGCAGATAAAAGTGATTTGACATAAGTAGCTGAAAAAATATACACCTTTGCCCTGTGTCTGATGCTCCTCATTTGACCAATTTGGATTTAGAATGATAGACATGAAACATTTATACAAGCACATACAAATAAAGGCATGCAATACCATACATGCATACATACAAATACATACACACATGCACACACACCTATGCTCATGCACAAACTGCTGAGAGCTCTGTAGGGAAGAGGCAGGAGCCGTCGTGCTCCGCCAAGTGGAAAACTCGATCTTCTTACCTCAGCAACTTCGTACAGGGAAGCTCAGTGAAAGGACATATGTGCGAGAGAGAGAGAGAGAGAGAGAGAGAGAGAGAGAGAGAGAGAGAGAGAGAGAGAGAGAGAGAGAGAGAGAGAGAGAGAAAGAGAGAAAGCAAGATAGGTTTTATAGCTGTTGGTGTTCAGGTGAACTATTTGGTACTATTCAGTGTACAGCACTGTTCTAGTAAAATTGTTCTTCTCATGCTGAAATTTGATACATCTGGCATCAAATGCGTTAGATACAGAAGGACGTGTTAAATCAAAATCATTTCACACTGGCAAATTCAGCAAGATGAAGTGTATAAACAGCTAGATGTTTTAGATAAACTGCATAAAATTTTTTAAATAAACTGGAATGCTGGAGGCTTTTTGCACTTGGTTGCAGCCTGGTTATAAGTTATCACCATAGTTATACGTTTGTACTAAATATCTACTGTAGCAATGCAAATATAAAAGACATACAGTGTATAGTAACATTTCCGGGATGTATAACCAGGGGGTCCATGGACATGACAATTCATCTTCATCAAAATTATTCTATGTTCCATTCAGATTGACTTCCTTCCAGATCCTTTCAAACTGAGATTAAGTAGGAATTGTCCATATAATAGCATCATTAGATCTCTCTACTCTCTCTAAGACACCAACGAGCAGTCAGAGTTTTGTTTTATTTCAGGTCACACCACCATCTGTGGTGCTGAAAAGAATCCTCATAGTATGATGCTGCCACCACCAAGTTTCACTTTAGTAATTTAAGTAAATCATTGATAAACAGTAGCTGACATTTTTACCAGAGTTGTTCCAGTTGTTAAAGATGGTCAGTTCCATTTAATTAATTTGATGTTCTCCTAGGAACCAAATTAAAGCTTTAGAAATGGTTTTATGCCTTTGTCTAGATCTAGGTATTGACCTAAACCTGATCAAGGAGGTCAGATATGCAATGTGAATTGTGGAATCCTTTACAATTACATTTTGGTAATTTGAGTTTGTCACAGTCAAGGTCTTGAGAGTGTCTAAAGTGAATTCACCTGAACCAAAAGGGTTTACTATGACATCGTTTTAATCCCACGTTAAAAAAAAATAATCTATGATTATGAGATTAAAGTTGTAGCAATACGAGATTAAAATTGAATTGTGTGAAATAAAAATGATTGTGGATTTTATTGATAGTTTTTAGTTTTCTGTAGCTTTAGCATATATAAATCCTGGCCACACATTTATTTGTCAAAACACTCACACAGGTAAAAGTCAAGTTCATAAATCACATAACCTACTCTCCCAGATTTAAGGGTTTTTTATAATGGTGTCAACTGTTGGTGACCTTCATCCATTAATCCTCCATGTTTCTCTCTTTTATTCTTTCTTAATCTAGCTCTGTTTCCCTTTCTCTCTCTTTTCTTTCACTCTAGCTTGCTTCTATCTTAGTCTATCATTCTGCCTCTTTCTCTCTTGTTCTCTCTCTTTTATTTCTTGACCTATTGTCTTGATCTCTCAGTCTCATTTTATCTCTCCAGGTAGCTAGATCTTTGTCGGTCTGTTTCTCTCTGAATGTTGAAAATTTGAGTTGCGCTCTCGGTAACATTCGTAGATGCTTAAGCTCTCTCATCATCTGCTTTTCCAAATGATTTGCCATGTTTCATAAGAGTGCTAAGTCCGCTGTCACTTCTCTCAAATTTATTTCTGTTGTGAGAATTAGTTCAATTTGCATTTTATAGGCCTTATGAAGCCTCGAATGAGTGTCGCCTTGGAAACAGTGGCATTACGTAGCTAAGCTCTGAGTTAATTTTTATTTTTTTGCTCTATTAAGGGAAAGACAGTGGACTGTGTGATTATAAGTGTCAAACTACAATATGCAATGGGAGGACTACTGCCATGTTGCGCCAATCAGGCTTAACATGGTGGGTTGACAAGTCACAATGGTGCCAGTCAATGTAGTGGAAAGTAGCTATTCTCCCCAGAGGCCTTGTTCACACACCAGGCCTATATATAGTCATATAGTCCAGCCCTTATGGAACGTGCCAAGGAACAGCAATTAGTGGATAATCAAATCACGCTCGTTCCATGGTCAGATGACAAGCATGCTATTTAGCTAGTCAGAGATGATGTGCGAGGTTGTCCCTCCAACACTCGAGCAGCTGGCTTTTGGGTGACACGTTGCAAACTAGATTGTCACAGGGTGGAGGAACTGTCAGAAGGCTTCTCAGTACTTCTTGTAACTGGTAGGGAAAGTGCGTGTGTATGTGTGTTGGCTGCTAGTTTGATAGAAATTTTGCTAGCACTTTTGCCCTGATGACACTGTCCTATCTCTAATCACCGATTGCTTCCACCTTGCTGCTGCTGATGCAAAAAAGAAACAAGAGCGTTCATTAAACTCCAGGTACTTGCCATTTGCACGTCTGCCCACTGCCGTGGCGATAAACATCACGTTGGAGAAGCGGTGTGATGGAGCCTCCAATCACCGGCTCTCGCCATTCAGAGCACACCTGCATAATTGCCACATCTGACCTTTTCCAGTCTGTCTGAGGCAAAGACTGAGCACTCAATCGAAACAGCGGTATAAATAGCGGCTCGTTACATCGCAGTCGAGGCATAAAACAAATCCTGATTTTCATACCCACTTTGATTTCATCAAGCAGCACACCTTTCCAAATAAAGCGCAGCTCATTTTACCCGCTAACACGCAAAATCCGAAAGCGAGGATTCATCGGCCTCGCTAATATCTTTGAGGGGAAGTCGGGCGCAAATCGATTCTTGTGTAAGTCTTGCTCTTATTTTTTCTTTTTTTGTGTGAGCTCGAGTGCGTGAAGGGGTGATTAAGGAGTCAATTCAGTAGCATAATTCAATTCTAAATCCCCTCCGCCACCCCTTGCCACCCCCTCAAACCTCATCTTAACGATCCTGTGTGTAGCTAACGCAGATTACTGACAGCCATTCTCTAAGTAGGGCAGGAGGAAAGGAAAAAAAAGTTTCCTGTCGAAAGCAGCTCCAAGCCTTAATCCATAATTTTCCTCAAAGCTCGGCAGCTATCTGAGAGCCGATATGCTCCTGTGTCAACATGCAGAAGATTTCTCTTCGACGTATACACAAGCATTAGCCAAACTGATTTTTTTCAAGAGAATGTATGCAAAGCATGCGAAAAAAATTTCACTAAACACTATCGCATTATACCCGAACACACACAATCGCACATACAGACACAAAGAAAAACCACGACCCAGTGAGGATCACAGTTCTGCATGATTAGGCAGGCTTATGGTTTTGAGCTTATTACAACCGATTTTCTCTACACCCCCCCCCCCCCTTTTTTTTTCTTTACAAGCAAGATAATTCATGGGGTAAGATTTGATAGCTCAAATCTGTTTCTTTTCAACTAGGATTTGCCCCATGTCTGATAATGCGATATATATCTACTTGGCAAGACATTGTTATGAAGGAAGCGAGGATGAAAAACGAAATAACAGTGCCTGGGAGAACAAGAGGGTCGTATAAATGCACAGCAAACGGACAGCTGTAATAAAACCTGCGTCTTTTTTATCTAAATACACATAGGAATTCATCTTACACAATTGCTCTAAACAGTACAAGTATTGTACTGTTCCCGTGGGCTCACCACCTGCAGGAGGGACCGTAAGGGACCGGTGCTGAGAGGATTGGGCAGAAGTCGAAGGCAGGGGCCTTGACAGCCCGATCCCTGGACACGGAGAAGTGTCCGGGGAATCTGCTTAGACTACTGCCCCCACGACCCGAATTACGGATAAGCAGGGGGAAGATAAAATGATGAAATGAAGTACAAGTATGAATACGAACTGTCTTCTTTAAACTGTGTAATAATAGAAGAGAGTGTGGGAGGGAGAGTGGGTGGATGTTTTAATGTGAGAATTAATAAGGGTTAGAGCAAGCAAGGTGCATGGATATAGTGTATGTATACATTACCTACAGTAAATGTGGGAGTGTGTGTGGGGGGAAGGATTCTCCTGTTAACCATTCAGGGATCCCCCTGGAAACTGCAGCCCACACGAGTAATTAAAGAACAGATTTGCAAGCATACACACACACACACACACACACACACACACACACACACACACACACACACACACGTACACTAACACCAAGTCTTTTAAAGCTCCAAAAATCATTAAAAGATGTAAGAAGCAGACACTGGTAAACATGAAAAATAAAAAAAAAACAAAAAAAATCATTTGTGTCTTACGGACACTTAGACATAAAATATATGGGCAAGTTTGACCTTAAGATTTGTATGCACTTTTTGAAAATCAATACCACATTTAGTCCCATTTTCTGTTAACCTCCATTCATTTGGGGAGAGGTTCCATTTCCATTTTGGAGTATACTTGTAGAGACTTGTGCTCATTCATCCACAAGGTGTTTAGTAATATTAAGTACAGATGTTGGTGCAGTGAAGAGGCCTGGGGTGCAGTCAGCATCCAATTCCTCCTGTACAGTAGGGTTATGGTCAGAGCAACCCTACTGTCCAGGATATATATATATATCCTTATAGAGTAATAATATATGGCATGCATGTCATAACAATCACACAGTAAAGGTCAAGTTTATAAATCACATAAATTACTCTGTCTCACAGAGAGTGGGCTTCCTTATAATGGTGTCAACTGGTGGTCACCTTCATTAATTAATCCTCCATCTTTCTCTCTCTCTGTCGCTCTCTCTTTCTCTCTCTGCACATTAATTATTCAGTTCATGACAAAAGCATGCCTCAGCGTGTTTTCTTTCTCTTGCACCACAGCACTTTGCCAGCTGTTAGTTTTCACATTGACCTTGAGATCAGTACTTCATTTTTCTATGTATTTGACATAAGAGCGTGTTCAAGAGACAGCATATTTACTGCATCATGGAGAATAATCATAACCATTTGTGGCAGTGGGTCCTGATATTACTTATACTGCAGCAGATATAGACAGTTTTTTCCGGTTTTTTCCCCGTCAAGGATGATGAAAAGATGGAGCATCTACTAGCAAAACACAACAAGATTGTAGACAGAAAGGCAGTATCTTCACTTTGTTGCATGTTAAACATCAGTTAAACATCACTTAAACACATCATTAAAGTGTGTTTAAGTATCTGTACTTTCAGAGTACTTCATATATTTGAATGTGTACTTATTTTGTATTTTACTACATTTCACAGAAAAATATCTCTGACATGAATGCATAACAATTTTATAAATGAGAAGCTGTCTGGAGGCCACAAGTGTAACCGGTCAGTTCTCATATTTCACTGTACCACTGATTTTGCTATTAGAAGATATCAATTTAATTTAGTAGCCTTAGACTGATAATATAGCCAACTGTGTTTAGAATCTAGAGTTGTACCAAATGATGATGTCAGGGTGGAGACTTTAAAAAATTAATAAAAATAGTTACGAATAAAAGGAATGGAAGACCAAAGACACTAGTGCAATAAGACTGTACATGTTTGGACCCCAGACATGCCTTGTGCTTTAAAGAACAAGACCTGAGATAGCTTGCAGGAGTGTAGTCCTGAACCATGATGTGTAGATAATGTAGTGCAAAGCCCTTTCCGAACTTCGTGGAAGATAGTAGAGTAACCTTATGAACCAGAGGCATTCTGAACTCTCTATAGAGGAGAGATTACTTACAAAGGGAGAGGAGCAGAAAGCTGCTGTAGACAAGTATAGAAATGCCCAGAGCTCATATTAGCAGTTGAACAGATTCTATAGTCAGGATTGGATGTGTTTTTCTGATCCTTTATAGAGGAAAACTTTAAGGTTTTTTTTTATGATTTGGTGGCTGAAGTGATGGGGTTGGAAAAGTAAATTTATTGCCCTAAATTACACCAAGATGCTTATCCATGTGTGTTGGAAGAACTGTGACAGATTTAGAGAAGCTACTTTTTTGCATTGTCAAGCTACAAGCTAGTCTTAATTCATTCATTCATTCATTTTCTCCCGCTTATCCGTTCGGGTCGTGGGGGCAGCAGTCTAAGCAGGCCCCTGCCTTCGACTGCTGCCCAATCCTCACAGCACCGTCCCTTACGGTCCCTCCTGCAGGTGGTGAGCCCATGGGACGGCTAGTCTTAATACATAATTAATAAGCTACAGGCAAACTAGCCAGCTAGTTAGCTACACTACACACTTTTTAACTGGTATTTTATGTATTTTATGAGATAAATTACTAATTCTTTTCAAAATATAAAATGAACCTGTTTTCTATAACAAGTAAGCAATACTAATCTTGGTTAAGTTTGTCTGTAGAATTTAAGAAGATAGCTAATTAACGCTAATGTGCACACGATAATCCATACTTTAAAATTCATTGATCAGGCATAAATTTATGGCCACCAATCAGGCATAACTTTATGACCACCTGCCTAATATTGTGTTGGTCTGCTTTTTTCTGCCAAAACAGTCCTGACTTGCCAAGCATTGACAGCTTAAACTTCTTCAGCTATTTTAACTACTATAGCTTTTGCCCATGACCCTGTCCCCGAATCATCACTGTTCCTTCCTTGGACCACTTTTGATAGATACTGACCACTGCAGAATGGGAACACACCAAAAGAGCTGCAGTTTTAGAGATTCTCTGACCCAGTCATCTAGCCATCACAAGTTGGCCCTTGTTGGCCCACAAATTTTTGGCCAAACCATGCCTGTCATCATGTGCCATGCTCCACTGGAACTAGCTTTTTTGATAAATGCACTATTTTACTCTTCAGACTGTTGACAGGATTTTATTTAAAAATAGTAAGCATAAACCTATTGGTTCCTGACTTATCAAACAGTTTAAGGCTATGTAAAAAGAAAATTGTGGCATAACTTTTTGTCGTGCTCTCTCTGTAGCTACATAATTGTGAAAATAGTTCCGCTAATACCATGGTACACAAATATGAGGCAAAGCTAGTAGAAGTCAGGGTGTCCAAAGTATATACCTGGTCCAGCAGGGGCAAATTCTTGTCAAGGTTGAAGTTCTGATTATGGTTCTTAAAGATATGTTTGTTGGTAAGGCATATCTTTAATAGAGACTTAGGCAAGGGTCGATGGAGTTGAAAAAACAAACAGTGAAGGGTGTATGTGATCAGTGTACCCATGAGAACTGGTTACTGAACCCAGTCATTTATTAGATAGGGTAGAAAAAGTGTGGCCCACATACTGACCCCTGAGGGACTTCTGAAGTAAAGCTGTAAGGTGGTGAAACTAAACCTCTCAAAGCCATGTGGTAAGATTGATCTTGTAGGCTTGCTAACAACCAGACCACATCTTGACTCATATTTCCAATGTGACCAATAAAGATGACATAAACAGTCCTCCAGTGGGACAGACTCCAGTGGTGCATCATGTCACATTAGCATTGTGGACTAATAATGCTGCTGGACAGGTTCATTATTGGTCTTAGTGTGCCGTGGAATTAAGCCAATTTATTAGTTTAGATTATTTAATTAAGTTTAATATTATAACTAATTAATGTGTTTCTACAAGATCCATGTTTGAAAGTAATAAGGACTGAATGTAGGATACAACATGCTGCTGTGGCTCAGAATATAAACCAGTTCTCCTGTATTATTATGTTAAAGTGAAGAATGTGATTAAGTAAATGTGTATTAGGTCAAGCAATCTATGAATCCAGAAATAATCTATATTCCAGGAAAATTTTTAAGATCACATTTTGATTTTTTGTACAAGACACAGGGGGAAACTGGTGCATACTGCAAAGTATAGAATAAAAAACTCAGTTTAGGTATGTATTTTTTACGTGATGAGTACAACTGTCACCTCACAGCATTAGGGTTATATCCTGAGCCACAGCACCATGACCTTTGGTTAGAGTTTCTGTGCATGTTCTGCCATACATGGGGTCCTTTGATAAACTACGATCCAGTTTGTATTATTCCTTTTCTGCCACTAGGTATTCAAGGGCATCTATAAGCTCATGTACTGAATGCAGAAGATAGTGGATGGCATTGATCTGTTTGGTGGGTGGGAAATAAACAGATTTGTTTGAAAACAACTGGGGCAAAAACAGAGTCAAATTTTCTCAGAATTATTCTAAATTAAAAAAAAAAAAAATTAGTTCTTAATCTGCTTGCTGCTTTTTTTCTAATTGGGAACTTAAGATCATTATTACTGTACATGAAAGGCTTATTCAATCACTATTAATAGTCAATGAATATATATTCTAGCATTGTTTTCTGTCAGTAATTGGGAATGATAATTTTTCCAATTATTTTATCCAAAGAAACATATTTTATCCCATAAATTTCAAACATATAGTAGAACAAATGAGGGTCAAAAACTTTTCTTTAATATAGTGGCCATCTGACAACAATCTATTCTCTATCCCAGAAACTTACATCCTAAGC
Source organism: Silurus aristotelis (assembly GCF_946808225.1). NCBI lineage: Eukaryota > Metazoa > Chordata > Actinopteri > Siluriformes > Siluridae > Silurus > Silurus aristotelis. The sequence goes on along the minus strand of NC_139587.1, from coordinate 5,042,438 downwards.
TATTACAGCTACATCATTTGTTATGTTCCTGTGCATGATGTAATAATACAGTGACACACTGCCAAAAAACAACTGAGACGACAAATGTCCAATTTTCTTTGCTCCCCTAAAATGCATACTATGTATAAAAAAGGGCTGTGTGTCCAATATGATTTGCCAATACAGTTATAAACTCTTTTAAATTAAACCTCAAATTCTGCAATCTCTCCTTATGTTTCATTTAAAATTCAATGCAGGAATACAGAGCCAGAAGACTGAACAGTTACAATCTGCTGTTGCTGATTTTATAAAGTGCTCACACAGGATCAGCATCACAGTTCATGCAGGTAATTTGCCCGAAAAAATGATTTTCAAAACCTATAGTGTATTTAATTTTAGCACCATATATGTTTTTGCAAAACTAGCTTGGAAATAACACCTAATAATTTTTTTTGTAGTTGACCAATTTTTTTGCCAACTGCTGAAGCTCATTGGGGCATCTGAAAAATAAAACTTTGAGGCAACACTGCTTAATGTAGTGTCATGTGATGAATGGGAGGCAGATTCAAGTGCAAAAATATTTAATAGGAAATATACACACACACACACACACACACACACACACACATACACACACACACACACACACACACACACACACACACACATATATATATATATATATATATATATATATATATATATATATATATATATATATATATATATATATATATATATATATATATATATATCCCAGTGGCGGGCGGTCAGGGCCAGCAAAGCCTTCTTTGTTGGCCTAAACACTATCAGCAGCACTGACCTACATTTACAACCTAAATTCTAATATTTGTTGCATGAAATTGTATTAATTTATTCCCAAAAGTTTATTTCTTTATTTCGTAGCGTTTCTCTTGGCTGCACTGCTTCCAGAACGTGTATGTGGAGGTTAGATTTTTTTGTCCAATCAGATTTCAGCCTCTATGTGCTGAAATGTCAATCTAATCTACCCAGGGCCTTCAAAGTCTGTACTGCTGGCCCTTTTACCATAGAGAATATTATGAATGGGTCTGTTTCTTTATTCAATCAGATTTCATATTCGCCTCACAGGGCCAGCTGGCTGGCCCAGAATTGCGTCAGCATTTTTCCGTCCTTCGATTGGTTGGTCAAAGTGAAACTGTTACAGCCAAGTTCACCTGGCAAAACCCGTCTGTAGCTCTGCACACATTAATACGTCAAAGTTAGACTTTTTATGCCTACGGAGGAAGAAAAATTTATTTCATTTCGGACATACTTAAAAATCCACTTACTTAAGAAAAGCTAGACATCGTGAGGAGAGGTCGGCCAACCTTCGAAGCTAACTAGCTTGTCTCAGCCCAGGAAAGGGTTCGCACAGTGGTACGTTGCGTTTTTGTATAGTATTGATGGTTTCTATAATTGTGATGTGATAGTAAATATATAGTAAATGATTTATATATATATCAGTGGCGGGCCGTGCATTTGGTACCTTCAGTGAGGACTTACCCGACTTAATCCACCTCTTAATATAACAGCGCGTGGCATTACAGAGAGAGGCATTTCACATATGGAGGGTGAATAACATTTTACTAAAGCAAGCTCCAAAACTCTTCACTACACCCGCAACTGTGCCACCTACATCATCTGGAGCAGTTCAGAATCAATATTTGTCTAATAACATGACAAAAACATTACAAATGTAAATAAAATACAACCAATTCACCATAGATGTATACTCATAATTTGCACCGCTCCTCAGAGGCTGTAATTCAGTGGTACCGCTCATATTAACTGGTCTGAAAGCGGTGAACAAACCCTTTCCCAGGCTGAGACAAGCTAGCTAGCGTCAGGGTTGGCCAACCTCTTCTCACTGTCTAGTTTTTTTTTTTTAAATTGACTTTTAAATATGTTTGAGGCCAAATTAATTTCTCTTCCCCCATAGCCAAAAAATAGCATAACTCAGATGTATTAATGTCTGCAGAGCGCTACAGACGTGTTTTGCCAGTCGAACTTGGCTGTAACAGTTTCCCTCTGACCAACCAATCAGAGGACAGAAAAATGCTGACGCTATTCTAGACCAGCTAAGGCCCTGTAAGGCGAATTTGAAAACTGATTGATTAAAGAAACAGAGCTATTTCTTAAAGAGACTATGGTAAAAAGGCCAGCAGTACAGACTTGAAGGCCCTGGGCTTCATCTCGTTGTTGGTTCTACTAGATCTTAGTGCTGCATTCGACACTATAGACCATGATCTCCTCCTAGATCGCTTACAAAATTACATCGGCATTCAGGGACAGGCATTAAGCTGGTTTAAATCCTACCTGTCCGATCGTTACCATTTCGTAGATTTAAATGGAGAGCTATCCAGGCTAATGCAAGTAAATTATGGCGTGCCGCAAGGTTCAGTTCTAGGACCCCTGCTCTTCACAATATACATGCTTCCGTTAGGAAATATTATTAGAAGGCATGGAATTAGCTTCCATTGTTATGCTGATGATACTCAGCTATATATCTCATCTAAACCAGGCGATACAGCTTAATTAACTCGGATAACTGAGTGTGTTAAGGAAATAAGAGATTGGATGACCCATAACTTTCTACTTTTAAATTCTGATAAGACTGAGATTTTGCTCATCGGCCAAAAACTAGTATACAGAAGCTCCAGCATCTCAGCCTGCATTTAGACGGTTGTTCTGTAACCACTAGTTCAACGGTAAAAGACCTGGGAGTTATTTTAGACAGCAACTTGTCTTTCAAATATCATATCAAGATCTGTGATGATCACAAATGCTGAGCTTATAAAACTAGGAGCTACTAACCATATAGACTGTATAAGACTGCAGAAAGAACATCACTTATAATCTTATACTCCAGTACTCATGTTAGTTCTCACTCTCCAGTGTTCTGTATTGTTGAAAGATTTATGATCAAACTCTTGATGTCACCCAAATGAGGATGGGTTCCCCTTTTGAGTCTGGTTCCTCTCAAGGTTTCTTCCTCATAACATCTAAGAGAGTTTTTCCTTGCCACAGTCGCCACGGCTGCTCATCAGGGACAAACGCACACCATTCACCTTAACTGTTGATTTGTGTAAAGCTGCTTTGCGACAATGTCTGTTGTGAAAAGCGCTATACAAATAAACTTGACTTCACTTGACTTGACTGGGCAGATTAGATTTGACATGACAGCACATAGAGGCTGGAATCTGATTGACAAAAATCTAACATCCACATACACGTACTGGAAGCAGTGCAGCCAAGAGAAACGGGTGATTAACATAAGAACAAAGAACATACAGTAAACCTGACTGAGAGCAAAATCAAATATGAAATGACATTCAGCACACAAAGACTGCAGTGAACGATGCAGTTATACACATGCATGTGCTAATAGCATGAAAATGAACCAGGTGTGCAAACAGACAGGTGACATGGTCCTGTGATGTGCATCGGCTGATGGGAAGCATAGTTCGTGACCTAATCCTGACAGATAAAGAGAGAGCAGAGCACGTTCCTGTTCTTCTTAGAATTTATAATGACAATCAAAGGGCTGCTTACACACAAATATTATGTAAGGAAAAATACTTTTTTTTGTATGTGCCTTTAAAATTTCTTGTTTGGCAAAGTGACATACTGTACACTATAGGGACAAAAGTGTGTAGACACATATGCATAAGGTAGTTATGTGCTTTTCAAACATCCAGGTTCGCATTTAGTCCCCATTTCCTGTTATAATAACCTTCACTCTTCTGGTAAGATGTTCAATTATATTTTGGACAGTGCTTGTGGAGATTTTGCTCATTCACAAACAAGGAATTTAGTAAAGGGTCTCTATTCAAGTGAAGTGAAAAAATAATACTACCTCATCCCTAGTGGACTATTGCCACATCATCCACTGACCCCATCCACACAACCCACTTATTTCTCTTTCCAATTTAATTCCACCCACCAGCCAGGAGTTATCATACAAGGGGAGGATGAAAGTTATCAAATTTTACCCAAACATTTCATGATATACTGTATAATGTATCACTGGTAGCCAGATCTAAAAGCTAGGTTACAGTAACTCAGACAACCACTCTTTACAACCATGGTGGTTAAAACAGAATTTGAAAATGCACATCCATCAAACATTAAGCAGACCACACTGGGTTCCACTAAATAAAGAAGAATCTGAGTCTACTCAATTTGTGAATCTGCATAACTGAGGACTTAAGATTTCTGAAATGTTCCATCATACAAAATACCAAATATTGTAAAGATCCCCATGTGTATGGCCTGTTTAGAATTGCCACTGTACATAAAAGACACAGCAACAGTTAAACAGCTACTAAAACCGTCAACAATAAAAGCATGTGATGTATTTAAGTACTTTAGGTGATATGCTTGTGGTCTAGTGGTTAAGATGCAGCGCTCTCATCGCTGCGACCCGGGTTCGATCCCCGGTCAGGGAACCATCCCCAGCCACTCTTAGTGCCGGTCCCAAGCCCGGATAAATTGGGGAGGGTTGCGTTAGGAAGGGCATCCAGCGTAAAACATGTGCCAAATCAAACGTGCGGAGGATCCGCTGTGGCGACCCCTAACGGGAGAAGCCGAAAAGAAAGTTTAGAGGTCCCCTGGTGGTCTAGTGGTTAAGATGCAGCGCTCCCACCGCTGCGACCCGGGTTCGATTCCCGGTCAGGGAACCATCCCCAGCCACTCTTAGTGCCGGTCCCAAGCCCGGATAAATTGGGGAGGGTTGCGTTAGGAAGGGCATCCAGCGTAAAACATGTGCCAAATCAAACGTGCGGAGGATCCGCTGTGGCGACCCCTAACGGGAGAAGCCGAAAAGAAACTTTTAAGGTGATATGCTTGACATGATAGGCACGATATCTATAGTTCTCTTCCAGGTTGCCTTGGTAACCAAAGATTAGATTACGTAACAGAAAATTATGAAAAATATCAAAATGGTGAGATGGTTTTTAAATGACTATTTTTTAATTGGGTCATTTATAGTTACTGTAAAAGGCAGGTCTATTCATATGCAAATTCAAAAAAACATTTCAATATAACTGTAATGTAATATCATTTTTTAATTGAATCCGATTTCACAGTGCATTAAAACAGGTACCTTACAAGTCGCATAATATTTTGGTTTGTTTCTTTACAGAAACACCCTTACAGTGCCCCTGATTTCTTCTCACCTCATGATCTGGCTAAATGCTAACGTATAAAAGTAAGTTGCAGGCAGCAATCTAGGATAAGTACTCGGAACTCCATGTTCATTTATCTCCCTACTTCTTCCGCTCGAAACACACTCGATTTTCCCAGGTGCTATAGCTGTTTTTAGATCTGTAATTATTCAACATCTGCTATCATGATGGAGGCCCAAATCACATAGGAGGTGTATTGATAAGGGGTGTGTGATTTTAGGGTAGGTCCGACAATCAGGCTAGCAGATGTTCCACAACTACAAGTGTCTTCCAGTAAGGAAACATGGCATAGACAAGCTTCATTTTGTGTGTTATTCTGTTTGCATATGAAACAGCAGCGAATGCTTAAACGGTGCATTGTGCTGTATGGTGCCAGGGTTCACTAAATATAGAAGAGATATGTTATCAACTACCCTCCCTCACTCTTTCTCTTTCACTCTCTCATTTTCTCTCTCTCATCTATATTCACGCTTTTTCATATTGAAAAGGTCTGTGCAAATCGAGCACAGACCCTTGAAAAGCACTCTTGCCGCAATTACTGATTAATTACAGGGAATTAAAGCAATTACAGCTTTTGAAATATACAATTAACCATCACATTTCCTGTTGCAGCTCCGACTCGAGAATGTGTCGAGATTACAATGCAATCATATATCTTACTGTAGTCTTGGCTCTCACATTCCTCTGACACCAGGCTCGGCTACAGAAAGGTGCTTCTAAAAATCCTGCAAAACAATGAGTACTTTTCATTGCGTGATATATATTGAATTTCATACAGACAAAGTGAGTCGGTTTCAGCAGAGTAGTTGCTGAACTGGATATGTTCACGTATTATACTGTCATTCCGACATACACTCGTTGATTGCATCAATAAGAACATTACTAGCCTCATTATTCAGTCATGTGGTAGAAGAATAATGAGTAAAAGCATGCAGATACAGGTCCTTTCAGGTTTTAGAAATTGCTGATTTTCAGTTTACAAACAATAGTGTTTGGGGGCATCAGACATTGATTGCAAAAGTCAGAGCAGTATGTCCAGAGCAGACAGAAAAACTCAAACCACCACTCTTTGCAACCAATAAGAGCAGAAAAGCATTTTAAATGGAATGTACAGCATGTAAAAACATTGTCTAACAAGAGCAAAAGACCACACAAGGTTCCATCTTTGTCAAGCAAGAACAGGCATCCGGGGTAAAATGGTAGATTAGTAGATATGATGTAGGACTTCTTATCGGAAGGTCATGGGTTCAAATCCCAGCACCACCAAGCTGCGACTACTGGGCACTTAAACAGCCCTTAACCCTCAGTTGCTCATCTGTATAACTTAGTTAACTGTAAGTTGCTCTGGATAAGGTAAATGTAAAGATAAGGTCAACTGTAAATGTTATGTAAATTAATTATTACAGTGGGCACGGGTTCAATGATACTGGAGAGTTGAAGGATGAAAAAATACCAACATTATAAGAACGTTCAAAATACTAATTACAAAATATTAATCTGCATACATTGAAATTAACCTGATATAAATATACTTATCTGGGCTGCTTAGAAATGCCACTGGACACACGTAAGCAACAGTTTGTCACCTAGCTTGCTACAAAAAAATTAGCTTAGTTAATCTGGTTAAACTAATTCAATTGAATTTGCTAAACGTAGCTTCTAATTAAAAAATCAAATATAAATCAAATCTAGTCTTCCTAAGATTTTCAGTTTGGCATCATGGGAGAGATGAGTATTTTTAAGCTAGGATGGTGGAGCTAAGAGATGGCAAGGAAGTCGGTGATGCCTACCCCTTGGCCACCTCTCAACTCCAACCTATGCTCATGGACCTGTTGATAATACAAACTAGGCATCCAAGTTTAATACAGTTTTATTTCTATACTTTCTGACTAGCTATTTGGGGTGGTTTTGTTGCATTTTTAAGAAGATAAGGTTTGAAAAAATACATTTTAATATCCACATTTAGACAAACTCTCACAGTCTGGCTTTTTTTATTCAGATCGAGATTGATAAAAACCTAAAGAACACAGCGGAGATGCTATGTGACAGTTCAGGGACTTCAGGTTGAACACTCACTACTGCACTGGGAGCCTAAACTCTGTTCTAGAATAAAAAAATAGTGATGAAGGTGATCAAAATAGTAAAAGGGGGCTGAAAAGTGAAAAGAGGTCTTATGGGGCTACCCTCCCATATTGCTGCACAGAATGGGGTGTGTTGCCTGCAGCAATGCTTACAGACACACAGGCGAGCGTGCACACACACTTATTTTCTCCCTTTCGGAACTTTGTTTTATGCACTACATAGCACGAAAGCATACATTAGCATAAACATGACAACAAATCGCAAGTTTTGTTTCTCGGCGTTGCGCCTTTTCTGGTCGCTTTAAAAAATCCGATGACAAATTTTTCACCTAATATATTATGACAGTGTTCCCTACTGAGATTTCACTTATAGCAAGCGCTGTGCTAATGCACATTTCAAGCATAGGCATTTGTGATGGATATCGTTTCTTGCATCCTGTTTCTCATGTCCCCGATGTTGTACCACAAATGACTGTGAAAACAACGAGACAACGAGCTTTAGCAGGATTTGAGCTGTCATACAGCTTTCATAAATATGTTACCGGAATGACAGGGCGCTCCGTGTGGCCCGAGATACTGTTGTCCCTCCTGTGCTCATCATATAGATCTCGGGATCTCCTGAAATAACATGCTAGGCGAGTTCGAAGAGTGGTATACGAACTCTATACAAAAATGTGTTTTCTTTTAAACGTTTTACTTTTGTGTTTGTATTTTTAGTCTTCGTTCTTAAATGTAATGAATAATCCATCCGTCTCTCTCTTGGAAGCCTCTCAGAAGTCTCATTACTGAAAGAAATGAGTGGAAGGGATTGCCTTGGAAAGCTGACGCTGATGATCAAATATTCATCTTCATCAGTTGGAAAACATTTCTTTGCAATTTCTTTGCTTCTCTTATTTATGATGCCAACAGCGAGCGTCCTCATCCTACATTATGAGACATCCAGAAAGCAAATTAAACACCGAGCACACACGCACACGCGCAACCACACCTTTTAAAAACACACACTGTTACAACTGAACAGGGACTATTTTTGATTAGAAAGGTCAGCAGGGTTTGTGATACTGCAAAGGTTTGCATATATCCTGCTCCCTAAATCCCACTGTAGCCATTCTGTTTAATTAATATGCTGTTTGCTATTAATACAAGTACGTTCTGAGTGAAGCCTGCCCAGTGGATAAGTAAATGAGAACAAATATACATTGTGTATCCTTTGCAGATAATTGTTTAGGCTTAATAAGCAACATTGAGTGAAAAAGATTTTTTTTGTGTGTGTGTCACAGTGTGTGTGTGTGTGTGTGTGTGTGTGTGTGTGTGTGTGTGTGTGTGTGTGTGTGTGTGTGTGTGTGTGTTGGGGGGGGGGGTTGTGGGGGGTGGTTGGGTTTGCCTATTGTTGAACTCTTTTTGGCTTTTTTTTCGATGCATATTTTTTTTCGTCTCTTTCTGCCTCCCAGTGGAACACTTTAGCGGATAATGACCGAACGCTGTCTGCTGCCGCTCTGGTAATGACATCTAATGTGTCGAGCCGGCATAATGTGCATTACAAGTTGCATTGCGTTTAGGTTTGGAATATGCCTCCATGTTCTAATACAGGAGCTGTAGCAAGAAACCATTATGGTAATGCAGCACCTGAGGGAAGCAAAGAGAAAGATCAGTCTTCAAGTGCTTATTACCGAAAGATGACTGTGTTTAATGAAAGCTGCCGTGTGTCTGAGAGAGGTAGGGCCTCCAACACCCTCTTCTCTTCCTCGCTCTATCTCTATCTCTTTTCCCCTTTTTTCTCACACAATCTATTTATCCTCAACCTTCACTTTTTCTTCCTTGACCGAATTCCAATCCTGCTTTCCAGCTCCCGCTGTTTTTCACCTAAATATTGTGCTTTACCATTTACTTTTCCCCTCTTTCAACAGATCCTCCCCTCTCATCTGTTACCATCTCTCTTTCTTTTACCTCTCCTCTCACATTTGCCTACACCAAACACTGACAGCTTATATAACCCAGTTCCAAACTTAGCTACCCATTTGAACCATGGCTTTCACAGTTTTTTTTCTTTCCTCAATTACATGACTCATATTCGCTATAATGTTTTGCTCAAGGAATGGAGCGATGAAGGTAAAAGAGAATATGAGAGAAGAAGAGAAATACAGTATAATTATTTATTCCTAACCCATATGAAGGTGCGTGAGAGTGAACACCACCACGACATGCCAAGAGAAGGTGGTTGCTATCCTTCTGGAAAAGGCATGAATAGAACAGTGGTAGGAGGTTTTTTTTTTTTTATATCAATACTTCTTCAAGAAGACTGATACATTCACCATGACCTCACTTAAGTCTCAGCTAAAAATATTAGTCAAAATACCTGCGTCACACAGCCGATGTTAATTACAGCAAATGATTCACTTTATTATGCTTTATATTCACAAATAAAAGCAAAGAGCTCGAAATTGGGATACACTACATAGACAAACGTTTGTGGACTCCAAAACTCTTCGGGAAAGATGTTCCACTGATGTAGTTGAGGAGGCCTAGGGAGCAGTCAGTGTTTCAATTCATCACAAAGGTGTTAAATAGGGTTGAGATCAGGGATTTATAGCAGGCCACTCAAGATCTTCCACTCCAACTCATGTAAATTATATCTTCATGCAGCTGGCTTTGTGAACAGGGGCATTGTCCCTGTGTTTCAGAATGCGGCAGCAAGAGTTCTTACTAGGTCAAGAAAATACGATCATATAACCCCAATCTTATCGTCCCTACATTGGCTTCCTATTAAGTTTCGAATAGACTACAAACTACTGCTACTCACTTATAAAGCACTAAATGGTTTGGCTCCCATGTATCTATCCAGTCTTTTAACACGCTACAATCCGTCACGCTCCCTGAGATCTCAAAACTCTGGGCTTCTAGTAGTTCCTAGAATAGCAAAGTCCACTAAAGGCGGTAGAGCATTTTCACATTTAGCTCCTAAACTCTGTAATAGTCTTCCTGACAGTGTTCGGGGTTCAGATACACTCTCCCAGTTTAAGTGTAGATTAAAAACATATCTTTTTAGCAAAGCCTACACATAACACACATCACACACATCACATCACAACCTTGTGCTCCAGAATATATAATTACATGCACATTATCAACTTGTGCTGTTAATATCATGAACAGCAGCTACGCTAATTCCTCTCCACTGCTTCTCTTTCTCTCCCCATCCCGAGGCATCCTGAGGTTTGGCCAGCTCCAGTCACGTCCCACCTCGTGAAGATTATGGACCTATGGATGATCATGGAGAAGTAGATGCCGAGTGTTTAAAGGCCCTGGCATGGAGAAGCTGATGCTGGATCTATGATGATCACAAATTGTTCTGTATTGTTGAAAGATTTATGACCAAACTCTTGATGTCACCCATATGAGGATGGGTTCCCCTTTGAGTCTGGTTCCTCTCAAGGTTTCTTCCTCATATCATCTAAGGGAGTTTTTCCTTGCCACTGTCGCCACGGCTTGCTCATCAGGGACAAACGCACACCATTCACCTTCACTGTTGTTTTCTGTAAAGCTGCTTTGAGACAATGTCTGTTGTGAAAAGCGCTATACAAATAAACTTGACTTGACTTGACTTGACTTGATTGTCATGCTGGAACAGTTTGGATCTCCTAGTTCAAGTGAAGGGAATATTTAATTCTACCACACCCAACGACATGCTATACAATTGTGTAACTCCAGCTTTGTGGTAACAGTTTGGGGAAGAACCACATATGGCTGGAAAAGTCAGGTGTCCCAATACTTTGGAAAATATAGTGTAAAGCTCAGCTACATGTATAAAGCATATACCACATTGTTAAAGATCAAAGGGGGGCTTTGATTGTAAAGACTGTCAAGATGAAAAGGCTTCAGTTGAATTTTTGCCATCCATTCCAGATCATTTGGAAGATTCTCCATTAGTTGGAAATTCTGTTGAACTGAGTGCAATAGTACCACCAGTGGTTACACACAGAAAAAATACATTTCCAACTGATACTGATTTCATTTCAACCCAGACAGTAGATTTATACAGTGACAGTTGTTGAGATGATTACATAATCAAATGTAGCCCAACCACTAGATCAGATTTGGGCTGACATTATTAGCACTCAACTACTATCAGCATTCCTTCATTCATCTATAGTAACTGCCTGTCAGGGTCATGGGGGATTCATTTCAATTTGGAGTTTTGGAAAAAACCCAACATAGGAATTAATTACCATAGGCACAGGCAGGTACAAATAAACCTTCCATTTACAGGACATTTAAAATATGTCTGTGCATGTGTGTGCATGTGTGTGTGTGTGTGTGTGTGTGTGTGTGTGTGTGTGTGTGTGTGTGTGTGTGTGTGTGTGTGTGTGTGTGTGTATGTGTGTGTGATTACACTGTTATGACTTTTGTGTGTGTATTGTGTTAATTGTTTTGACTTCTGTGTGTTGTGTTACACTGTTATGACTTTAGTGTGTGTGTGTGTGTGTGTGTGTGTGTGTGTGTGTGTGTGTGTGTGTGGTGTGGTGTGTGTAAAATGACATTAACAAAGAATATTCCCATCTACCCTACAGCTCCCTTGAACACACAAAATAAAAAGGGAAAGAGGAAGCATTAATGAAATTCACTTTATTTTCTGTATTGTATATTGTGTTACTCTTATTATCACACACACAAATACAGACACACACACACAAACAAAGAAAAGTTGAAAGTTTGTAAGTAGGTCACATTTTTAAAGGTTCCGGATGCTGCTGCTATTCCATTTTGCATGACCTCAGAGAAGAGTTTTTAATCAGATCCTATCAGGAACAAATCTCTCAAAAGTTGGTGTAAGAAGGAAATGTCAGGTGTTCCAAGATGAAAACTTTTTTTTGTGTGCGTGTTCTCGGTGAAGCGACGACACAAACACCCTTAACAACGTGATTCTCTTCCTGTCCTAATTGCCTGGCTCCGAATTCATCTCTGAATTCATCATTCTCTCTTTATTCCCAAATGTGCAACATGTGCTTCTCTCTCTCTCTCTCTCTCTCTCTCTCTCTCTCTCTCTCTCTCTCTCTCTCTCTCGCTTTCTCTATCTCTATCTCTCTTTCTCTCGGCCTCAACCGCTAGAGTCCTGATAAAATCAATGTTTAATTCAGATAGCTGGAGGCCATTGACAAAAACAGTGGAAGTCTTTCATCTACAAAGGGATGCTCGGAGACTTCTTTGCAAATCTTTCCGAATTAACGCACTCGTCACGAGCTGTCCCATTTATTACGCTGAGTGCGTGCTCTCTCTGACACGGAAAAGATCTGAGGAGCCTCACATACAGACGCGTTCGTCTCACATGCCGCTCTTTGACTCAGAGTGTGTATCTGCAGTGTAGAAGTTCGCCTTCGGAAAAGGAGTGATGCTTCTGAAACGTCTCCCTATAGTGGACATGAACAATAACCTGATGTCTAGTGTTTGGTTTTGATGTGCAGTCTTGATACAAGCACGGCCTATGGGATTTAGTTTTTTTTTTGCAGTTTTTCCGTCAAATATAGTAACACATCGGTACTCATCGATAATTCGTTTAGGCTTAAAATGCAAAGAAAAAAACAACAGAGAACGCTATGGCACTGTTTGTGAGTTAAATATGACTTAGACAATTATCAGAAGACTAAGTAATGCATACTGGCAGTTAGACATATAAAAAGGATGCTCATGGGAGGTTCTTATGGATTTAAAAATTTACCTTATTGTACCTTTAACTTTTACCATGCCATAAATCATGTCATAAATCTAAAACACTTTAATTCAAATCAGTTCAATTTCAATTTTCTTTATTTAGTGCAGGACATTGTCTCAAGTCAGCTTTACAGAGATAACGGTGTTATAAAAGAATGTATAAGTTTGTTCTTTATAATTTAAAGTTTGTCCCTAATGAGTAAATTAGTGGTGATTGTAGCAAGGAAAAACTACCTGAAATGGCATGAGGAAGAAAACCTAGAGAGGAACCAGACTCTAAAGGGAAACCCATCCTCATCTTGGTGGCACAATGTTCATTCATTAGATTTCCATCATTGTTAAGTTGTGCAGTAAAAGGGGTAAAATGCAACCTGTGGCCCTGAGCCATTGTAGCAGACTTGATATTAATTACAGTCCAAATTTACCCTCAAAGTCCTTGAGTTGTTTAGTAACTTCATGGATATTTAGGCTGTTGATGTAGAACAACCCCTAGCTGCACAGAGTGGTCTCCAATCTTCATTCCAGATTTAGGGCATAGGAATGAATCAGGCAAACCCGAAAATAAAAAAAGGGACAGAAACACAGGTCACTGGTATATCGGGATCATGTTTAACTCAACAGAGAAAGAGAGGGGGGTTTGGGTGGGCGGGGGGACAGGATTAGGCATTTACATTATTTTATAAATGTTTAAAGGCACTGTACAGTGTGATTAGTGTGCAGCTAGGGACTCAAGCAAGACTAACTATTGCAGATATGGCAGTTTGCCATACATAAGCAATGGACAAATCATTATTGTCCAGGTGTCAGGATCCAAAACATAATTTGGCTATTGTTGTCTTAAGCAATTGTGTTAAGAAGCAGCGTAGCATGCTAAATCATGACATCCTCTTTAACAAATACACTTTTGCAAATACACACTTACTCCCCTCACCCCTCAGAAACACACAGTGCGGGGCCAATTTACACATGCACATGTTATTACACTGGTTGCTTTGCGTCACCTGACCTGAGACAGACGTATTCATATTCATAAGAATCAGATGCATAATTGAATAATTTTCTGCCAGACTAAGTTAAATCTCCAGGCCTCATACATCTCTGTCTCTCTGTGACAAGCCCAGGCGACAACCCTCGCCTCGCATTAACGCCAGCTGAAGGGTACACACACACATGCACACACACAGGGCCAGTCTGAATCCATCACCTCCAACGGGCCATCGCCATCAATACCTAGATACACTAATTGTAATAAATCTTCTTTTGAAATAACTTGTTTACATACTCAAAAAAATCCACTCATTTTTACCAAAAAAAAATCACTCTTGGCTTTTTGCAAAAGCATAAATAATTATTGTTTTTGTTAACAAGACTTGAACGATGCATGATCTTAGCGTAAACTGTGACACTCAAAGTGCTTGAAGTAATCCAGATGAAAATGAACTTGCCCCTGAGTACCGAAGCGAGGCCGAGAAATCACACAGAATCAGCGACACGTATGCTTCGCTGCCACTCGTTCATACTACTGTACGTATTCAGGAATAAATCATATCTGAATATATGTGTGTGTGATCGGATGTGAAGCTTGTGAGCAAAGAAAGGCCACACTCAAGTGTATTGGACTTTATGTGAGTATTTTCATCTTCAGTCTTCATTAGAATAATGCTTTATTATGGTTATAGCTGCTGTGGGAACTCAATAAATGACTATTTATACATGAAAGAAATGGTATAAAGTACAAACAGAAAATCGTAAGTAGCACGAACAAGTGGTCCCAATGGTAAAATCCAATTCACACATTTTTTTGGTGTAATTATCTGTGCAAATGAAACAACAACAAGAAAAATAAATGTCATCTGAAAATGAAAAACACGCACTACTTTCATGTCTTAAACATATTATGGAACATTTATATAATGAAAATTACCTGAAAATTACATTTCAACATTTCATGTGACTTTCTTTTATTGAGAAACCTGTCAAAAAACCTTCAGGGGCAGGTTGGATTAGTAAAAAATGTATAAAGTATATGCATTGAAGATGGCAGATTTAGATACAATTTCTTCGTGATTGGTTAAAAATCATTTAAAGGTCAATGGGATTAGTTTAAAATCTTTCTGGCACAGAGGGATTAGTTAGAATTCTTTTTAAACTTTATTTAGTTCAGAGCTAAGGGAGTGAGTAGGATTAGTAGCAGGAGTAGTCCTTTCAGGAGCAGGTGGGACTAGTTTTTAAGATCTAGCTAAAAAAATCTCTTCAGAGCAGAGAGGGTTAGTTGTGGGTGTGGCCAGGATTAGTTTAAATTACTTTAGGAATTAGGTGGGGAATATTTATATTTCAAAGAGGTAGCAAGAGTTTTTCAGTAGCAAGCAGAGTTAGCAAAAAAACATCGTTGGGTAGCAAATGGAATAGTTCAAATTCTTGCAGGACTTGACAAGATTAGTGAAAATCCTTGTGATAACGAGTGGGATTATTTCTAAACTAGGGATAATTTAGTAGTTCAAATTTCTGCATAAAACAGTTAGGATCAAAAAAATAATTTAGGTAAGAGTGGGATTACTTACTACTCTTTCTAGAGCCAGGAACATTCAGAGTTCAGCAGCAAGTGGGATTAGAGAATAGTCTTTCAGGAGTGGCAGGATCAGTTCAAATTCTTTCTGTAGCAGGTGGGATTAGAAAAAAAATTCCTTTGTTACAGCTTTATATTAGTAGATTTTGTTTTGTTAGAAAAAGATTGTTCAAGAATCTATTTAAGATTCAGTTGCCATCTACAATCTGGGAAGAATAGACAGCAGCATCGCTCTCTTCCCACACAATTGGTTCCATAAAGCAATAAGACATCTAGCATTTGTCCATCATTTACTGTTGCCCAACCAAGAAACATTTATTGTCATTTATATAACTTATATGCATTAGAATAAAATGGCATTTCTTTATGACTAAAGGCAGCACACAGTACAGGATAATTATAATGTATAAATATACAACAGTGTAAGAGAAGAACAAGGAAATACAATAAAATGCACCGAAAAATACATCCAGGGAACAGTGGTCTTATGTAGTGTCAGGCAAACTTATGGTTAAAGATTTTGATTGCAAGAAAATGTACAGAATTATAATAAACACTTTTTCTGCCCCCTTCAATTTGCAATTGTCATTGTGAATGACGGCAAGCAGGATTATGAAAATCATTCAGGACAGTTGGAATACATTACAATTCTTTCTAGACCAGACAGAATTAGTTAAGTCCCATTGGAAACTGGGATTGTTTTATGATTCTTTGAAAGAAATGTACAACTTTGCATGTTGCTAAAGGAATCTCTAAATAATTTCACCAATCACACGGTGAAATTATTTAGTGATTCCTTCAGCAACATGCAAAGTTGTAAATTTCTACAAAAATAGAATAGATAGAATAGATAAAAAAGATTAAAATTCTGCTCTTGCACAGCACTTCTGCCCTCTTCCCCATAGAGGAACTCACCTATGATTGGCTTGTGCTAATCTGCTTGACATGGGATTTAATATACTGTAGTATAGAATCCCTCGAAAGAAGAAAGCATACAAATATTTCCTCTTATCAAACTATCTACTTTATTTGATTAACCTACTGTTTCTAGTCATAATGCAACATTAGCACATTAGTCACCTGTCACTAATTGCTCACACTTGTTTCTTATTATCCATAATTAGCAAGTATATATATATATATATATATATATATATATATATATTTTTTTTTTTTTTTTTCACAGCATTCTTTGTTTCAGGTTTGATGAAAATGATAAGATGTATTATACAACTGTACAGTCAACCCCTGATAATTCACGGTTCAGAAACTCGTGGTTCGTGGCTCGTGACTTTGCGGGTTCTCATTTAAAACCCAACTAACAGCAAGTTGTGAATTATCTTAAAATTTGTGGGAATCCGCAGCGAGACCAAATGTTTAGGAACATTAGGAAAACCATTTTAAACTATGTTTTCACTAACAAATTTCATAAATATGTTTAAAACACATTATTGTATTAAAATGGCATAATGTCTAGATGAATTCACTAAGGTACTATAGAGGCTGTGGGGGTGCATCCAAAATGTGCAGATTTTTGGAACTCGTGGGGGTCTTAGAACGTAACCCCCGCGAGTTATACCACTGTATTCACAATGTTTTAACAAGCTGAGTGTAAAAGGTGTCATGGGTAAGAAAATATTTTGTAACCTTCTGTTAATTATGTTACATGTAACGTTAAACTGTGTTATGCATTTATTTTCCCCAGAGATTGGAGACATTGTAGGATTACCTGCCAGACCGGTTGGGAAATGAAGGCATTTGAAAGGTGGGCGGGTGTTAATTTCGAACAGGCTGGAGTGAATTCAATAAACTATGTAAGAAAATGCACAACGGTGAGTCCTAAATTCAATAGTTATTTGTAAACAAGATTCTTAATTAATGCATTTATGTTCAGGAGTTTGTTCATGAGTCATCTAGGGCAGTGGTCCCCAACCCCGTGGGTCAATTGGTACCAGGCCGCAGAGAAAGAATACATAACTTACATTGTTTCCGTTTTATTTTTTTATCTGATTCTGAACGATGTTTTATTTTGGAAAATTACCGGATTCTTTCAACCACATCTGTCTATGACTCTTGATGCATGTCTTGTTGCATCACATTTATTGTTGGTAATTTATTCGCTAAGCCATCTTAAATTTACACAATTATAGAGAAAAGCTGGCTACCTCCCTTGCAACCCTTTTTCAACGTATCAATTGGGATCTGCTATCAATATGCCGGAGACTCCTGAAACTTCCAGACAAGATAAAATGTTTTCATATGGCAGACCCTTAATCCAGAGCAATTTAGTTACCTCATTTGTTAGTAGTTGAGGGTGGAGGGCAAGAAGTTGCAGTTTAATGGTTGTCTTGAACTCTTTCTAACTTCCAGTTCAAAAACAGGGTTGTTTCTGACTTTTTAGCTACCATTTCCTACAACACAGCAGCATGAAACATTGCGTTTTTGGGAGGCCTGAGGAAATCAGTGGGACAAAACCCTTTATTCAACATTGGGAGTGGGTGGTAATGCCCTATGGTCCTTAGTTTAATCCTGAGCTAGGGATCAAGTCTGTACATCGTTTCTCAGTGTCGGTGTGGTGTGGGTTACTTCTGGGTTTTCTTTTTACACATCCCTGAACCAAGTAGAGTGGCTACTTTATATAGTCCTTTTTTATATATGTCAAATGGTATATTCCAGCTTTATATTCAGAATTCCCAGTTTAGTTCCAGATTCTGACCTGCATAAAGCGCCTACTGTTTCTAATTGAATGAGTATCTGGTAATATATAAAGTGGTATTTCAGAAAAATTTGGATTATAGGACCACTTGGAAGTCATAAAAAAGCTTTTGTGTCTGTTTTTACTTCTCTGGATTGTAAATGGTGCTAGTTTTAAATTCTAGACTTGTGATTTTTTTTATTCCATTTTATTTAGTTGAATTCAGTTGCTATTAAAATAATCAACAAACATGAGATCCAGGTAAAAAACTTACATTTTGTTATAATAAAAGAAGGTGTTCAATGATAATCCTATACACTCAGTTAACAGCGATGGGATGTTGTCACGACACCGGATGGAGATGCAGTTTACTAATTGTGTTGGACAGAAATGAAATGTCAGACATCCAACCTTCCTGGGAGTGGGAATGCCATCAGCAGTTTTCTACATGCAACATTGTCAACAAAATATCAGAAACATAAAAAAAAAAAGTCTTTAAATGCAGTATTGTGACATCTCAACCTTTTGGATGAAAGTTTAGAATGAAAAAAAAAAAAATGATAAAGACATTACATTATATTTATTATTAATATATTTTAAGGCAAAACATTTACAAAACATAAAAAAAACTTATTTTAAAACAGCATAAAAATCTGTTTAATGTTGGTGACTTATGTTTAAATACCCAGGGATGGGAATGTTAATGCATGTATTTCAAATATGTATTTCAAAGATAAAATAGAATTTTGTACTTTAGTGTTTTGTATTTATTATTTTGTAGTTTTAAAATACTGTAAAATACTTTGTAAGAAGTCTACATGATGACATCATAGAAATGTGGCCTCTGATTGGTGCCTACTCAGTAGTTTGCACAAGCTTGTTAGAACAGAAAATTGATCCATATGGAAGAAGGTGGTGAGGGAAAGAAACGTGTAGGCTGCCAGCTATCAAATAGGTGTCCAATGATTGATAAATAGATATTTGATTGCTGAATACTGTACCCTAATTGAAGTAGCTGTTTAGTAAGATCATGATTTTGCATCCCATTGCATGAATGACTGCCTGACACATCATATATTATTATATTTATGATGACAATCAAAGCAATTTATAGAAGGTCTGTGAAGAATGATGTATCTTTGCTGAACCCTGCTAATTACCCCGCTTTGCACAGGGAAAGTTGCTTGGATTCAGAATCAGGTTACACACATGCTTATGTTGACTTTATTATTATATTATTAAAATAGCCCCAAATAGGTTATGACTTCAATGTCCAGATTTTTCTTGAGTAGAGGTGTTTGATGTTTCTTTTTCAAATTGTGCCCAAATTATAAACACAAACCCTCGCATTAAAGCATAAAAAAGACATAAAAAAGAAAATGTGGACTGATAACCAGATTTCATTACTCCCTGTTGCATAAGACGCAACAAAAAGCAAGAATCAATTTCAAAATCTAAAAATAAATAAATAAATAAATAAATAAATAAAAGACAATGATTTTGTATTTTAAGCCTTTTTACAGGAAATAAAATGCATAAATAAGGCATATAAAGTTGACAAACTGATGTTAGATACACCTCTTAGACCGCTGAAGTTGGATTTAGTGTTGCTTGTTGTCAAGATGATATCATGCAATAAAAAAGTACACAATTTCAAGATCAGAATGGTTCTTAACAGAGACACACCTCTTTTCAAAAGCAGTCATTTTACTGCGTTTAATCTTTGAATTTCATTCAGCAAAATGAACAAATTTTTAAATAAATAATTTTGTAAGTAGAGTAAAATTAAAAACATTTTACTTTCACTAGCCAAATTCCCCAAAATGCATTTTCATGATCATATTTCAAAGATGAAAACGATTATAATAACACTCAACTGAGTAATTTGCACACTTTCATTGGCCATGTATGTGCAAAAGCATACATGAAAACCACAGTAGGTGCTGTACAGGAAACAGAAATTGTTAGTTCAAATCCCAAGATTCTTTTACAAGTCGTTCATTCATTTATTTTCAGTACAGAGCCTATGCAGCTGTCATGTGATAAAGGTTTCACCAGAAGATTGGTTGGTGAGCGAATCTTTTCAGTTTCGGGTACAGGGCTCATAAACCCACTCTCATAGTCAACTCAATAGTAGTCCGGAGTCATACAAAAAGATTCATACAAGATACATGATGTATATACAAGTCACACAAAATGAACAGATCACTTGTCCATGCACACACAGATGTATGCATGTTTAAGTATGTAATCCTTACCATAAACATCTAATTCAGTTCAGAATACATTCTAAAGTGTTTTAAATGATTCAGTCATGAATAAATATTACTGAGCTATGGTGATATCATATCCTTTTTTTTTATCCCATAAAACCAGGCTACCAAATGTCACCTTACCAGTCTGAGGTAACTGTGAGCCTCGCTTTTAGTGTCAATCTCATGTGTCATGTGTGCAGGACTTCCTTTGATATCAACCCAGCGGTCACCATGTCACAGCCCGGAGATTAGTGTCGAAGTGTGCTTGTTGACCGGAACAGATGTGTCCTTCAGCCAATGGCATTTCATCATAAACAAATCCAAAAATGAGCGTTTATCAAAAACCGAAAGAGCACAAGGCTTGATGCATGTTAAACATGTGCCCAAACTATAGGTTGAAAAACGAGAGAAATTATCACACACCCAAATCTCCAGGATCTCCGTATCTTACCACTTACTGAAGCACAAAACATGTTCTAAGATTGACCGTCTTCTGAAAAACCATAGGACAGAAGTGAGGTGTACAAACCACACTTGCTTTGGGCTTCAAGAAACATGAGATTCATGTAAATGTCTTTATTAGATTACAGTTGGGCGCACTTTATACGACATCATTTGAGTGAAAACATCTTCATGAGATAGTAGTTGAATATTGCCTCGGATTGTGTAAGTATGCTCATGATCAGCGTCAATACTAATCCGGTTAGTCCTTTTTTCCGTCTAATGGATGCACCATCGCCTCTGTGCTGAATGGCAGAGAGGAGTTTTGTGTTACTGAAGGACTCGGTGAACCAGATAATCTGAGAAGCAGAGTGAGCGACCAGCCCCAAGGACTCATTAATCCAAAAGCAGTCTAAAGCGCACTGACATTCGCAAGCAGATGTTGGGCGCTACGTTAACTGAGACTGACGTTCCTCCACTGTAGCTCATGCTGATCCAGACACAGCATTCGAGTGAACAATGTAGACAATGCCACAGGTTGTTGACATATGCTTTTGGACAGAGGTGTTGAGGTGTTGCTTTTTTTTGTTGGTTCTTTCTTTCTTTCTTTCTTTCTTTCTTTCTTTCTTTCTTTCTTTCTTTCTTTCTTTCTTTCTTTCTTTCTTTCTTTCAAAAGTCCCACTGGCTAGCAGTGGTGACAATGGTCAAACTGGGATCAGCATATCGCCTACCAAATGTTTTTTTCTTTAGTGGGTCTTTCCCACATAAGGGCTGGGGCCACTGCATTATGCATTATCCATGATTGATAGATGATATGGATAAAGGGGAAAAAAATTATTATTTTATACATATTACATTAATAATTAAAAAAATATATATATAAATGAAAACATACATTTTATGCCCAAGCCTAGGCCAGTTAAATGTAAGTCTTCAGGGTGGCAAGTATGTTAAAATCTAGCTGGCTAAAAACAGCTCTGGACAACACAGTCCTGTGAAGACATTGTGGATTTTATTAATTAAGGCCAACTTAAAAATATATATAAATCATTCATCTTAGGGTTGAAGGATCGTGTTCATCTTTGAAATTATTTGTACACATTTTTAACAAATATTCCAAACATACAAAATCATAACGCACCAAATTTCCATTTTGTAAAGAAAAAACATTCTCAGTATCCTTTGTGAACCCTCAAGCAAATGTCAAAGCTTCCATAAGAATGGATTTGAAGAGTCCATAAACCAGTAGAAACTTTATGCAGAAGGTATAAAAGCAAAAACCTTGTCACTTTCTGTTAAAAATCACCTTCTATTATAATGAACTTGTAGTGAACGAATGTTCTTGGATCATAATTTTTTTGATTAGCATACACTAATAAAATACACTAATTACAAAGGTTCTACATGAGGGTTCAAAATTTTCAGCTACATTTGTTTATGTCTAGTTTAATAAAATTCTAATAATAAATTAGCAAGACTGGAGTACAGGCAGTTACCTTTAAGAGTTTACCATTATTGGCATAAATGTATTGCTATATCCAGTGTTAGCACTGCCGTTCATGTATGCCATTCCCTTTTAAAACTCCTTTTCTAGCGAGCTATATTTAGGTACTTTCAGGAGATTGTTCTATTCAGTGTTCTATTCTCCTGTGCATCAGACCATTAGATTCCTGTTTTAAAACATTTTGTACACAAATTTTGTTTTTGGTAGACAAAGGACCGTATGCCAGTGCTCATTATAATAACGTTATTTATAAAAACAATTTTTATGAAAAACAATTTCATCTGGCATATGTGTTGTACAATACAGCCTTCAGTCTATAGTAATGTTATGATTCATTCTATATTTTACTAGACTAGAATAGGCGTACATTTGTCACAAGCCGATGAAACTTTCTTACACTTAGCTACATTGGTTTAGGTTTTTTCTTCTCTCTGTCAAAGTTCACATTAAATATAAATAGTCTGTTTCTTCTATAATGGGTTTATGCTGTCAAAAGGAACATTGCACAATTTGCATTTCAATTGGCACAATCTGGAAAATGATGGAGTGCTGAGTCATGTCCTGGGTCTATAATTTTTTCAAACAATATTAACACAGTGCCAGTGGAAAAAGAAAACAATGTGTTTACTGCTTCATTACACTACATTCCACTAAACCTAATTACACGACACTAAACTTCACTATACACCAATACACTTTACTCCAGTACATAACAGTAAAATGCTTTACACTACATTACACTATACTTCATTTGATCACACTCACTACATTACACTACGCTTATCGCTCTGAATAAAGGAGTCTGCTAAAATGCCACAAATAAAAAGTAAACTACACTCCATTACACCACACTACACTATACTTCATGACACTACACTATACTATACTCCATGACACTAAACTACATTATACTCCATGAAACCACACTACACTATACTCATTACACTAGATTACATTACATTACTCTTCACTATACTACATCACATTACACAACAGTACATCACATTACTCTACACTATACTACATCACATTACACTACAGTACATCACATTACTCTACACTATACTACACCACATTACACTACACTACACTCCATTCCATTATACTTCATTAGACAACACTACACTACACTCCATTGTATTCCATTACACCACACTTAACCAAATTACACTATACTCATTACACTACACTACACTCTATTACACTCAATTACATTACTCTACACTATACTTCATGGCATTACACTACACTAGACCATATTACTCCACACCATACTATACCACATTACACTACACTATACTAAACCACATTACACTATACCATACTATACCACATTACACTCCACTATACTATACCACATTACACTACACTATACTATAACACATTACACTCCACTATACTATACCACATTACATTACACTATACTATACCACATTACACTCCACTATACTATACCACATTACACCACATTACACTATACTACACCACATTACACTACACTATTCAATACCACATTACACCACACTATACTATACCACATTACATTACACTATACTACACCACATTACACTACACTATACTATACCACATTACACTACACCACATTACACTATACTACACCACATTACACTACACTATTCAATACTACATTACACCACACTATACTATACCACATTACACTACACCACATTACACTATACTACACCACATTACACTACACTATTCAATACCACATTACATTACACTACACTACATTACACTATACTACACCACATTACACCACACTATACTTTACCACAGTACTCTACACTACATCACATTACACTACACTATACTATACCACATTACTCTACACAATACCACAATGGTACAGTACACAGTACAGTCAAGGCAACAGGTACCACACATGGAGGCTAAAGTCTAAAATGCTAGCCAACCTTGATTCCTCAAACTGCTGTTTATGCTGGATCATAGGGCAGTGTAAATGCTATCTGCACACTTCTGCATGCACACATGATTGGCTAATTTTATTGGGATACAAAGTGGCAGCACTTGGTGTTTTTTCCCCCAAGTGTGTTTAATTTTAATTTGATGTTTGGTTATTTGGCTTATAATGGTCTTAACAACAAATAATTTTTCATAAAATTAACAAGTCCAAACTCAATGCATTCCCAAACTTTTCTTTGTTTTAAAACATTTGTTGGTTTAGTTTTGCTGTTGCACATGTTTGTGTGCACAATAGTTTCCAATAAAAATATCCTGGGGTTTGTTTTTGTTTGTTTGTTTTAAGATGAGTCATTATTTGGTTATCTGCCAAACCTGCTCTTTCCAGGGCCTGATAAGACACTGAAGCTAGGATTGATAGAGCAGACGAAGATCTATAGTACAGTATGTATTAAATTCTTGCTCATTTTCTTGAAAAATTATATGTTGTTAAAACCATTAAAAACTTCATATCTTGCTATTTGGACTTGGCGGGTATCTTTGTGCCCAGGAGTGTACACAAAGTAAGCAAACATTTAATCATCAAAATTAAACACATTTACAAAAAAAAAAAAAAAAAAAAAACACCCAGTGCTGTCAATTACCGTGACTACAAAAATCTTCAGTACCTTGTTTACTCTCTCTGACCTGCTTTTCATAAACACATATTCCTGACACTACAGAAGCCACACTAATCCTGCCTCAGGTACACTCCCAAATCCCACAGAGAGGGAACAACCCTGGCCATCTGTGTGTCTCTGTACTGTTCTGGCATCCCTGAGAAGATTCTGGAAGCCTGAAGGACCACCCCTATGGTCACCAGCCTGCATTCTTCAGACTAGCTAATGTGCTATGTGCTATATGGTGGATTGGAGGAACACGAAGGAATGTCTAAAACAGTGTTGGAAAATTTACTGTTGGGGTTCAGGAGTCCTAACATGTAGAACACTCTAGGATCTTTTTAATAAATCTATTTCCTGTTTCTTGGACTAAATTATTTAGATGTGGTGGAAAATGCCTAATTATTATAGACTATATATTCAGAGGACAAACTAAGATATTTTGAGGACATATTAGGTATATTTCATATATTTTACTGTGTAAGTATGTGTGCGTATGTCTGAGAGACAGAGAGAGCAGGAGAGTGTTAACAGTATGACATTGGCCAGACCTTGCTCAGTGCCTGGTTGTACCTAAGTGCCTGGGCAGTTCGACCTTCTGTGGTGGAGGGGGCAGAGGGGGGAGTCCCCACTCCATACCAAACCCTGCAGAGAGGACCATCTGTGCTGGGGAACCTCACGCCGAGGACCTGGCCGTGTTCATAGAGACATGTGACTCATCCTCTCTTTTTCTCACAAACACACACACACATGCATGCACACAGATTCTGACCCTGACACTAACAGTATTTTTTATTAGATTAGTGTTAGTCCTTATTGACCAAAGGACTAACAAGTTCACCAAAATATACATAATTCGCTACAGTCTCTATTGGCCTTTTTACCATTTGCATTATCTTGGTCAGGGTCATGGGAATACTGGCCATTAAATGGGAATACACCCTTGAGGAGAAACCAGTCCATTGCAGGGGTTTCTTGGACAGACTTTCACAATATGTT
The DNA here is from genome assembly GCF_946808225.1 of Silurus aristotelis. Classification (NCBI taxonomy): domain Eukaryota; kingdom Metazoa; phylum Chordata; class Actinopteri; order Siluriformes; family Siluridae; genus Silurus; species Silurus aristotelis. The sequence goes on along the minus strand of NC_139587.1, from coordinate 5,016,402 downwards.
AGTTTTGTTTTGGATGGCATTGAAATGATTACAACAGTGAGGCATATAGACAGGCTTTATTGGAGAGAAATAGTTTTGTGGACATAAGACGGTTTTTAAAAGTCATTAGTCACAAAATGATTTATTCCTCTGATAGAACATGCCAGTTTACCCCACACACACTATATTGGAAAAAAAGTATTGGGACACTTTATACTTTATAGCATTGGGACCTTCCTAGCCATATATGGTTCCTCCCCCACTGTATTACCACAGATTTGAAGGCACAAAATTGTAAATGATGTCTTAAACAATGTTGTATGTGGTAGTATAAAAAATTTTTTTCATCCAGTCCTACAGGTAGATTAATTTCTGAAACATTATTTATTGTAAAGACCATTAAAATATTGCCATTTTGAACACAAACCTCTGTGTATTCAGGTTTAACACTTTTAACATTGTCACACATTTATTACATAGTTCATGGAAAATTTTCATAGATTTGTAGGAAAACTGTCATATCTGGCTCATAAAATCGATCTCTGGCTTGCTTTAGAAATAAAATGTTTTTGAAGAGAATTTTCAGGTCAGTAAAAAAACAAATAAAAAATTAAAGGAATAGAAAGAATGATTGCTGAAGGTAAAGCCATGCACATCAAATTCACCCTAATATGATTTTGTGTTCTGTGTCTATTCAAGTCAGTGCTGATTTGCTTTCCAACACTAATCGCATCAGTCAACAGATTTGCATAGCTCCTTTTTTCTTGCCCCCCCCCCCCCCCCCTCCCACTTTGCACTTTCCTTATTGCAAATTGTATCAAGCATCGTGACACAAATCCCCCTTGATAAATTACAAATGATTGATTCTCGGTCAAAGATGGAAACAGCATCGAGGGGGACAAAAAAAAAGGAATCCTTTTGCATGTTGCAGCTGTGTGAAGAAAAGGCATCTGCGTTCGATTCAGCGAAAGCCAAGGCTTATAATCACCTCTGAGGCACGATGCAGTCAGCCGCAGGCACTTCTACTGCTCTGTCAATTAGTATTACCTTGTTGCAGAAAGCATTTGTGAGTCTGGTAATCCACAAAATATGACTTTTAAAGATTGATTAGATAAACATCTTAAATGCGGTGTGTTTGTGTGTGTGTGTGTGTGTGTGTGTGTGTGTGTGTGTGTGTGTGTGTGTGTGTGTGTGTGTGTGTGTGTGTGTGTGTGTGTTTGTGTGTGTGTGTGTGTGTGTGTGTGTGTGTGTGTGTGTGTGTGTGTGTGTGTGTTTGCATGTATGAATCAGTGCTGTGGGCTATTTTCATTATTTGCAGATATGCATAATGGACCCTTTTATAGAGATCGATGGCGTTGTTCTGGTTGGTTTAGCAGGTTAATCCTGCAAGCAGCGCAGCGACAGAGTTCACAACATCATTTTAAACCAAATCAACAGATTAATGAGTAACCTAATAAACCTGTTATCCTTCATGTGGAATGTCAGTGCCAGAAATTATACACACATACACAGGGCAACACGTTCTGTACATATACACTCACATACGTTCAGGATTAGCAAACAAAAACTTTTTTTTTTTTAAACCAAGCTGGGATATCACCATAATTTATTTTGGAGAACACAGTGACTGTGGCAAGGAAAAACTTCCCAGATGTTATGAGGAAGAAACCTTAAGAGGAACCAGATTTAAAAAGGAAAACCCATACTCATTTGGGTGATATCAAGGGTGTGATTATAACAATACAATAAAACAATACAAAACACTGGAGAGTGAGAACTACCATGAGTACCAACGTGTGTGATTATGAGTACCGGTAATGTTCTTTCTACAGTCTTATACAGTCAGTTGATGTTGTGGAACCAGGAGCTACTGAGCAACTCATAAAATAGCTCAACATATCATCATAGATCCAACACCAACTCCTCCATGCCAGAGCACTTAAAAATTCAAAGAGGTCCAATGAAGTGGGATCCAAATGGTGCTGGTACGTCTCAAGATGGTTTGGGATGTTTTCTGATAAAACAGAAATTAACAATAGAAAGCTATGCTTTATGCAATCTTCACATTTTTTTACGCACTCAGTTAACCTGGTCAATTGAAATGTTTTGTCTGGTAGCTGGGTATCATCGGCATAACAGTGGAAGCTAATAACATACCTTCTAATAATATTTCTCAAGGGGAACATGTATATTGTAAAAAGCAGGGGTCTTTGAACTAAACCTTGTGGCACCCCATATTTAACTTGGATTAACTTGAATAGTTCTCCATTTAAATCTACAAAATGGTAACAATCAGTCAGGTAGGATTTAAATCAGCCTGATGCCTGTCGCTGAATTCCAATGTAATTCTGTAAACAATCCAGGAGAAAGTCATGATCTATAGTGTCGAATGCATCACTAAGATCTAGTAAAACCAACAGAGAGATGTAGCCTTAATCTAAAGCTAATAACAGGTCATTTGTGATTTTAACTAGAGCAGTTTCTGTGCTATGATGTGCCCTGTAACCTGACTGAAACTCTTCAAAGATACTGTTTTTTTTGTTTGTTTTTTTAAATTTTACATAAAGGGAAGGTTTGTAATGGGTCTGAGACTGGATCACGATATGTTGTCAGAGGTTGGACCTCCACAACTGTGTTTCTAATACTTTCAATTATTTCAGTAAAGAAATTTATAAATTATGAGCTCTAAAAACAAACTTCACAAGTTTATACAAATCAATATGCAAATGACTAGCAAAAAGGTAAGAATTTTGTGGAAAATGTGCTAGCTTTAAAAGTAATTTCAGTGGAGTCATTTCACTGTCATATAATTTATTTACAGGTTCGGCTTCTTATCTGATCCCTGACAACATGATGAAGTGAATCGATTTAAATTAGACTAGCTTTGCTAGGATTTAGCTAGCTGTAAAGCAAAATGTATATGTGTGGCATTTACACTTAGATATTTGATGGTATTTATATACGATATATCTTCGATATAGCCCTATTTTTAGCTTTTGTTTTGGAATAAACACAATAAGTCTGCATAAAATGAAAAATAAGCTATTTATGCCTGCTGGATCAAATGATAAGTGCACGTGCCTAGTGTAAGAACTTGATCTCTAGTTTCTAAGCAACCTAAATCAACAACTAAGCAAAGTTTTATTTATTTATAAAAAAAATTCAAAACTCGCTCCCATATGTGAAAGAGTAAGAGAGAGAGAGAGAGAGAGAGAGAGAGAGAGAGAGAGAGAGAGAGAGAGACATAAAGGAAGACGCATCAAACTCAGTCAAATCATTGCACATCTACAAACAAGCTCTGGTCCCAGCTACACTCCACTGCAGCACACTGTATAATCATTGTTATTAGCACGTACATACAAAGTAAAGCTCAGGTTTTCCTCTTCTCCTAATGCAGAAACACACACACACACACACACACACACACACACACACATTCTTTCTCTCTCACACACACACACACACACACACACACAGCTCCAATTAGGCGGGAGTGTTGTGTAGCGTCAGTGTCGGGGGATTCGGCTTTCTTCTGCGCTGTCAGGTCCCATCAGAAAGGCGGCTCATTAGTGTCAGGTTCAGCACTGCCACTGCCTCTCCACACACACACACACACACACACACACACACACACACACACACACACACACACACACACACACACAAACACACACATTCTCTCTCTCTCTCTCTCTCTCTCTCTCTCTCTCTCTCTCTCGCTCTCTCTTTAGATTTCCCTCTTTTTCACACTCTCTCTTTCTCATCTATCTATCGTTCAATGCATTCTTTTTCAAACAAACAATTTCAAACGATTCTTGCTTTGGCTCTACTTTCCTCCCTTCCTCTCTCTCTCACTCTCTCTCTCTCCCTCCATCTGCCATCACTCTTCTCTTCATCACATCTCATCACATGGCTGTCACTTTTTTCTCGTGCCTATCATGACATTGAACAATTTCTGTCCTATGTATATAAATCATCAATAAGAGAATGTGAACATGAACTTTTAGCAAGCATTCCCAAAAAGTCATTTAGTATTGAATGTCGAATGTCAAAAAAAAAAAAAAAGTTGTTGACCTCTCAATTTGATTAGTTGATTAAACATCTATATAGCAGCTTTGAGTGCTTTTTTTTCGTTTTCAAGGCAAATCACTGGTTTGTGTCAATGTGCTTGTTTTATTACCTTGTCGTTTCTATGGTAACAGTTAATCCACAGGGAGTGAGACTAAGACTACTTGGAATAAAATAGGTATCATTGTTGATATGGTGAGGTTTTTTGTTGAGATGCATTTTTAGCATTAATAAAAGGAGTCTCCATTGTCAGCGCTTTGTCAAGGTGAGTCAAGTTTTTCACCATGAGAGAATCTTTACGAAAGACTTTTTTTCTGATTTCTTTTGTTTTATTAAATCCACAAAAGAAAGTCAAAGACGCTTCTAGAATGTTGAATGCAACTATTAATGTATAAAACGTGCACCACATCCTTCAACAATTAATAAAAGAATGTAATTATTGCCAAACTGCTGTAATATAACAGGCATAAAACACAAAATAGTAACAGAAACATGTCAGGATGCATTGCACCATATAATCGTTTCCCTTTAACATCTCATTCTGGTATGATTTACAATATATGGACAAAGGTATTGGACTTCTGGCTTTTACAGCCATATCTGGTTCTTGCCCAAACTGTTAAACCATAGATTCTGAGATATGTGCACAAAGCCATCTCTATGAATATATGGTTTACATGGGTTGGGGTGAAAGATCTTGAGTGGCCTTCTATAGAATACTGACCTCAACCGTACTGATCACCTTTGGAATGAATTGGAACACTGACTGCACCCAAGGCCTCCTCACCTCATATACATCAGTACCTGATTTTACTAAAACCCTTGTGGCTGGATGAAATCTCACAAATCTCCACAAGCACCCTCTAATTCTAAAATCTTCCCAGAAGCATGGTGGTTATTCTAACAGCAAATTGAAATAAACCTGAAATTGAATGTTCGAAAAGCCCATATGAATCTTGTGTACAGGTGTCCACAAACTTTTGTCCATATTTCCCAAAGAACTGCAATAATGACACTTCAATTTCACAAGGAAATTCTAATTATATTCATTCAAAGTTGTTAAAAGATATAGGAAGTCACCAACCCTTTATAACCAAACATGGCGGGAAAGTCCGGTGTCCAAACACTTTTTTCATTTTTTTTTTTATATACAGTATAGGAAATAGTTGTTATGTTACTTGTTAACGAAGGTTAAGTTATAAAGATTAAGATGATCACAAGAGTCTCTGACATTAACAATATCCAAGAAATTGATTGGCATATAGATTAATTTTTTTCACATTGAGTATTTAAAAAAAGAATTTCAATGCAAATGTATATCCTACAGCAGCTTCGAAATCAACCATGGCATTTAAAAGACTTTTTTTTTACGCACGATTTGAAAGTTTCAGGTCTCGGTTCAGATTGAAAACTAATCAAAACTGCGAATTGTCAGGAGTCAGTGTGTATCAGGAGGTGTATTTATTCACATCGCCGGCTGAAGTAGCAGCAGCAGACGGAGACTGGCAGCATGCGCATGGGGTAGGCAGCGCTAATGGTCTCAAAGTGTCAGCAGGCTCTCACTCCATCATACACACACACACACACACACACACACACACACACATACACACACACGCACACACACGCACACACACACAATGGCATATATAAGGCACACACATACACAAGTCGCAGTGTAAAAATCTGGAAACCTGACACACACACACACACACAAACACACACACACACACACACACACACACACACACACACTGAAGCCAACAATCCATGCAGTGATTAAAAGTGATTTATAGGCCACATCAGTAGCTTTTTGTGTTTAAATTTCATTTGTGTTCCACAAACCGAATTTAACAAAAATCATATATTAATAAAAAATAATAATAATAATTGCACCCTCCACTGACTTCTGGCATTTATCTTACACATGAAAAGTATGCCAAAGCTGGAAATCAAACCTCTCTCAGGCAGTCCAGAATCAAAAAATATTTTAAAAAGACAAATGATTTGTGTCTTTTGTCCCATCATCCTAATCAGACATGGACAGAGACATTTCACTCAGCTTTCCCTGCAGCTCTTCTCCTCTCTATTACACGCTTTAATGAAGAACACAGGCTGAGAGTTCAGTAGGGGAAGTGGTGTCACCTGCCATTCTTTCTTTCTTTCTTTCTTTCTTTCTTTCTTTCTTTCTTTCTTTCTTTCTTTCTTTCTTTCTTTCTTTCTTTCTTTCTTTCTTTCTTTCTTTCTTTCTTTTTTCCCTGGATTTAATTTTAGTTCATTTTAATTTAGTTGCCCCCCTCCCTTCCTTTCTTTCTCCCTTTCTTCACTTTTTTTTGGTCAATTTTCTTTTTCTTTGTTTCTTTTATTCTTTTTCTTTCTTTCTTTCTTTCTCTTAGGTTTAAAAGTTTTGCTTATATGCCTTCCTTCCTTCCTTCCTTCCTTCCTTCCTTCCTTCCTTCCTTCCTTCCTTTGTTCCCTCCTACCTTCCTTCCTTCTGTCCTTCCTTCATTACTCCTGGTCACCTTTTCTTTCTTTCTTTCTTTCTTTCTTTCTTTCTTTCTTTCTTTCTTTCTTTCTTTCTTTCTTTCTTATTATTCTTTCTTTCCTTTCTCTCAGTCTCTTTTTGCAATTATTTTCTTTTTTTCCTATCCTCTGGATCTGTCTTTCTTCTATAGTCATTTGTGGTCCTGCCTTCCTTCCCTTCTTTCTCAGTCTGTTGCTCTTCCTTTTTTTCCTTCCCCCTTTTTCAGTCCTTCCTTCAATCCCTGCAACAAGTCTCCCTAGTCTCTGTCTCTCTCTCTCTCTCTCTCTCTCTCTCTCTCTCTCTCTCTCTCTCTCTCTCTCTCTCTCTCTTCTCTCTCTCTCTCTCTCTCTCTCTCTCTCTCTCTCTCTCTCGCTCTTTTGCTCTCACTACCAAAGACATGCTAATTAGCCACAGTGCTTTGTCTGAATTTCATTACGTCCTTGCATTTTAATTAACCGTCTCATTCATGTGCTGTCAGAATTTCACTAAACACTAACACATGAAAGCTGTATGTACACAGCCATGAGGAAAAATCTAGAACTTCTCTACACACTGAAGTCTACACATCTACACATCTACAATATCTGTTGATATATTTCACAGTGTGGAACGTTTGTAAGAGAGTTACATTCTTCCTGCCATAATTTACATTACAGGCGTGATAAACAGTCACAAACCATGTACATGTATACACTGTTGCTATAAAAACAATTACACAACAATATACAGTATAGCTATCGTTCATATTTAAAATAATTAGCACTTTCTAACCATTCTATAGATAGATAGATAGATAGATAGATAGATAGATAGATAGATAGATAGATAGATAGATAGATAGATAGATAGATAGATAGATAGATAGATAGATAGATAGATAGATAGATAGATAGATGACAAAATTTTCCATTAAAGATTTCCATAAAGATTTTCTACTGGACAATTCTTCTGCAGTCCTAAAATTTTTTTCTCCATTTAAATCAGTCCTTGACAACATGAACTTTAGTCTACCTGCTTGTACGTGAACACACTCACTGGTCTCGAAGTAGAAAAAAGTGGCAGTGATTGAAAAAGTCGTTCAGAAAAATCAAGAAAAAAATGTTCTCCTCCTCTTTACTCTTTTATAGCTTGAAATTCGCTTACATTTCCAGAACCATGCTGAATTTCATGTCATTTGTTGCCCCCAATGAGGACATTTCTGTCAAAAAACGAAATAAATCGAATGCATGACTGGCAGCATAAAAGAAAAAAGAAAAAACAGCAAGTAACTGGCTTGGTTTTCCCTTTTTCTTCATCCTGCAAATAAGTACTGGTAAAAGTGATGTAAAATAAAAATAAAAAATAGTAAATTACTTAAGTCAGATCAGAATGGTCTGTATTTGCATACTTCACAATGATTGGCTCCTTTATTTTATGATGAAATAACACATTGTGGTCACATGGCAATACCCAAATTAGTGATTTTACCTCGAGATTTGCATCCAGTCCCACATAAATTTCACACTTTGACTTTGAATTATTTTATTTTTTATTAAATAATGAAAATATAAAATCTGGGTAACGTCACATGGCATGCACCATACAGAGTGAATATAACTAACATAAGATGCCATAACTGGTAACCTTAAAAGAAAAAAAAGAGAATTTTTTTTTCATTGTGTTACTAAAGAAAAATATTACAAATAAAAAAGAAAGTCTTCATTATTGGCAAATTTAACTAAAATCTCTCATTTAGATATTTTTTAACAGATTAAAGAGCCTAGAGTTCTATTATTTCCTCTTTTTATAAGAGTCAAATAATTAAAATTAAATATTTTGTCTTACATTTATTTTTAGAAAGACAATGAAGATTAAAATGAGTAAATATGATTATTAAAAATAAGAATCTGTATTAAAATAGATCTGCCCAGACTCCCTGTAGGTCTATTGTAATGCCTTTGACATTCAGTTTAAAGGAATTTTACCTCGATCGATTAAATCATGGTGAGAAGTCTACAAAAAGACAACGCCGTCCACAGAAAATGTTGAATTTAGGAAAACATTTAGAAATTTTTGATTTTATTTTGCGGGAACATAACTCTACGAGTGGAATCCAAATGTTTGGCAAGTGTGAGATCCACGGCTACAGGCAGCACTCCAAGATTACCCATAATGCTGCACTCAGCATGCATCTTGACTTATCAGAGACGGCCGTGTTGCGGTACTCATTAAAAACAAGCTTTTTAGCCCGAGCTTGTGTGGGTCTTTTTAACAAGCAAGCGTCTGTAAGCTACAGACGCACAGACTGTGTGTGACTAAAGAACGAATTTGCAAAAAACGAGAGAAGAAAGATTTTCATTTAGCTCTGGCATTTCAGACATGATTACTTTGTTTTAATGTGCTTCAAAATACTTCCCTGTCATGTAGGGCTTAAACTCCTACATGCTAGGCAGGGGAAGGGAAATGTTCATCTCTTCATTATTGATTTAAACCATCAAAACCATTTAACACAGCAAAACTTTACAAAAACATACTGTAAACAGAATCAGAAAGCTTCTACGTGAGCGTTCAGCAAGTTTGGAGTTTACACAATACACTGCACTATATATACTCTACAGGGAGCCATTTGAGATTCAGTAATCTTGTCGTGTAACTTGCGTGAGTGAAAAAGGCTGCCGCCTTTCCGTGGACAGAACAGGATGCTGATTATTTGGCTCGGAACAGCTCGTAGCGCTAAAGCGCAGTTCAGCTGCGACGTATCTGCATAATGAGGAACAGGGCTGAGATTAAATCTAATACCACAGAGTTTCCCACTCCTGCTTCTTGAGTCCCCACGGTTTTCTGTTCTCGTCTCAACTCCATCACAGGTCCGTCATGTGAATAAAAGCACTAATAGCTGCTTCTGAAATTAGACGGGAGGTTAAAATGTAATCTGTGAAGGTGTTAAAGAATGCAGAATGTCAAGAGGTTGTATTGATGGCAAAATAAGAATAATGTAAGGCAAGATATTAGACATACTTAAAGTCATTCGACCATATATATAGCTGATGCAGTACACAGTGAAATGAGACAAGGTTTCTCCAGAACCCTTGTGCTACATAAAACAACATAGAGCTACATCACTCGACATAAAGTTACATACAGAACACAGAGCAAAGGACTCAAGCAAGTTGTCCTAGCCACATAAAGTACGTGTGCAACCTAGAGCAAACAGTGCAAGACAAAAGACCTTCTGTATAGTGTAATACAGTACAATGTGCAAAGAAAATTGTACACAAGAGTGTACTTGTAAACATAGGCACAAAAAGTTGTGCAGAACAGCAAAAGCAGCAATCGAGTAGGTGCCCAAAAACAGCATGTAAACAGTTATAGTATAGTTGTAATATAAAATGTGTGGTGCTGAAGACTTTTACAGTGTGGTTGTGAGATTTAGTAAAAGGGTAAAGAGTGTGTGTGTGAAGGGTGCATGGAATCATTCACAATGCAATTGACTGCAGCGTGTTGTGTAAATATACGTGATAGAAGGAAGAGAGACTCCAATGTTCTCCTTAGCTCTCCTCAATATCCTCTTGCAATCCGAGACAACGCAGTTTCCAAAGCAGGCAGTGATGCAGCTGCTCAGGATGCACTTGATGGTCCCTCTGTAGAACATATCAGGGTGGGTGGAGGAAGATGGGCTTTCCTCAGCCTTTTCAGGAAGTAGAGGGGCTGCTCGGTTTTCTTGGAGTTGGTGTTGAGTGACCAGGTGTAGTTTCCCCCCCCCCAGATTTGCAAAAAGGAATTTGGTGCTCCGGATGATCTCCACATAGGATCCATGAATGATCAGTGGAGAATGGCCACTCTGTGATCATCTAAAGACAACAACCATCTTCTCAGTTTTGTCATCGTTTAGAGACAGGTCGTTGGCTCGACAGCAGGCTGTTAAAAAAGTAAACAATTTTAACCTGCAACTGTCTCTGCCACCCTACACACACCAATTACTCATTTTTCCTTTTTTTGTATCATGTGTTTAAATGTCATGAAACTAATATATTTGTCAAACATTGTCTGAGATGTTTTATTTCTAGAAGCAGTAATGAATTTATATCTAAAAGAGCACACAAAATAGTTTATTGAACACAAAGCTGAACGATATTGGAGTGGACCGGCCTTCTACTTTCATGTCATTTAGCGAGCAGCATGGGCGCTGCAGTCAAATCAAACCCCCTATAGAGTTCAAAAATATTCTTACATCAGGAAGCATTTATAGTTATTTTATTACCAGGTAGTCTGACTGTGATTACAGATCCAGGTTTTTGAAGGTATTTACTGGCATACCTGGAACAGTGTTTACAGAAATACCCACTTCCTCCTTCAACACACTCCTGCAGTAATACTAGGAAGAGAGCCCAGTCTCCTGCCAGCTAGTCATTTCGTCCTTTCGGGTATAAATTAAATCATATTCTAGATTTTTCCTGCATAGATATCAGTTATACATAAGATTACATATACTGGCTTTTCACTCATTATCAGTTTGTTGATAAATGGCATGGCCACAAGCTTGTACATAAACAACCAGCCTTTTTCAGCCTTCTCTTATAGCTGACTTGTATACTTACTTTGTTCAAATTATCTATATTGTTCAGTGTTTGTGCAGAAATAGAATCAATTGGTTTGTTTGGGTTTTTTTTTTTTCGGTTACATACAGTGAGATACTGAGAAAAAAAAACCCACACATTTCAGCAGACATTTTAGTATATCTTCTAAAGGGACAACACTATAGAAATAAAACTTGGAAAAGTGGGCATTTAGACAGCAGGTAACAATTAATATATCAAACTTTTCACCTCCCCATCATACAACCATCAAATTAATCCATGAATCCATCCATCAATTTATCCATCTATTCATCCATCCATTTATTCATCCATTCATCCATCCATCCATTTATCCATCCATCCATCCATCCATCCATTTATCCATCCATCCATCCATCCATCCATCCATCCATCCATCCATCCATCCACCAACTCATTCATTCAGCCACCATTTTACCCATCAATTAATCCATCTATCTATCCATTCACTCATGCATTCATCCATCTTTTCATTTATTATTCCACCCATCAATTAATCCATCCATCCATCAATTAATCAAATCATCCATCCATTCTTTCATCCATCTATCCATCCATTCATGAATTAATAAATTTTTTCATCCATCTATCTATTCCTCCATCTATCCATCCATCCATCCATCCATCCATCCATCCATCCATCCATCCATCCATCCATTCTTTTATTCATCTATCTATCAATCCATTAATTAATCCATTAATTCATCCATCTAGCTATCCATTCATCCAGCTATCCATCCATCCATCCATCCATCCATCCATTGATCCATCTATCAAATTTTATACATTTCTTATTTCCTAAGAGTAGTCAATGTGCAGTTTGACACCAAACAACGTGTCCATATTTTGTGTGAGCACTATTGTTATCCAGCACTGCCTTAATCCTCCTGGGCATGGAATTAACCAGAGCTGCACAGGTTGTTGCTGGGATCCTCTTTCACTCCTCCATAATGACATCATGGAGCTGCTGGATGTTAGACACATACTGCTTCTACAACTTCCATTTGAGGATGCCCACAGGTGCTCAATAGGGTTCAGGTCTGGATGCTATTTTGATATTTTGACTATGAATGTTGTTTTAGGAAAATAATCAGCAATGCAGTGTTCTGTGGGCTGGTGCAAAATACCCCAAATGTTCCACAAACTTCCACAAACAGGATCTTCCACAAAACAAGTTCCTGTTAACACTTATGTTACAGCAGTTGTAAACATTTATTCGCTCTGGTCATTTTTAAAAAATTTATAACTTAATAGTAATTAGTGTGCTTAGTAAAGCACCTCTAAATACTGATGATTCCAGCTGAAACCAAAAAGAAATTTTAAGATTTCATCAAATTCAGATGCTTTTACCTAAATACACCAATTTTTACTTCATGAAGGACATGTTAATAAACTGAGTGTAATGAAATGCAAAATATGTGCAGTGTCTATTGAAGAAGACCTGGAAAAACACTGCACAAGCACATCACACTCATAAAAAGATGTGTAGTTTAAAACAATTTAAAGCAGCTACAGTAATCTCAGTTTTGTTACTCCAATTAATTATTCATCTCCTCTATCACACTGTTGGCTTTATAAAGTACAAATCTGCTGTGAAGTAGAGTTACTTGAATATTTAATGTATAATTGCACTTAATTACAGTCTTTCTATTAAAGGGTGCACCAAAAGGAGACATTAAAATCATCATGTGCAACATCAAACCGTTATTATTGTGTTTCTTGAGGGGATCTAAACACATGAAAGCCCAGGATTAGTAGAAGTAATAGTGAAGCTTTATCTCATTATAAGGTTTTTTCGCAGCTGATGTATTGAATGAAGGTGATGCAATAAGTTAGTTTATTGTGAAGAGCTTTTTTTTTTAGGAGGGGGTTTAGCTAGTGTGACTGTATAATTGAATAAGAATCTGCCAGCAGCCAGTTCAATGTAGAAATGATTATCATAATCAAACATAATCACTGCAAAGACAAACAGCAGTAGATTGATAAAAAGCCAGACCGTAGATGATCCAGATCTTCAAATGCTTCAATTGAGCAAATAAATCTCATAAAAAAGAGAACTGTCTAGAAATAGGTTTAATTATATTTATTTTATAAATATCGAGATGAGAAATATTAGAATAAATAATCTGACTCCATATATTTTTATTTGCTAATGTCTGTGTTGCCCTTTTTTTTCCAGATATAAAATTCCACTGATGCTTTTCTGTCCTTCCAATAATAGTACCAAATGGACATATTAAAGCAAAAATCTAGACTTTCCAGCCTGTAAAAGGTTAAAGCATCCTCCAAGTTTGAAAATAGCTTTTATGTTTGCCTGCTCCACACATTTTTATTGTGGAGTGGAGCCACACAGTAGCACTCAAGAGATCACTGGGTCAATTACCTAATCTTAATAACCGTAATTGCCAGCTTGGAAAGCAGCTGAGCTATTAATTCTAGTGTGGCCCACTGGAGAATCAAGGCTCGCTGCCAAAGACAAGACATACTTAAACACCCTCACATCTGAGCCTTAACACACATTTACTCCATCTCTTATGAGCAGGGGAGCTCTTCATAAATACCACTCACCCCCTCCTTATCCTCCATCCCCATTTCCTTTTTCTCATGACCAGGTTGATTAACAGGATTTTTTCCCATTCTCCCTTACAAGCCGCTTTCATTCTTTTGTAACCAGGAAAGATCAATTGACCCTAGAGCGGCAAAATCGATCCACACACCATCGCCCCCAGCTTCTAATGAAGCCATCTGCGAGGGGAATCCTGCCCTTACACAATTACCCAGCAGCCCTTTCTCCCTGGGCTACTCGTATCAGACTGCCGACACCCTGAGAAGCAGTGTGTAAGTGAGTCCCAGACATTAAACTCTTACACAATTCTACAATCTAAACACTGGTTTGGAGGTGGAATGCCAGCCGTGGGGGTGACTTGGCGATCGATACGACGGAACAGAAAATAAGCAGGAGCGAAATGTCAGCTGCCGTTCGGTTATTGAGATCCATTTCTCGGTGAGGTGACAAATGAGAGCACATTTTTCCAAGCCATGAGAACTCGGCGCTGGTTCTGTAAATGTAATCAGACTTGCCAGTATGGTGGAACAGCTTCGAATGATTATCGAATATGGAGTTTTTTTTTATTGTTTGTTTTTTCATGTGGGAAATATATCTGTTTGTCGCCTGTTTTTTATCTAGTAAGTATTAAACTGCCAAATGCCATAGCATTTTTTTGCACAGCAAGAAAATTTGCAGGTATCATATATATACTAGCTGCTAAATAACAGGGATTTGTACGGAATCCACACACCATCTTGTAATAACCAAAACCTACTGATTAAAAAGAATTGTAAAGCTAATTGTGTAAAGAAACCTATGAGGGATGTTTGCTGCACTGAGATACAATTTTTAACTTTGATTAAAGAAGTCTCCAGTGTCAGCACTTTGTAACGGTCAGATTAAGAAATATTGTTTATTCAGATATTTATACTGGTTATACAAAAAGTCAGAACAGGAAGTTTAGCAGCAAATTCAACTCTAAATCAACGGTTCTTTAATTCAGGGCGGTGCAGGAAAACGGGAAATTTTTTATTAGTTATAATGGAGCAGTGGAGTGGTCCGCAACGAGCGTTCATTGTAAAACCTTTTATAAGAATGATGATAGTGTGAGTGCTGCGCAATGGGAGTTTCAGCATCATTACCAGTTAGGACATCATGATTGTGTTCCGTCTGCTTATGCGATAACAACATGGATGCGTAATTTCAAAGAAATAGCTCGAGCGCCGACGGCTCCTGAGGATGGCAGCTTGAACAGCTTTAATACCTTCTGGTGTGCAGGCCGTTCGAACACCACCTGTAGACTTCTTTTTTAAGAAACTTTTTCTTCTAAATTAGCAGACAGGACACAATCACTACATCCTAACTAATAATAAAGTGCAAGTGCAAAGACTCACACTATCACCATTTTTATAAAAATATTTTACAGCGAACACTCGTTGTGTACCACTTCACTGCTTCATTATACCTAAATGCAATTGGTTCTAAATAGGATCACTGTGGTTCCACATCTGAGTCCATCTTTGATGAGGTGAAATTGTGTTTCAAAAGACAATGACATGTAGCTTGTGCTTGGTTGGAATGCACACTGAACACTGAACACTGTCCCTTTGTGGATAAGATTGTACACCCCTGGTATAGGACAGTAACTCAAACCAGATCCTGTTACACACTTAGCCACGTCACACCACCCCATAGTAAATGTGTCCCCAGCCTGCTTCTGGTGCTAGGGGGTATAGTCTATCTCTGATATTATGGGTGTCTGTATCAGGAAGGTCTAATCAAATGATGGTATATATGGTGATGAATGATGCATGCATGATGAATGGTAAAAGAATAAACCAATAATTGCCACAATCATGACACTGAGCACCAAGGCAAAAAGTCACACTTTCATTGGCACCCTTAAGCCAAAGTTTTTACATTTGCAATTGAGGCCTCTTGTTTTTAATGAACATTGTGTCAATAAGGGGTCAGGCTCTAAAAATAACAATTTCTGATGCACTGGTATAGCCTACTGAGTCATGGTAAATCTGGCTACCCGTGTAGAGTGGGTTAGTGTTACCATATAACCCCCTCCCAATCTCACACCAAGCCTCTTTATTGAAGCTGTCAGTACATAATGTTGCTCTTTAGCCTTTAAGTATACGTACAGATCGTGTTCTCCGACCCAGGCATTTGTCATCTTAATGACATTAATTTGCTCCCCTGCTACCCAGCGCTGCTGCAGGCTGAAGCTGCTCTCTGTGCAGAATCTCTGCAGATACTGAATTTCCCATCGCCTCAAGTGGGCATCCGCCTCTCTGAACCTGTGTCACCATGCATCCTGTCACCATTTCAAATTCCATGACATGCAGCGACCGGCGTCTCGTTTGTCCGTATGTTTACGAGTTTTGTGACCTATCACTTTAGGTTGAACGTATCCTCTTCTGGAAGTGACACAGACGGCGTCATCAAAATCCAGGCGACAGCAACTGACAACACTGACACTTTGGAACTATAGGAAGATACTGAGGGAAACCTTGCATTGGAGACCAGCGCTCATCTTGAACCACCCGTTTCCATAGATACAGCCGAGGAGCAAGAAGAGGCGGTGGCACTAAAATAAGAAATGGCCGTAGGTAATCAGCTGCAGCAACGGCAGTGACATGTCGGAGGTGACAGGCGGCTGAGGTGAGGGCCAGAGCAACCCTGTGCTCATGTTGAGCCCTCAGCAAACAGCTGAAAGATTATATTTGGCCAGATTAAAATTGGACTTCTGCTGGACAGCCGACAGGACGGTTTTATGTCAGTCTCTCTGAAAAGGGGCCGCTTTAAGCTTATAATTGTCCTTAGAAGAGGATAGAGGAAAGATAGGCTGCTGTGACATCAGATCTGATGATCTCTGATGATGGAAAAAATAACTATTTCTACGTGCTGACCGAGCAACAGAGAGAGGGAGAGAAAAAAAGGAGAACGAAAGCAAACGAGACCATGAGGCGGGTGAGAGATTGAGAGGAGAAAGTGGTTGCTATGGCAAACAAAAGTTTCATAATGAGAGGCAGCAGTGGAATGAGAGAATGAGAGATACACAAAGAAAACCTTTATATAATACTGATTGATAGAAGAACAGCCAGAACAATTACAACACTCTGTCATGTATAAGAAGCTCCAGTCAGTTCTGGGTTCACCTGAGCTTGGAGAGATTTGCAGATTTGGCATGATTATCTGACCTAAATCATGTTCACAAACAGCACGTCATGTCAATAGATGAGCCCCATCTTTGCTTTCTGTCTCTGTGATTAAGCCTGAAGCTGCTAAAGCACCATTTGTGTAGACTTAACCTTAGAATTACAAAGGAGTGCAATTTTCAGCTGCCTTTATTTATAAAACCCCCCAAATTTCAGCCGTGTTTGCAAGACCGTTTGTGTAGACAAGGATATTTGATCGTGTTTGAATGCCGAGGTGTAGGTGGATGCCCAAGGCGCAATCTTTCTCTGTGTGTCTCTCAGTGACTCAGAAGCTCTTCTCTAAATTCCTTCCTTGATCCCAGAGCAATTCTTAAGCACATATTATACATTCTTACACCCCGGCTCATGTTATCACTACCAACCCTGTTCCCTGCCACTTCTGGCACCATAAGTAAGCCTTCCACATGGGCAGAGGCGTACTTCAACCGAGTAGTCAACAGATTACAGCCTTAAATTGGCAACTGTATCCATGCTCTGTTTTCAGAGACAACACAGAGAGAGCTTAAAATTAGTTCGCTTTTAAACATCACTCATGTTTTATATTTATATCTAGAAAGAGAAAAAAAGAGAGAGAGAAAGAGAGAGAGAAAGAGAGAGAGAGAGAGAGAGAGAGAGAGAGAGAGAGAGAGAGAGAGAGAGAAAGAGATACAGGCGTTACTCAGAGTGTCCATTAGGAACCGAGATATGAAACATGGCCGCAGAACCCTAACCTGATTTATTAAAAAAGTTAGTTGCAGACTTTTTCTTCCTCTCCGGAATTGACGTGAATGTATCTACCTGGTGCTTTTTCGCGAGAGGTGAGGTCAGTTCATAAGCGACTGAAGGTTTTCTTCAGGTCTCTCCGAGGACACCACGCACTCTCATATTAATAAAGTCAGTGGGCAGGCGGAGAGGAAAGAGAGGCACTCTCCTGCCATTTACAACTAATATGATTTCCCCCGCACAGCAGCCAGGCGCAAGCGCTAAGGTTAAATCGTGCATCTATACACAGCAAACACTTACACCTGCCCATTCAGCTGCTACCGTCTACCTTCACCTTGCCTAAGAAAACAAACTTTATTTATCCAGAAAGAATTTCAGCTCCTGCACCACTATTTTTTGCCCTGCCTTTCAACGCTGGGTCATCTGCAGAAGGGCCAAGGAAGTCAGAAAGATGGAGTCAGAAGAGATAAAGTGAGAGATGAGAGAAAATATAAATGCTCAGAAATAGATGAGAGTCGATGCTTTGGTGATTTGGATAAAGTGGGGAAGATGAAGGTAATGAAGAGTGTTAGCTCTTAACCAGGCAGAGGAGGGAGAAATGCCTCTTACACACCCTCATCTCAGCTGCAGGATTGCTGTAATAGGATAGTTTGCTGCACACACACACACACACACACACACACACACACTGACAAGTTTGTCCCCTTGTGGGGACCTCTTACTGACATTATATATTAATGTTATGTGACTAATTAGCAGGGAAGACTTTACCTAAAAAATTTTAAATGCACATTTTTGCCATTTAAAAAATAAATAAGCAAATAAACAGATAATTATGTAAAAATAAAAAGATTAAATCAGACAAAGGCTAAAATAATACATAAATAAATATACACACTCACTAGGGATGGTAAGATTCACCGATTAACATTTGCATAAAACTACACGATGCATCGATTTGAAAAAGTGTGCATCAGGTACAAGTTGCCATTTGTATAGCAATGCATCGTTTTCTAACATATTTGCATCGGTACGAAACGATTTATTTATATATAATTATTAGTAGATGTGCAGGCGTTAGAAGTCAGAAGGCACTTAAGTACATTTATAATTTGCTGGCTGAACCAAAAAAATAAAAGTGAACTATCTGTATCATATTGAATTGCATAGCATCATAGTATTGCACTGAATCGCCTTGTGCGGAATCAAGTTAAAATCAGATCGCACTGCATCATAATGGGGTGAATCGTATCTGAAGCTGCTTCATATGTATCTTCAATGTATCATTTGCTATGCATCGAGATGCAAATTGTACCTTCCTCAGTTATGGAGCTGCACAAACCCAACATACATCTAGTAGTTCCCATTAAAAAAACAGCTAAATGTCAGAAATTCCTATATAGACATTTTGTCCCCACCAAGATATATATACATGCTCACAGGACACAAGCTGAACCTGGCACAGCTCCATTATAAACTGAGTGATTTTGGCTGACACTCTGAGGATCAATACTTTCTATTTCTCCTCTCATTCCCCCGCACACCCTTTCCACAGTTCTTTTCGCTCTTATATCGCCAATGCAGACATATTGCTTCATGTATACTGTTCGTCGAGCACTGTGTCATATTGCTTGGTTTCAAAAGATTTATCGCTAAAGGCTAATAATGTCCTACGGGGTAAAAACATAGCTTTGCAAGTAATTCTGCCTGCTTTTACACACTCTTTTGCAGGTTTATACCCTTTAACTCATGCCAAAGTTTACAACCCCCGACTGCATAACTCTGTATTGCAACCACGGCATTAGCACCATTCACACCATATTCAGACTACAGTGAGAGCTCAAACTGCCATGCTGAGAAAATAACACATCTCGAAAGAGTAAAAGAGAGAGAGAGAGAGAGAGAGAGAGAGAGAGAGAGAGAGAGAGAGAGAGAGAGAGAGAGAGAGAGAGAGAGAAAGGGGGGGAGGCGGCATCTCCACGTCCACACTTCTGCATGGCTTGGGGAGCCTCAGGAGCCCTGTGAGGCAGCTTAGTGGCCAGGTGATTCATGTGGTAATCTCTCCCCGCATACCAGGGTTATTGACTGCGAGAGAAAAGCTTTCAGACGTAATAGAGATTCATTTTTCCGATGGCATCAAGAGGAGCCGTCTACTCATATTCATACAGAGCGCTCTGTCCTGAGAGATGAGATTTCAGAGCACGGGGGAATAAGGGGGAAAGAAAAGATATGGAAAAGTAAAACGAGCATTGATCTTAGAAAAATAGAGAGGGCAGGACTACTGTAGGTTACATTTACAGTCTTAACCTCACTGTAGTTCACCAAGATAGTGATACACACATAACACTGTGTAGGAAGATGTTACATCTCACTGAGAATCTGTTTAACGCAGCACTGGATAAATTAGTAGCCGGGGCAGATTTCACATCCGGATATTAGTTTTTATTTATAGTTGCCAAGGGGACAAGTCGATTTAAAAGCCAAAAAAGAAACAAACTTTTGCAAAAAAAAAAAAAAAAAAGTTTTCATTTAAGTGTGTATATTTAAACTCGATACACTTCACAGTGGTGTGATTTAGAATATCCTTTATTTGTCACATATACATTACGGCACAGTGAAATTCTTTCTTCGCATATCCCAGCTTGCTCCGAAAATGGGGTCAGAGCACAGGGTCAACCTTTTTCAAGGGTCCAAGAGTGGTAGCTTGGGGATACCGGGGCTTGAACCCAGCGCATCAATAACCCAGCGCCTTAACCACTAAGCTACCACTCTCCATTATTGACTGACATGATTGACTATGGGTTTGTCAAAGTTTTATTCTTCTGTTTTAGATTATTCATTTATTTTAAGTGGTAGCTCATTGGTTACGACGTTGGAAGCTTGTAAGGTTAAATCCCAGCTGCCACTCTTTGGCCCTTGAGCAAGGCCCGTAAATCCTCAACTGCACAGTTGTTAAAATTCGATAAATGTAAGTTGCTCTGAATAAGGGCTTCGGCCAAACACCTTAAATATAAATATAAATGTCATGTAGTCATTATCCTAATATACTGCACTAGCGTCAATTTACCTATGCTAGTTCCTCAACAACATTGAATATTTCTGGCTCAGATGTCAAATAAACAAACAAAAAAAACTTTTCCCAAAATGTTTATTGTATATGGATTTTCAAATTTATGAATTATAAATCTGGAATTGAAAAATATAGCCTCATATTTGCAGAAAATTGATCATGCTAATTTGGGGTCATTTGAACAAAAAGTAAAGAAATCCTGATGCTAGTTATATTTGAAATTACCATATTTGTGCAATGCAACAACACAACACCACAGCACTGGATAACTACTTGGTGGCATTGTCAGGGGCACAAACCTGATGTGCAACATGACAGGCCTTTTTAGAAGAAAACTATATTTCCATATTTGTCTGGGTATATTAATGGTCTAACTAACACTTTTCAGCCTAATCAAGCAGGTTTCTAGCCAAATACATACAATACTGGACATGCGGATTTGACTGTACCAAAAAATCTGCAAAGCGAAAAGCTGTACTCAGAGTTCATTTTGAGCGTGGCAAAGAGGATGGTGGACATTTCGATAACACTTGGCCAGCAAGTTTTTTTAGGCAGATGACTGAGTTCATTATCATAATGTCAGGATTATGGACTGGACTACATTTTCCATTAACCATTGCGCCACAGTTGTTCTTATCACTTGCACTGTTTGCCCCACTGCCATGTTTTTTGTCATGTTTTCTCTGTTACATGATTCCCATTTATGGTTTGGTGTTGTTCTTATCCAGTATATGTTTACCTTGTTCATGTGTCTAGTCATTTTGTGACATGTTTTTGCCACTGTTAATAAAAAAATATCTCCATTTGCATGTGCGTATCCGTGTATTACATGATACACAATACAGCACCCAACACAATATAGGCAGAAAAACAAAGAAACAAAAAACCAAGAACAACACATTTTCAGGGATATATCAGTTTTGATTTGATATGGTAAATGTCGGCAATCCCTATTTTCACCAATCCTTAATTTCTTATCCTTTTAATGATTGTGTTTTTTTTTTTTTTTTCATTCAATGGTTTTTCCAATGCAAATATAAAGCTATCAGTGGCTCTGTCATGTATCCCTTGGTTTCCAAAGTACTTTATGTATCTTCTAGATGTTTCAATGGGTTAGGAAATGGTAGACCTACGAAAATATACAGTATAATGACTTTGTTGCCCATGGATCAAACAGTGTAAATACTTCCTTAAAAGTACACTAAGAGTCCTCAAGTCCATTTATGCACCTTAAATATTGTTCCCTCACAATTATATTTCTTCAACTAGAACACAAAGATGTTTGATTCAGTGTATCATCTCAGGAAGAAAGATTTTTACCCTGAAGGTAAAGTTTACAGTAAAACCTATTGTTCAGTTACATTCAAATATATTTATTTGACAGATGTTTTATCCAAATAATTCAATAAAAACACTGAGCATCTAAAGAGATTCAGGTTTTCCTCAAAAGTTCTCTTCAGGAGCCTCAACAGTGGCTCCTTTAGCTGTCCTGTTCTCTGCCTGTTTGTTATCTGCTAATAATGGGAGTCATCTGTGTTTGCATAGACCTTTACTTTGGATGCCAACAACTTTTTGAATAAGGCCATGGAGCTACAGCACCTCCAGAAACCTCTCACTCTGCTGAGTTACGTTATCATTGCTCCATTAAAGAAGTACTATTTAGAGACCTTCACTGTCTGCAAGGTGAATTGCAATTGCATTGAGAGCACAGATAAGCCTCCCCAGCTGACTCCACACCTTCTACTGAAAATACATACAATGAAGAGAAAAAGTTTGAGACCACAATGAAAATCTGGGTTTTTTTCTATAATTTATTTATAACGCAACATTTTTTTTTAGAATTTAGGGGGAAAGGAATTCTGTAATATCTCTCAATATACAAAATGCGGCACATTTCTAGGGCCCTATTTCAATTTGTGAAATTGATCAGATTCTCCAATTGATTTGGATCCATTGTGAAGGAGAGGGAACCTGATTTCTACTGAAGAAGGGGAGGAAACCTTATTTCTAGGATGATGTGGTGATCATGGTGATAATGGTGATCCTCCTCAAGCTCTGATTTACACTAGTATTATGAATGATGTTCTATTAGCTTAAGTCTCAGACATGTTTAACTGTTAAATGTTTATGCTGTCACAAAGGTCATGTGTTTATTCATCCTTATCATGGTCTGGATTGTGGTGGATCCATAGCCCATGCTGGGAATTCTGGGTACGTAGCAGGAATATGTTCTGAGTGGAATTCAAAAAAAGCATTTTAAGACATTTCACCACCAGCATTTTTAGCTAAATGGGATAAAATATGAAGCCCTAATGTCATGAAAAGTGCTCTGAATCACGTGTGCAATCTGCCCAACAGATAGTGGGATGAAATCATGACCAGTAAGCTATAAAAACACGCATGCGGTAGAACCAACGCTAGCTTCTGTCTGT
Source organism: Silurus aristotelis (assembly GCF_946808225.1). NCBI lineage: Eukaryota > Metazoa > Chordata > Actinopteri > Siluriformes > Siluridae > Silurus > Silurus aristotelis. The sequence continues at coordinate 4,993,257 of NC_139587.1, read as the reverse complement.
TCAGGCATGGACTGGTCAGTGTGGCGCGATTGGACTCTCGATCCCAAAGCGTTGTTGACGCAGCTCAAATTCCTGAAAGTGAACATCTCTAGGTTACGTTTGTGCGCCATTGTTCAGAGCTAACCCTAACAGTTATCTAATTTATACAACTGAGAAGTTGATGGTTTACAGCCTTGCCCCAGGACCCAGAGATATGAACTCATAACTTTCCACTACAAAGTCCAACACTTTAACCTTTAACAGAAAAAACTTGTGGGTAAACTTGTGACTAAATTAGAGCATTGGAGTTTATGAGAGTAAGTTTCCAAGATGCACTTCAAATCCACTGTGACTCTGACTAAAATAAAGCAGTTACTAGAGATAAATATTAAATAAAGAATAATCATCATACACATAAGTTTTCTAGCTAACTGAACACCACAACTTACACATAATCACTGGAGAAATGTGCAGCATTTGCAGGTGTACTTTTAAACACTACAAACTGCACCTTAAAAAAAAAGGTCTCTAATGTGATTAGTGGCACTAAAACCAGGAGTAAAATAGTTAGCTGGAGAAAAATAATTCCGCCTGAGCCACTACTCCGTCGTCCATGACAACTGTGTGGGATGAGGTAAATGCTTCAGGCTCTCTCCAGCAACGAGCAGCACAATTAACAAAAAAAGCAAACAAACGCAAACAAAATCTCCATGTGCGCACACACACACACACACACACACACACACACACACACACACAAACACACAAACACACACCCCTCCATTGCTTGTGAGATATTCCTTTATAAAACACAATACACACACCAGATAGGGGGGCATTTATTATTTATACAACCCAAGAAAAATACATCTAATTAGCCTTTTATTTTTACAGTGAATAAGCTGTGTGTGTGTGTGTGTGTGTGTGTGTGTGTGTGTGTGTGTGTGTGTGTGTGTGTGTGTGTGTGTGTGTGTGTGTGTGTGTGTGTAACATGCACTATACACAGGACATGGTGATGTTTCCAGTTCAAGGACACTGTCACGGTTCTATTCAGGTGTAAGCAGTTATTAAAGAGACATCTGGTTGTGTCAAACATAAACGAAAAGCAGGATACAGATCAGGGCTGTCAGAAAAATAGCATTAAAAAGCCATGTTTTGGGTGTGTATATGTGGGTATAAGTTTTAAAGTGAAAAGTGAACTATTGCTTTGAGCTGTGGTGTTTAGGTACCATGAAGAAAACAGCCAATGGAGTTTAGGAGAGTGTAACGGGGGAAAAACATTAGCTCTGGCTTATTGATGTAATATTTATGAAGTAATATCAGGAGACTCCTGTTCCATTATTTAGAGCGAGAGAGGGAGCGAGGAAAAATACTGGTGGTGTTAACAGATTAGCACAGCTGCAAGTGGGTGGAAAAAGGGCTTTCCCCAACATCCTCAATGACTCTATATAACAGTATATACACACACACACACACACACACACACACACACACACACACACACACACATACAAGCTTACTTTCCACTGGGCTTCAGTAAGCAAGCACACAAACACCCTCACTGTTGTTTGTACAGAAACAAAAGTGTTTCCTGTATAACCCTATACTTTTAGCCAAACACACACACACACACACACACACACACACACACACACTGACTAAAATATTAATGTCTGTACCGAATGCTATGCCGATACGTCAACCTCAATCAAACCAGCCAAAATAAATTTCTCCCCACATGATATCAAAACACACACATACAAACACACAGACACACACACACACACACACACACACACACGCACACACACGCATACATGCATGGCATTATTGTATAGTTTGTTTGTCTTTGTTCTTGTCTATAATTTAGTAACAGCATTTTCTGGCTTGACTAGATTTTAGGAATTGTCTGTGTGTGTGTGTGTGTGTGTGTGTGTGTGTGTGTGTGTGTGTGTGTGTGTGTGTGTGTGTGTGTGTGTGTGTGTGTGTGTGTGAGACAGAGACAGAGAGAAAGAGAGAAAGACCAGAAAAAGATACTATATGAAACAACCACTTATTATGGCCCTAGCATAAAACTACCTTGTTTTAGCTGTATTTTAAGCTAACAGTATAATAGTAAAAAATGACTTCTTGTTGTTTTTTGTCCTAATTTCACTTTAAATTTTCCTTTACCTATAACATGTGTTTAAGTGATTGAAATTTTTGAGTTTAACTTCTGAGGAAAATTTGGACGTTCTCGATAGCTTTCATCAAAAACACTTGTGCTAGCACTGACTAGTGAACAGAACCTCTGAGGAAAAAGTTGTTGTTCCTAACAGTCTTATCTTGTTTTCTTTGGCATTATTTTTCCACACTGCACATAAAAGGTTTAAAGACTTTGTGCTAGTTAGCCTAATGATTGTCCTGAGTCTTTAGCTAGCTTATGCCTAGCAACAGGGCTCTCCTTACCACTTAAACAGGAAGGGTACCATGTTCTCTTTTCCCATGTCAGCCATTATATTTGAACATGAGACTGATTGCTTCTTTAGACATGTAATTCATCATCAGTACCATATTATATTTCCACAGTAATGTTTCCAACAGCAGAATTTCTATGAACAATCTAGAGACTGTGTGCTTTTAATGGCTGTGTTTGCATCATGCTGTAGCTGCAGGCATCAACAACATGATTATATATTATATACTACATATATTCCTAGGTTTACTTTTGTCATATTACATGTACCACAGAGACCAGCTCACTTTCAGTATTGCTTCGGCTTTCTACCTAATGTTTTCCCTGGCTATGGTCCGAAGTTTGTGTCAAATCTTACAGATCGTTGTACGTTGACTGGAGTTATCCATTCATTAATACAATAATATTATTCATTGATATTAATACATGGTCAGATAATTGTGCCAACAGGCAACAGGTGTATAAGCATGGTTTGCAGAGTTAGGAGAAAACTAGAGACCACAGAAACCCACACTGAAAAAACATATATAGTCAAAATTATGTTTTATATTTATATTAATATATTTTTTGGCAAAAAAGTAGCAGGTTTGTTCATGAAAATGTATATAATAATGTGAAATTAAAATCAAATGTGAATGTCAAGCTGCCGTTTAGACATCATCTTAAGTAAATATATTAAATACATCTCAAATAATTATAATATTTCATTATTATTATTATTGTCTTATCATTATTTATTCATTTTATTTTGTTATCATTTTATTTATGCTAATTATATTAGATAAAATCTATACATATAAAACTATAATAACAGTAAAATATAATAATTGCTTAAATATTTACAATAAAATATACAAAATATATGACAAGTAACAATCATAAATTGTCAAGAGTACAATATAAAGTGCTTGCACATATTTTGTAATTCTGATCTTCAGAGGACCTTGTCATGATGACCCACTATATTTAGTTTTGCATTACAATATATGGACCACAATAAAGGTTTTGGTCACCTTTCAATCACACCCATATTAGATGTTTCCAAACTGTTGTCACAAAGTTAGAAGCAAAATATTGTAAAGAAGGTTGTTGTATTCAATAGCTTTAAAATTTCCCTCATCAGAACTAATGGTCCCAAACATGTTCCAGCATGTCGGTGCCCCTGTACACAAAGTGATCTATGTGTGTTAAGCCTGTGGTGGAGGAACTTGAGTGTCCTGCACAGAACCCTGACCTCAACCCCACTGAAAACCTTTTTTACAAATGGCTGGTGTGGGTGCAGGTTTTCATTCCAACCAAGCCACACCAGATTCCACCTGTTTACATTTTAATTTCAATGGACTAGCAGGTGTGGCCCTGGACAAAATGAAGTGAAAAAAATCAAGTGAAAAAAAAAAGCAAAAAGCAAGTGTAACCTACTACAGATTAGTAGAAGAACAGTTTTTGGAATGCTCACTGAGGGAGTTTAATTAAGCAGACCTGGAATCCTTACTGTCTGTTCCTTCCATCTCTCTCTCTCTCTCTCTCTCTCTCCTTCTCTCTCTCTCTCTCTCTCTCTCTCTCTCTCTCTCTCTATATATATATATATATATATATATATATATATATATATATATATATATATATATATATATATATATATATATATATAAAAAAATTTTTTTTTTTAAACCCACAAATCTGCTCCTGTCAGGGAAGAGCCAGGGTGAAATGTAGTGACTGATTCTACATTCTGTGTGTGTGTGTGTGTGTGTGTGTGTGTGTGTGTGTGTGTGTGTGTGTGTGTGTGTGTGTGTGTGTGTGTGTCTGTGTGTGTGTGTGTGTGTGCTCATCAGTCATGGGGAAACAAATTGGTTGGTTTTCACTGCTCTGCGTCCTGTCCTGTGGGATGTTCGAGGCAACCTGTCAGAATCCCCGTGTGTCACTCACGCCAACCTTAAGCATACAGAGTTTTCACGCACATGCAAACAAAGTGAGCACACATTTACACACACACACACACACACACACACACACACACACACACACACACACACACACAGGCACATGCACAAACACAAACACCAAATCTGAAAGGGCATTTTTTGGTCTCGGTACATATAGCTGCATGTGTATAAGTGTATGTGGGTTTGCGTGTATCAGTAGCACTTTGAATTAGACAAGTAATGAACAGGGATATGAGGTGGATGTGGCTGGAAAGCAGCAGGTCGTGGCCAATTTGCTTCTCGCCACAGAACCATGGCACACATCACACACCCAGATGCGTCTTTAAACCTGGACTGCGCGGCGGGGGAGAGAACAAACGCCAACATGCGCCGTTTTATCATTTCCTTCGCAGCGAAGATCAAGCATTCGGTTTGGCTCTGCAGGGTCCTGCGTTAACAAAGCCAGAGTTTTTCGCACAATTTCACAGTGTAACACACATCATAGCATCACAATGCAATGTTCATTTGCTAATGTGCGCTTCGTCTGAACCATTACGCACCGACATTGAAGCCAACTTTTTTAACTTGGTCCACAGTTGTTGTTGTTGGTTTTTTTTTTCGTGAAACTAAAAAAAAAAAAAAAACAGTAAACCACATGACAGTCATGATAAAACTCTTTTATAATTTTTTGTCAGTGGTTGGTATATGAAAAGTCAGCTGGGAGTAATAAATTAAGTGTTATAAAGCATGGAGTTGGAGGAAAACAATCAACAACAGGGCAGAACAGTGTACCCAGATGCAAAGAATATTTACCCCTAAAAGTTTTTTAAGGACAGCATGTCCCAAAGTGTTTTATTACTTTTATACAACAGCAGATTGCCCTGGACACATACTACAGTACTTCTTTATCATTATATAGTTAAGTTGACTTGAGTTAGTTCTTGACTTGACTTGAGTTATAAGTAAATGTTGTCCAATTAGTTCTTGTTATCACTTAAATTAAAACAGTTATAAAAACTTATTCATCCTCCTTATCCTCTGTTTTTCACTCCTTGAAAAAAAAAAAAGCATGTCATAAGTGTGTTTTTGTGTCCTACCTTGAACTGGCATCCCACTAGGTCAGGATTCCCTGCAGCCATTACAAGCACAAACATGACTCCATGGTTGAACAATTCACCTATGTTTTAACAACTGTCATCCATTATAATTCATACATCATATGGAGAAAAGTTTGCCATAAGATTTGTGTTTGTATGTTTTTTAACACCCGTTTCCACATTTAGTCCCCAGTGCCAGTTTAGTTATGTTATAATTACCTTCACTCCTTTAATAAGTTGTGCTCATTCAGACACAAGAGTGTAGAAAAGTGGTGTAGGTGAGGTGAGGAAGCCTTGGGTGCAGCCAGCATTTCAGTTCATCCCAGAATTGCTCAATAGGGTTGAGGTAATAGCTCTGTTTCAGGACACTTAAGATCTTTTACTCCAATCCACCTAAACCATATCTTCATTGTCATGCTAGAACAGCTTTGAGTTCCCATTCAAATTAAGGGAAAAAGTAAAAAAAGCACTACCAAATTTATTAACATAATTTCCTATCATTTACATTTCCTAATGGATCATTGCAACATCATACATTAAACCCCTATGCACAGAGGCACTGTCATGCTGAAACAAGTTTGGGTCCAAATACATCATATATTTTTGTGTACCACAAATGTTGTGGTAACAGTTTGGGAAGAATCACATATGGCTCGAAAAGTAAGGTGTCCCAATATTTTTGTGCATATAGTGTATCAATATCTCGGAAAAATATATTAAGCATTTAAGAGTGAAAAGCTTCACATCACCACCTACACGTACACAAGGAATAAGTCTAATGTGTCTGTGAATAGGAAATATAAGACAATCAGCAACTAAGAACAATCCTGCAATAAACAAAATGTTAGTCATTCACTTCAGTGCCCTGCTGTTATTTTTATTATTATTATTATTATTATTATTATTATTATTATTATTATTATTATTATTATTATTATTATTATTATCAATTTATTTTTGCCTGTAAATTTTCAGTGGAATCCCAGAAAGTTTTCAGCACCATGGAGAGCTCTTCATTCGCAACAAGCGAGTGAGTGTAGGTAAAGACGTCCAACTTTGGGCTTTGTGTTTGCATGTTGTTTCGCTTGTGTGTGAGTGAGTGTGTGTGTGTGTGTGTGTGTGTGTGTGTGTGTGTGTGTGTGTGTGTGTGTGTGTGTGTGTGTGTGTGTGTGTACTTCTACATGTGCATGCTGATTTGAGAGGATGTTGTGCAAGAGAGTTTGCAGGCCTCATTTGTGTATGTGTGTGTGTGTGTGTGTGTGTCGGTGTGTGTGCGTGCGTGCGTATGTGTGTGTAGTGCAGATGGTGACAGCACGCCAGGTGTCCCCTCAGCAGGAGCTCCAGAGTAAACAGCAGTAAATGCAGAGAGGGTGCTGACAAGCACTGACCTTATCCACTCCTCTAAACTCCATCTCTCCATCCACTCATCCACACATACACTCTCCATCCTTCTCCTCTCAGCAGGGCCGGGCTAGCACTTATCTGCCCACATTTGTCAAGGGTAAGATAAATCCTTTATGAGAGAGAGAGAGAGAGAGAGAGAGAGAGAGAGAGAGAGAGAGAGAAATAGAGAAATAGAGAGAGAGAAATAGAGAGAGAGAAATAGAGAGAGAGAAATAGAAAGAGAGAAATAGAAAAGAAAGACAAAAATCAGCCAGGGCCTTATCATTCTGTGTCTGTAGACAAGCCTCCACTCTGAGACACAGGAGAACGCATGTATGAAAATGAAATAGACAGAAGGCAAAAAAAAGCAAACAGATGAAAAAGGACAAGGAAAAATATCAGTGAGAGGAAGGAAGATATTAGAGGCAACACCTGATGAAAATCAGATCTGGAACAATCCTGGAGAGAAAAGGGAGAAAAAAAAGGTAATGTCAAGTAAGCCTTACATTTAAAATACATTAACCTTAAGTGTGCATTAGTCTGAGAGAGTTTGCAGTTTGTGCTTTTGTGTTTTGTTAGTATTTTCTGTTATTTTACTATTTTTTGTTGTGTTTTTTGGATTTTCTGATATGGTTCTTGAGCTGCATTGTATTTTCAGTTTTGCTGTTGTATTTCTGATTTTGTGTTTTTGTTTTTTTTTTGTTATTGTTTCCATTTGTGTATTTTGCAATACAGTAAGACAGTATGATCAGAGTTAAAAGCATGGGCATACCCAGAAGCTACACATTTTAGTAAAACAAAAAGTGTTTAGTGTTTGTTGGAAATGACAGGAGTGAATTAAGGAAAGTGTTGTGGTTAATTAAAAAAAACGTGTTTTTTTAAAATAAGGTGAAAGTGCTCATGAGCTCCTGCAGGACAGATGAAGCAGCCAAGCCTGACCAAATTACACTGAGCAGCTCTCAGCTCAGTGGAAATTCATTTCCGTGTCTGAGGAAACCTGGAGAGCCTGAAGGTCAAGCTCACACCCCCTCAGCAAAGCAACCAGATACCCGAGAGCGAGAAAGAGAAAGCGAGTGAGAGAAAGAGTGAAAACTGACGAAGAGGAGAGAAAGGTAAACGAGGGCTGGAGGGATCAGTGGGTCCACTTGACCCCCTCATTAGCCCAGCCTACTCTAATTAGCGCTAAGCTAAGTGCCAGTAATTAGCCGCATTGTGTCACCTGCAAGAGGCCTCACACGGTCTTTCGCACGTTGCTATGACTACCAAGGGAGAAGAATGGAGGGGAGGAGGAGAAGAGAGAGAGTGATGAGAAAAGACACAAACATAGCGTCAAGGGACTGGACAGGATGCAAAAACAAGCCTGGACACGGCACATAAGGACACAATGTGGGCTTTTTCAGTAACTATAATATTGATATTCAACCAAAAGTTCTATTTTCATGATTAATGATGGCAATCAATGCAAAGCAGCCTGAAATCTGTGCTTTGGGAAAATATCAAGAAAATAAAACTACAGAATCTTCCTACCATACAAACACCCTTTTGCACCACCAAGTTGCCACTTATTTGATAATTAACACATAATTAATAATAAGTAGTAGATATCTGATATGATGCTGTTGTGTCTGAGTGGTTTATTATTCATGTGTAAATTATATATTAGATTAAATCCAAACCTTTGTGTTCTTGTGTCCTTTACATTTTTTTCGAGCAATTAACTCTTACATAGAAGAAAATACAGTCTAATTTTAAAGAATTTGGGCTGATAATAAGCTTTAATTACCTGCCTCTGCATAAACCTAATGACACAGATGTATTAGTGCATTCCTCGTGTTTATTACATTATAAAAGATGAGTATGTTTGGTCCAACTTAAGAAACCACAACAAGTTGTAATGAAGAGTGTGTGATGTAGACATGCACTTTGCATAATTATCAAATAAAAGCGTTCTTTCGTTTACCTGCTCCATTATCCTCAGGGATAAATTAAAAGAGGCCAAAGCATCTGGTCTTGTCTGAATGGGGAAATTTGCAGCAGGCCACAGAACTGCTTTCACAAACTATCACACTTCTGTAACTTAAGCTTTTAAAATAGCCTTTGAGAATTGCAGCAAAGAGCCACAGGAGGCTCTTTAACCTACACATTGCTTGTCAGACCACTTCAACATGGCTGGAACAGCACGCACATTCCTACATGTACAAACACACTCGACTACAGGTGCGAACACTCCTCAGCTCCCCATAGGGCTGCTTTACCGCTTTCCCACCACTGAGGAACAGAGAAACAGAGTGTCTGGGATGTCAGAGATGCATACATTGCATGTGTTTGTGTGTGTGTGTGTGTGTGTGTGTGTGTGTGTGTGTGTGTGTGTGTGTGTGTGTGTGTGTGTGTGTGTGTGTGTGTGTGTGTGTGGAAGAAGCCATAAGGACTCCTTTTTGACACAGTGACTCACCCACTAGTCGCTGCTGAGGTTCGTTGCAACCCCTGTATACTGTATGTGTGTGTGTGTGTGTGTGTTAATGTGACAAAAAAGAAAAGTACGAGGCTGCAAAGAAGTAAACATCTCTCTCCTGTCCTTCCACACTTTAACCTAACTTTTATAATACTTAGGATATTTCCTCATTTCTATCTGGACCAACTTAGTTATATTAAAATATAATTGGCAGGTGTTGATACACACATCTTACATTTGTCACATGTTATACAGGTTTATTTACACACTCATTTTAATACTTTACAGTTTCTATGGTAACAAGTACAATAATGAGTGGAAGGAGCTGAATGATGGACCAGATATTCCATATGACAAGTTTTTATAAGGAAAGGCTGGTTTCACTGGCATATTTGGAAAGAGTCTCCAGCGTCTGTGGTTTGTAAAGTTATTCAACCAATGGCTGAATGTCTTTAGCATGATTTTTTTCCCCTCAGGAACATAACATTTGTATTAATTTCAGTACAGGAGGAACAAAAAAAGCTTGTAAGGACTGGTCTTATTTCTATTAATGTAAGTGATTACAGAAACTTCTCTTAAGGGGAATTTCTTAACATGCTGTACTAAAAATAGTCACAAAAAAAAGTATTTTGTGTCATTTATTAATTAATGAACATGTTCTAATGTTTGCAGATTGCCCTTGTTTAAGGAGATTTATACCTTTCAGGCCATGCTGGCGGTCAAATTGGTAAAAAAAATGGTTGGTGATTATT
>NC_139587.1:4753214-4978214 GCF_946808225.1 Silurus aristotelis | reverse complement strand
ATTTGTTTATCTTAAACTGAAATTAAATACTTAGGGTAATCTTCCACAAGTTTCTAACAGAACATTGTTTTTGCTTGTTCCTGACAACCAAGCTGGTGTCAAGTTTTCTCTGGGATCCAGATTGATGGTTTGTAATGGCCACTTTTACTTGCTGTCTCTAAGCCCATTTGTTGAAACCTTTTAAGGTATACTTAAGATCAGTGTTGTAGTTGAAGGCCCAATTGCAACAAAGTGTTAACTTTCTGGCTGAAAGCTTAAGGTGTTGCGTCATTATTTCTAGATAATCCTCCTTCTTCATGTTGCCATCTGTACCAGTCCCCTTTCCAGCAAAACACCCCCACAACAGGATGCTGCCACCCCCATGCTCCACAGCTAAAGGTAGTGTTCTTTGAATTAAAAACCTTCTTTTTTTTCCTGATCATTACAGTCAAACAATTCAGGTTTTGTTTCAGTTTACAGGAAAACTCTTCTCTAAAAGGCTTGTAATGACCTTCAAACTTCGGTCTGTCTTTTTTTATGCTGGTCTTGGAGTAGATGCCCACACACAAACAGTTTCCTTGGCATGACTTCTCCCATCTTATAAAGAGTAATAAGGCCATGCTCCTAAAGGTCAACCCTTAATTCCAGCCATATGAGTATTTTATATGATTTTACTCCGAACTCCGATCATTTTCATGCTTAAAATTCTGGGACAAATGACTTGAAAGTTTCCGTGTTCTAAATACAATGAATTGTAGAATAACTCCCACTAGTACCATTATCAACAGGTAGTTAAATAGAATCGTGGGTAATCGAGGAATCAGCTGATTTTAAACAAAAACATCTCAAAATTTCATTTAAAAATAAATCTTGATCACCACCAAAGGTCAAAGATAAATATTTGATATGTTGAGTAAACAAGAATCTATACAATTTCTCTACATACTACTTCTCTCAGTTTATAAAACCAAAAGCAGTAAAAAAGAAGCCTTGGGTGCTTTTATTCATCATTTTATTTCAGTACAGCAGCAAATCTTCCACATGTCTGCCTCATTCTTATAATAGTGGAGTTTTCACGATTGGCACAAACGATATATTAGTGTCGCATATTGTTTAACAATTTAAAGTCCTATACACAAGAATACTGATGCGGAACATGATGAAGAAAATATTCCCTAAAAAAATTTTAATGAACTGGTATTATCATAACGCAAATACTATGTTCATACAGTTCAATTTAAAACAGGAAAAGTAGGAGGGACAAAATGCAGAACGAAAGTATTGTTCCTTTAACGCAGAGCTTCTCTGAACCACGTGAAAAGGAAAAAAAAAAACAGAACAGAAGCTGTACGTTTTTGATGTTTTTTTTTCAAAAATAACGTCAAATGTCTTGCAACAAAGTGAGAATGGATGCAAATTAAAAGTCAATCAATATTTATAATACACACAAGGTCCCATCTCTCCTACTATAAAAGCCAGAATAATAATAGATTATGAGAATGTTGAGGAGGGATAGAGAACGCCATTAAAGAGAGTAAGGCAAGCAAGCTCATTCTGTACAGTCAAAAGTATTAGAATATTTACATCGCTCCTTCTGAGGGCTTAAATATTAGAACTGCCTTTAGATGCCTTCATATTCTTAAGAGGTAAACTTTATGCAGGCCCTTAAACTGTAAAATAAATTCCATTGCAGATATAACACCTGTTATATCACACACTGTTTAACGATAATAATTTGGCGATTAATTACCTATTCATTTATTATTTCACCTAAAAATCTAATTGGGTGGATGAAAGTTTGGATTGAACCCAGTTCAATTCAACCAGCTTATAACAGCCAATAAAATATAATACATTCAGAATTTTAAGCGGCGCCTGGTTTTCCGTGGAACTTTGGCGCACACTGTTGGCTCTCTGTAGAAACTGCATGGGCGGCCTACACGACTGGAAACCTAATCGCTCCCGACATCACAGCTGGAGGCTGATCCAACACAACTGATCTGAAATCAGAATCCACAGCATCTGCTAAGAGGCAAAACAGATCCTTGTCTACATTTACATACACGAGCCGATGTGACAGAATCCTGCCAGTGGCGAATTTAGATGGCCGTTAAAATAGAAAAAAAGATTAACTCGCTGTCAAGGGAGGGACTGCACAAAAAATATCACAGACACTATTTTAGTCCTAAAAATAATTAGCCAAAGGGTGACTTAGAGAGAATAAAAAAAAATAAAATAAATGCTTGGTTGTTCGGCATGGTTACATTTTTAAGACTATAATGGGCTACTAATGAAATTACTAATTAGGCCTTCAGCAATCGTGTTTTCATTAATTTTACAATGAAAAAAAACACAGAAAAACACCAGACACGGCATGCTAGAGCTGATTCAATCTTCCTACTGACCGTAATTCTACATAGAATTAAGTCTCGTAGCATTAAACTCGCACTTCTATTAAAATAAATAAAACAACTAAAAGCCAATGTACACGTAAATACACACCAGCAACTCAGATGTGACAGCATTTATCTTCTGTCTGCCTTTACACACAGGCTGAGTGTCTCTGATCGTGTTCGGTAGGAGTCAATGAAATGATCTGAAGACGGGATACAGATATCAGGATAAACTACAGGATGGCACGCATCAGACTGGATGTTGAAGCCTAAACGCGATTCTTTTTCTCATATACAAACAATAAATATCGTTTATAAAACCGTGTGTTTGTGTGTTTATGACTGTGTGCCTCTGTCTGTCTGGGTCTTTGTGTATCTCTGCATCTTTTGTGTCCACCAGGCCCTTTTTTTCCCTGTCTGTGCATCTCTCAATTCTGAGTTCGTCTGTGTGTGTGTGTGTGTGTGTGTGTGTGTGTGTGTGTGTGTGTGTGTGTGTGTGTGTGTGTGTGTGTCTCTCCGTTTGCAAGTATGTCCATTTGTGTGTCTGTCTCGGTGTCTTGTTCCATGTTTTTACCTATTTGATCTGTTTGCCAAAGTATCTCTATTCTTTGAAGACTTTTTGTCTGTCTGTCTCCCTGTTTGTCCCCCATGTTTTCCAGGTATTTGTCCTTTATCTCTGGGCACCCCTGTCTTCATTTTTGTCAGCATTTGTGTTTTACGTTACGTCAAGTGTTTTACATGCGTTTTCATGTGTTTACTGTTTTGCCTATGCTGCATTTGTTCCAAATCTTACCTCAGAGGATCTAAAGGCATTTCAAACATTGCACAGAACGTGAAAACCTCCAGCAGTCATTCGGGACGCCTCAATTCGTTCAACATAGGCACACAAGAGCATCCGCTTTAGATCTGATGCAGGCCTTAATCTGGAGATCAATACTGGAACAGATGTAACATTAGAATATGAATCACCCTGCGGTAAGAGCATGAGGACCTTCATGAAGAGCTCAGATATCAGAGTTTCATGAAGATCATATATCAGTCAATACTGCTGTTGGTGTCGAAATAGAAAATGCTGGATTGGGGCATCCATCCTCTGCATGTCTATTATAAACTAAAGCATAATTATTTTGATTGTAATGGCCATAAAAACCCAATGAGGTGGCTATTGTGTTAGTCGTAATGAACTGTGTTGCCTAGACATGAAGCAAAGCCTGAATGTTTCCAGCAGCAGTTCCAGTAGCCCTCATTAAAAGTAAGAGCTTTTGGAGAAACAGACCCTCTCCTTCAAAGACATCCATTTAAAGCTGATAGTGATTAATGTTCTGTGCTATGGGGTGAAGACAGAGCTGTGCTCGCAGCCCTGATATCCACCACATACTTTTAGTCGCCTCAATATGACTGCAATGCAAGTCTCTACAAGCTAAACCAATAGGCTGCGACTCAATCCTTTCACACTTGTTTTTTTTCTTGCCGGCGCATCCCATGTGGTATGTCCTAAATGCTTAAAAAAGGAACAGTAAAGGGAAGATGCCATGTCCTAAAACATAGGGGGATCTATGAGAAAGTGGATGAAGTACTTAGACACAAAAAGACTACTCCTACAGGCGTTATAAGTAGTTAGGAATCTGCACACACACTCCTACACACACACACACACGCACGTTACAGCATTTTAAACCAATATAGAAGCTGAAAAATTATCTAAAATATGCAACAATGACCTTTGGGGTGTGGGTGTGTGTGTGTGTATGTGTGTGTGTGTGTGTGTGTGTGTGTGTGTCAGATTCTATCTGCAAATGCATTAGTGTTTATAGTGAGGAGTATTACAAGAATTCACTGTTTATACGCGTGTGTGAACAAGTGTACATGTGGCCTTGTCTGGGATCTCAAGGTGGCGTCTCGGCGTTATTGCTGGTTGTGGTGGTACTCTTCTTTTTTGGCTGCTTTTTCACCGTCTTAAGTGTCTGGAGGAAAAACAATACAAGAGGAACGGAAAGGGAATTAGAAGACAAGGTGTAATAAAATGTATAAACACCTGCCCTGTGATCACCTGAACATAAGATTGATATGCGCTTTTTTCACTATACCATTCAACATTTAATCCCCATTTGCTGTTATAATAACCTCCACTCTTCTGGGGAGATGTTCCACTAGATTTTGGAGTGTACTTGTGAATATTTGTGAGATTTAATTCAGCCACAAGGGTTTTCATAAAGCCAGGTACTAATGTGGGTTGGGGTTGAGGAGCGTTCAGATTAAATGTGTTCAGTGGGGTTGTCAGATGTGTGTCGATTTGTCTTTACAAATTGGTCTGTGTGTGTGTGTGTGTGTGTGTGTGTTTTCACTACTACCTCTGTCTTAGCAGTGGTTGGTTTCTTTGCTGCTCTCAAGCTGGCCGTTCTTTTTGGCACTTTGTCAGCAACATCCTCATCCGAGTGCTCCGTCCTGCTCTCCGATTGGTCGCCGTCAGACCGGGAACTGAGCTGTGATTCGCTGTCAGCCGGTATGGATGTGACCCGAACTGAGCAGAACATACACATCCACATGCACACTCATCAGACTTCTAACATTTACTCAAATACTGACATTTTCATCTTGGTTCTAATGCATCGAAAAGTCAGATTCAATGCAACACATAATAACGACATGACGACAAAGGCCAAACATCCTTAATGATAACTAAGAGGCCACACCTCCTTCACTACTACTATTACCTCCTTCTCCATGATTAACATGCCCTGAAGCCCCACCTCCTTCACTTAAACGGACAGGCACTGAGGCCGCACTTCGTTCAATACTAATACTACCTCCTTCTCTAGGACTAATAAGTACTTAAGCCACACCTCCTTCACTTGGACTAACAGGCACTGAAGTCACACCTCCTTTATTTGCACCAACATGCCCTAAAGTCAAAACATCTTCACTACAACTGGCAGGCCCTGAGGCCACACCTGCACTACAACTGACAGGAATTAAAGCCACACCTGCACTACAACTGGCAGGCCCTGAGGCCACACCTCCCTCACTACAACTGACAGGAACTGCGATCACCCTTCCTTTACTAAAACTGACAGGCCATGAGGCCACACCTTCTTAATTGAGAATCACAGAGGCCTTGGAGGTCTTTTATTCTCAAACTAAAATCTAGAAAGCTACAGTGTTAAGGATAAGTGGGCAATAGTAATTGTGCATGTAAAGACGAGTAATTCTAGTTCTTTTATTTGCATTCAATAAGGTGTGCATTTTTTTTTTTTATCAATTGCCTTTGTAAAGTTAGTTCAACAATTTATGTTCAAGTATTGTCAGATTTACATCACACACCTGTTCCAAAATTAATGCTACAGATAGTTAGATGTTACTCATTAATTTTGTTTGAGGTCGCAGTCACTGTACCCTAAATGATGCTCATCTTATAGCATTCTACAATGCTGCAATAAAAATATAGCCTAATGTTTAAGTAGTTATTTTTGTCTCCCCTTGTTTTTTCTTCACAGTGGTCATACCTTCAGCTGGCTCTTCAACAAGTTTAACAAAATGGCCATTGAAACAGGCCACATAAAAGACTGGTAAAAGCAGCCTTGTGGCTTTGTGCTGCAGGATGAATAGAATTGACACTGATCTCATTGACGTAACTATAACCTCAAAGCTAAAAAGTTCACAATTTGCCTGAAAGGCAACTGCCAGTTTATTATGGGTCATAAAACTTTAAAATGATTCGGACATCAAGAGCACAATCCTTTTTTTCTCCACACAGCCAGAGCACATGACCGGCCCAACCTTTTCACTCTTTCTCTCTCTCTCTAATCACATGCTGGTCACATCAGCAGTAGTATAAAGATGAAGAGCTCGGACAATGGCTGCCTTGCTGAGCCTAACTCAGTGAATCAGCAAGTTTTACTCATGCTGTGAATCATCCTTGCACACATACAGAGTTCGGTCAACATAAACACCTAAATTATTGTGTCAATATGAAGGCGCTGTTAGGATTTACAATTAAATATTTATGTATTTACTTATTGAGTCACACTCGAAAGCCATTTTTTTTTTTCATTATTAGTGAACCCTAAACCCCTACACATTCAAACATCCAATCAGGGTCCAGCAGTGAAATTGCATTTAATTACAAAAAAAAAAAAAAAAAAAAAAAAAAAGATCAAGAGTCAGATGAGCTTCAAACATCAGAATAGAAGGAAAATGCGCCATGCTTGATTGTTGGTGCCAATCTGGAGGAAAATCTAATGGTATAAATGTTTCTGTAAATATTGATCTAATTAAACAGTCTCTAAGGTTTACATAAAAAGGCGTGAGTATTTAGAGGAGAACAGGCAGACTATTTTAAGCTAACAGGAAGTCTGGAGTAACTAAAGTAACTACTCTTTACAACTGAAAAACTGAAAAGCATCTGCAGAAAAAACATCTTGATGTGGATGAGCTACAACAGGAGACCACATTGAGGTCCACACAAAAAAACAGGAATTTAAGGCTAGGAAGTTAATAAGTAGCTTGACGTGTATGTGTACATGTTGAAATCTCTATTCAATTAATTGTTTTTAGACCCATCTGTGAAAATGTTTCAATTAAAATTCAACAAAACAGATATTCCCAAATAGTGCAGCGCTAAAAAAAATTATGAGTGTGTATGAGCATGTGTGTGTGTGTGTGTGTGTGTGTGTATACCTGCACGTGTTTTAGCACGGGGCAGTGTAGCAGCGGTGTGTGTCTCATCATCCAGCAGCTCCTCCTCGTTCTGTATGAGTGTCAGATCCTGCAGACTGAAACTGCGCAGCTTCTCCGACAACACACCCTGACCCTGTACAACACACACTGTTACACAACGACACATACCTTCTTACACGATGGTCAACTTTATGTTCCCACTGACCTTACAGTGTCAGGACATACGCAACTATGAACATGTTAAATATACACAATATTACTGTATGTGTAAAACACTAACCTGACCTACCCCACTCCACAACACACACATACAAAAATGCACACACACCAGTACACTCAAGCACCATAGTGTGCTCTTCCTCACCTTGGCGGCTGCAGTGACTGCTGCGGTGGCTGCGATATTTAGCCCCCTCTTTCCAAAGCGCATCATTGTCTCATAGCTGCGGTCCTTTGCTTGGGCGATGTACTCATCGATCTCCTGCAACAAACACACACACAAATATACACATATAGAAATTGCGAGCAACCTGTAAATTTCTAACAGCTACAAATAAGGTGTGAGGCACGAGACCTTTTCTTTGTTGGATAGCGTGGGGTGCACAAACTTGCGGTACAGAACGCTCGAGCCCTTTGTGTATGGTGACAGCAGCCAGATGACAAAAGCAATCTTCAACTCGAAATAAAACGGAAACCTGAAAACACAACAGATATGTAGGCACTGCAGTATGTATGCAATATGTAATTCCCCATCAGCAGTGTGTGCATGCGTGTGTGTTTGTGTGTGTTTGTATGCTTTAAAAGCCACTCACCAGGACAGAAGCATATCCGTGATCGTTTCTGCTGTGGTAAAGAGTGCAAAAACTATCCAGTACATCATCCATTTGACCTAAAGAACACAGAAATACACAAAACTATCAGACAGAGGCAGACTATAGTCACAAATCTCATGATCTGTAGAAAATGGTGATGAAATGTACACCAAAAAGGTTTGAAATATACACCAAAGATGCACAGGTTAGTCAATTCTGCATCAAAACCTGGTGCATGTTCTTTTTGTTGTGGTTCTTTTATGTAGGTATGAATACGCCAATCATACTTACACCCGGTAATACTCGATCGATCCTAGATCTTAAGCTATTATAATTATATATACACACATTGTAATTTTTATATACAATCCAAGATATTAAGATATATTAAAATATCAAATATTTAAGATATATATTACAAATATATTTAGCTACTAGACCATGTGGGAGCTCTGCCATTTTACTGGCAGGCGGTACTTAACATTTGCTCGTTTCACATCTATCTCACCACCCTGACAGTGGTACCTTGACCTACGAGTGAATTAATGTACTAGTTTTCTGAGGTAAAAGTCGTCACTCGGTCAAATCTTTGCTACCTCTACCCCCCCCAGGGCCGTTCCCCTCATGCTACAGATGAACTAGAACAGACTTTGAGTATAACAGGTGTCTGCTTACCTTTTACTCTATATCCTGCATCTGCAGCCTGTAAGGTGCACGGTCCCGGTTCAGGTTTTGGATCTCTGCTAACCCGTTAAACTCCTGGGCTTGCTTGCCAATTAATATGTCGGAAAGCACTGCAATTTATGAGTATACATCTATAGTGAATTGGTTGTATTTTATTTACATTTTAATGTTTTTGTCAAGTTATTAGACAAATATCGATTCTGAACTGCTCCAGATGATGCACAGTTGCAGTGGTAGTGTAGAGGTTTGGAGTCTTAACTGGGTTTCTTGCGTTAGTAAAAATTATATTCACCCTCCATATTTAAAATTCGTCTATCTCTGTAATGCGACGTGTTGTTATATTGCTTTTTTGTATAGTATTGATGATTTCTATAATTGCGACGTGATAGTGGTGGTATTAAGAGGTGGATGAAGTCTGGTAAGTCCCCACTGAAGGGCCAGGTACCAAATGCACGGCCCATCACTGATGAAGATATGGTAAATTAGAGTAAAAGATCTTGAGCGGCCTGCTATAGAGCTCTGACCTCAACCTTATTAAACACACCTCTAAGGTAAAATGGAACGCTGACTGCACCCCAGGCCTCCTCGCTCTACATAAGAAACTGCGGAATGGGATGTTAAAAAAGCCACACGACTGTACCTGGGGAACGGATTATGATCCAACAAATGGATTGTGCAAACCCAAAACCAGCAACATAAGTTAGGAAAGTGGTGGTGCAGCGATTAAACCACATTTTTTTACCACATCTTCAGGACAGGACATAAAGGTTCACTCCAGTTACTTGACATGACCAGCTCTGTGTTTTCATCTTATATCTTCAAGATGAAGAAAATAATATATAGTATAAAATGCGAAACACCAACAGGAACTAACTTGTTTCATAGATGGTACATAATGGGATAAAAAAAAAACATCACGTCATTTATTTATCAATTAAATTTATTTGCAGTCCTTGTCCAAAAAAAAAAATATTTAGGGTGGGCAAAGTAGCTCCACTTTGTGTTAAGACACATTACATCACCATGTCATGGATCCCAAAATGTTCATTCCTTTTGAATATTTTTATATATTTCAATTTTCACATATATTTGCACCACCACAATCACATAGACATGTAAACCAGAGCACTTCCCCCCACACTAGTCCATGTTATTTTAAACTATTTAGTATCCAAACACCGAGCAGCAAATTATTCAGTTATAGATCAGTTACAGATCTACAGATCATGCTGGAATACTCACATACTCCTTGACGTTTTTCGTCTTCACTGCCTTATAGGAGGAGTAAGCTGGATAGAGGGTCCCAAAGGCCAGGCTGATGAAGAGAGAGAGAAATGTTTAATGATTAGTTCAGGACAAATACATTGTGTGTTCCAGTAAACTCATTCCAGCTCATCTTGCAATCAAGATGAATTCGATGTCTTAAATTTCAGCAAAAAGCAACTTGAAGAAAAATGGTGTAATTTGAAGCACAATGTTTACTTCAGGTCATTAACCTAAGTCAGAAATTAATCTTATTGAGGTTCTACCAGGATTGAAGAGATGGTCAAGGAGGTGTGGCTTCTGTTCAAGTGACTTTCCATGAAGGAGATGTGGCTTCTGTTCCGATCACTCCCAATGAAGGTGTAGCTTCTGTTTTAATCTCAGTAAAGGAGGCGTGGGCTCTTTTCCAGTCACTGCCAGTGAAGGAGGTGTGGCCTCTTTTCCTGTCACTTCCAGTGAAAGTGTGGCTTTTTTTCCTGTCACTTCCAGTGAATAAGGTGTGGCCTCGTTTCCGATCACTTCCAGTAAAGAAGGTGTCGCCTCTTTTCCAGCCACTCCCATGGAAGGAGATGTAACCTATTTTTAGTCACTCCCACTGAAGGAGGTGTGTTCCCTTTTCCAGTCATTCCCAGTGAAGGAGGTGTGGCCTCTTCCAGTCATTAACAATGAAGATGTGGCCTTGTTTCCTGCCACTCCTGGTAAAGGAGGTGTAACCTCTTTTCCAGTCACTCCCATTGAAGCAGTTGTGGCCTATTTTCCAGTCACTCCCACTGAAGTAGGCGTGGCCTATTTTGGGGTCATTCCCAGTGAAGGAGGTGTGGCCTCTTTTCCAGTCATTACCAGTGAATGTGTGGCCTTGTTTCCTGCCACTCCTGGTCAAGGAGGTGTGGCCACTTTTTCTGTCACTCCCACTGAAGGAAGTGTGTTTTTTTTCCCAGTAAAAAAGGTGTGGGCACTGTGCCAATCAGTACAGTGAGTGTGTATGTCATTGGTCTTTTCTAACCCAGATAAACTTTACACCTAAATCTATCATCTTTTTATTAACATTTGATTATTCCATCTTGACTGGCATATAACCAAAATTCACAGTTATACAGTATATTAATGGATGCCAAGGTATAAAATCAATAATGGAGAAACAGTGGGAGAGGAAGTATTTATTCTGGAAGCCGACACAAAGGAGCAGACTTACAGTCTGTAAGCTATGCAGTCAGACACGTGCTCGGTCTCACACCCACACACACACTTACTTCCTGGATTCTATTTTGTGCTGATGGGACAGGATCTGAAGCCCAGTGCAGGGACAAAGGTCACTGATGTATGGCAGAGACCTCGCCTACTCACTGCAAACAAGCCACACGTCAGCAGTGTGTGTGTGTGTGTGTGTGTGTGTGTGTGTGTGTGTGTGTGTGTGTGTGTGTGTGTGTGTGTGTGTGTGTGTGTGTGTGTGTGTGTTTCCAAGTGAATCAAGAGAGAGTGGGTCAGATCTACTGCAGCAAGACTGTGCGCTGCTGAACACATGCTCTTTGTCCTATATACACTAGTCGCACTACCATGATGCTTTGCTGCTCCTCTCCAAGATTCCAGTGCCTCCATTCAAATGATATTGATAAACATAGGCAATGAAGGTCATATATTCTTCTTTTTTCGGCTTCTCCCATTAGAGGTCGCCACAGCGGATCATCCGTCTCCATACCCCCCTGTCCTCTACATCTGCCTCTTTCAAACCAACTACCTGCATGTCTTCCTTCACCACATCCATAAACCTCCTCCTTGGTCTTGTTCTCTTTTTGCTTCCTGATGGCTCCATCCTAATCATTCTCCTACCGATATACCCCATGTCCCTCCTCTGCACATGTCCAAACCATTTCAATCTCGCCTCCCTTACCTTGTCTCCAAAACGTCCTAAATGCATGGTCCCTCATATTTATTTATATACATATATTTGCTTTACATTTATGGATTTTTTTCAAACATGCTTGTCCAGAGAGATTTATAAAAGTGCTCTTAATAGTGTCCAGGGACATCACTAGATCCTGATTCTGCAGGGGTGAACAATAGCTCAGTTTTCCTGGGATTAAGTTTCAGCTGATGAACTGTCATCCATGATGAAAATGCCAGTCATACTAAGTTCTGAGCAGAAACATAATGTGTGAAAGACTAAAAAGAATAAGTTTGGTGTCATCAGTGTAACAGTAGTATGAAAACCATGTGAGAATATTACCTCATTCAGATATTGAGTAATGGAAAAGAAAAAAAGAAAACAGAGTAGCGAGCCTTGTGGGACACCAGTGGAGAGTCTGATTAAAACAGATGTTACCCGATATGATGACCCTCCGTAATATTGTTCGTGTCTTCTTGTGCAATTCAATTGATGATTTATATATCTTTTGGACCCCTTCCATCAGGGTTGTTATGCAGCCAAAAGCTCAGCTAGGAACACCGGATATGCAAAAGACATGTTTGATGGGAAGATGGAGAAAACTGGAGAAATTTTCGTTTTACATACTTATCAATTACTATTTAATATTTTACTTTTAACTACATGCCTGTTCAGAAGCCTTGAGTCCTAATAGGACGTCTCACATCACTGTCAGTGTGGCTACGACCTGGTGGATCTTGCTCTGTGCTCAAACCAGGACACTTTAACCATAGGAGCATGGGCTTGATCAACTCTAAAACTAATTACTGCAAGCACTAGACTCGGGTTGAGTCCAATTAACCACTTAGAGTCAAAACATGACAACACATGACGTAAAAACATGAAATAAAAGCACAAAATGTGCGTTATCAAGTCCAGATTAGAAACCCTTATTATGGAGAAACGCCCTGTAATGAACCAGTGTCCCATCCAGCTTGTATTCCCACCTCACACCCAGCATTGCCAGGTTAATCTCCGGGGATGATACGAAACGGGATAAAAAGATTACTAAAGACGAATGAGTGAGTGAGTGAATGAATGAATGACAAAGGAAGTGGAAGCAGGTGGAGGCCTTATTACTGATTCAGACATCAGTAGATGTTAAAGATGTTCATAGATGTTATTTTAAATGTCCATTCAGTTATTAATATATAACATTTACATATATATTTATGCACATACTTTTAAAGATAGCAAAGTCAGGTAATTAAAATGAATATTACATTAAATATGCATTGAAATTTTCATTTTAAAAAATTTAAAGTATACAAAAAAAAAGAAAGACAATACATTTACTCGACTAAAATTATATATTTTTTATAAAAAACAATACATTCCAGCTCAGTTTTATTATGTTTACTGTTTTCTCTCTTTTTTTAATGTATATATGTTTATTATTAAATTCGTCCATTGACACGATGACAAGCAAAACAGCTGTTTCCAGTTTATTAGCATTCCAGCTAATCTTAATCAGAAAGAACACAATATATTAAAATAATATTTTTTATATACAGATTTTACATAAAGGCTTTTTAATATTAAACCATTTGTATAAAGGCTTAAGACATAAGAAGGCAGGATGCAGGAGCCTGGGCAGGCGAGCAGCAAAATAAATAAATAAAAATAGGCCAATAGCATTACTCACACCACCATCCTGGAAATAATCCACGACACCATGATGAAGACCTGGATGTTCTGAAGCTTTCAATTATCCCCGAAAATCCCTTATCACCACCATTTCCACCCGCAAGAACAGCGACGCTGGAGCAAATCAATCCCGGCTACCTGTTTTCTTTTACATCACACCAACATCTATCTCGCCTGCTGATAAAATCCTGCTTAAACAGCACACGGGCTGCTTGTGTCTTAATAACTCTCTATAACCTACCGAAGTGCACTTTGTAGGGTGTGAAACAACGGTTTGTGCGCGCCTGCGCAGTGCACTATATATGGCTCCAGAAGTTATTTGATATTTAACCATGTTTTAAAGGGGCAGGGGCTAATTAAATCAATTTGTTCTTCATAGAAAGGAGAGAACGTAGCATGGGTGATTAATCCACATCATCATCATAATGGACCATAATGACTAAAATATCAAATAAATACCTGAATGAATTAAGGTTTAGATAGCAGATTTCTTTGGTAGACATATATGGCTATATGGCCAGAAGTACTGCATTTGCACTCCTGACCTTCACACCCTTCTGTAGTTGTTCCACAAACTTGTTTCCACAAAGTCTAAAACACATGATCTTTACGATTTTAAAATGTCTTTGTGAGCTATAGCATAACATTTTCCTTTCACTGGAACAAAAAGTCCCAAATCTCACCCTCACCCTGTGCACTTCATGAAGACATGGTTTGCAATAATTATAGTGAAAGATCTCTCAAGTCTGCATAACTTCATGTTCCATCATATCTTAAACTTGCTTAATGAATAATAAATGTACATTATGCTGCGGTGTATATAAAAAAAAAATAAAAAATCACAATTCATTTCCTAAACAGCACCACCCCATGTATTTTATTCCTTATACAAAATTCTTTATCAAAAGTTTGAATAAAACAAACTTGTATTTTTTTTTTTTTTTTTATACACACATGCATGTTCCTTTTGATTATACACAACTAGATAAAAAACAAAATCTTCTGTGGACAGATGATTGCCAGAAATTGGACATTTCTGGCTCTAATAAAAGAACTTTTGTAAGATGGAGAACAAAAGAGATGTAACCAGACTGTCTCACAGTCAAACATAGAGATGGAAGCTTAATGGTTTGGGGTTGTTTTGAGTTAGGGAAGGTTGGAGACTTATTCCAGGTGAAAGGAATACTAAACCAACACGTCTACCATCCATAGTGTTATTTTCAACAATAAAATGTAGGTTTTGGATGAAATGCATGTATCCATTCCATTCTGCATTTTTCCATGCAATTCTGTCTAGACTGTAGTTAAGTGAAATCAACTTTAACATACAAGAAGACCATGACATCAGCTTGACATCTGAAACATACATTCAAAGCTGTTTTTCGTGCTAAGGGAGGATTTTATTTAGATGAAATAAGAAAAAAAAGACCAGGTGTTTTCAAACTAATAACATGCACTGAATTAAATATTTTCTTTACCCAGATCAAATGAAGAATCTTTAAGCTAGTTTAATAGTTAAAAGTTTTGAGATTTAAATCCCAGTCAGAGGATTATAAAGACAAGAAAACACAATTTTATAAATAAATGAAATTAGTGGCTAAATAATCAGAATCAGAAATAGCTTTATTACCAAGTATGTTTACACACACAAGGAATTTGACTTGGCATCAGGAGCTTCCAGTGCAGGAGCTGAACCAAACCAGACAGTTATGGATGTACACAGGCGGACTCAATGATGGCCGAGTAGAACTGTTTCAGCAGTTTCTGTGGCAGGTTGAATTTCCTCAGTTGACGAAGGAAGTACAATCTTTGCAGGGCTTTTTTTTTTATTTTTAGCAATGAAGTCAATAATATTGTCTCATTTCAGGTCCTGAGAGATGGTGGTATACAGAAACTTGAATGATTCCACTGTTACAGTGAGAAACTCATGATGGTGAGTGGGGGAAGTGCTGAAGTCCACAATCATCTGTCAATGTTTTGAACATGTTGAGCTCCGGGTTGTTGTTTGATTGCACCATACAGCAAGCTATTTAACCTCCTGTCTGTAAGCAGACTCGCCTCCATCCTGGATGAAGCCGGTGACTATAGTGTTGTTCAGGAGTGTAGGAGCTTAACAAAGGTTGTTTTTTTATAGAAGTGCAGTCATTTGTGTACAGGAAGAAGAGCAGTGGGGAGAGAACGCTACCCTGGGGAGCACCAGTGCTGATAGTAAGAGACCTGGATGTGAGTTTTCCCAGCCTCACTATCTGCTCCTGGTCAGGGAGCTGGTGATCCACTGACAGATTGAGGTGGGCACGGAGAGCTGGGTCAGTTTGATTAAGAGAAGGTCCGGAATGATGGTATAAAAGGCTGAACTGAAGTCTACAAACAAGATCATTCCATAGGTCCCAGATCTATTAAGATGTTGCAGAATATAATGCAGTCCAATGTTAACTGCATCATCCGTAGGCTTTGTAGGCAAATTGAAGAGGATTCAGCAAGGGTCCAGTAATGTCCATCAGGTAGGCCAGGACCAGTCTTTCAAGTGACTTCTTGATCACAGATGTGAAAGCAACAGGTCTGTAATCATTAAGAGCAGTGATTTGGATTTTTTTGTGACTGGAATGATAGTGGAGTGTTTGAAGCCGGCATAGAACTACACACAGCTCCAGTGATCTGTTGAAGATCTGAGTGAAGATGGGGGCCAGTTGGTCAGCACAGACTTTTAATTGAATAAAGGGGGAGGCAGGAAGGTGGTAGGTGAATGTGTGAAGTGCACATTCTTATTATTATTGAATGAAAAGAATGACCTCATGCACCCGTCTGGAGGAACGTACACATTTGCGAGAGGAAAGAGGAAAACGAGTGAAAAAGTTTACAGTTTATGAAGAGTGCCTTTAGATTAGAACAGCATGTATTTTTCAGCGATGTTACAACCGAACACAAACTTTCGTTGATAACACAATCCACCACCTCTCGTTTTCCCGGTTTCGACCTAAATAGCTGGAAGCCCGGCAGATGTAGCGCGTTGTCCGGTATGGTTTCACTCAGCCAGGTTTCAGTGAAGCACAATGAAGAGTTTGAAAAGTCCTTGTTGATGCGGGTGAGGTGAAGTAGTTCATCCGTTTTGTTAGGCAGGGAATCACGAGATGGATGCTTGGCCCTTATCTGCGTCTGTACACGCGTTTGAACAGCAGTACCTCCGACGTCTTAATAACCAAACACCGGACAAATTTTGACTGGGATGAGGAATAATTAAACACAGAACAAACAAAAACAAAAGAATTCGCATGCTTGAATGCTCAATAAAAAGGTAACACTTTAGTCTTTGGTTGACAAGTTTCCAGCTGTTTAGATTATGCCAGATGCTTCATTCCATTTTGAAAGGTCTTTGCTTCCAATACACTTGAACCTAGCTTGCTTTTACTATACATCTGGATATCCAGGCACCATAACTATTCCTGGTTGCGTTAAATTTATTTTCTACCTAACTTGCCTTTAAATGCTTTTAAATGTGTTACAAACCATTGGAGCAGAAACAATGAGATAGAATAAAATCCAACTCCAGCGTAAATATTGTTTAAGCATATATTCCTAAGAAATAGAGCTGAAATAAATATGCATAGCTCAAATTTTTTGTAAACTTTATTTTGAAAAAAAATCATACACACAGCTAAGATCAATACATATTGATACATAATAATGACCAGCAATTCATAACTGGAATTCTTAATATTTCAACAAACATATCTCAATGCCAGCCTAGCGTTCATCAGTGAAACAATTTGCCTAAAGGCCTATAAAAAAAGGAAATAAGACCAAGATGGTTTCGTTTTAGTTGAAATTAAAAACTAAAAATACAAAACTTTGGTCTAGTTCCATTCAAAATTTATGTCCAAGTCAACCAGGGTCTGGAAGGAATCTTTTTTTTTTTTTTTTTTTTTTTTTTTGACATCCTTTTACTTCTTTTACATACAGAGCTGAAGAAAACAAACCATTGAAGTTGGCTAAAAAGAAACCCAGTGCTCATATTTACTCAGGAGAAGCTGAACATTTTTTGTTTATATAAAAAAACAAACAAACAAACAAAAAAAAGATCCTTTCGGCTTCTCAATAAACAGTCCAACAAACATTCCACATTTAGAAAAAAAAAGACACATTTTAGATACAGAGAAAAAAAATGAGTTGTTTTAAAAAAACAAACAAAAAAACAAACAAAAAAAAAAAACAACAACAACAAAATAATATCTAAATGATGGTGTTTTTAACACTGATGAAGCGCTTCCTTCATCCTAAGCCTGAAGCTGACAGATGCCTCAAATTAATGAGCGTGTTCTGTGAGCACCCTGGCACTCGATCAAACTCATTTTAAGTGCCCATCAACACTCAGTCTCTCTGCAACTTTAGACAAGTGGAACTACGACCGCGCCAGCTTAGCCTCGTGAGCTTTCAGCGTTCCTACGGCGTCCTTCACAGCGTGGTAGATGATGTTCTTCACCTGGGATAGTCACACACAAATCATCGAGTGTTGAAAGCTACCCTTTCCCTGAGGAGCTCAAATGACAGGCAAAAGAGCTCGCTTTGCATTTAGGCTTTAGAAAGGGTTCAAAATCTCTGGAGCACATACCTGTAGCTTGTCCTCGTGGTTAGTGTGTGTGGTGGACAGATGCCGGAACTCCTGCGTCAGTCTGAAGCAGTGCTTTACGTGCTCGGGAGAGACGAAATCCTCCGCTACCTTAATACAGCTGTACAGGTTGTGCACCTAGACAAACACGACATATAATTAAAGCATTAAGAACAATCATGGTCTATGATTCAAAGGTTATCTCAAAATCGATCGTTTTTGCCTTACTCATCAACTTCCTTACTCCTATGGCTCTCTTTTGTATCTGACTGACTTCCCAAAAAACGTAGATTAGATTTCACAACTATTTCAAAACCATGAAACAGCACTCTTGCAGTCGAAAGAATTAGGAGCCATGCTCAAGGGCCAAAAAGTGTCAGCTTGGCAATACTAAGGGGCTTGAACAATTTCCATGTAGTAACTCAGAGACTTTACTACTAAGCTACCCCTTCCCTATTACAGGAACCGAAGGAAGAACCTTTGGTCTAATCAACATGCTAAAGTCCAGCCTTAAGTACCATTCCCTCATAACATTTCCACACACAATGGCTACATCCACAAAATGAACATGGTACTACTTGCCAGAACAAAATGAAACATCTAATTTTGTCTAAGTAGTTCTTCACACTGCCACACTGATTAGTTTTGGGTTTTTTTCCCCCCAGAGCTCTGCATTTACTCGCACACACTTTCTAATTCAGCTTATAATGAAATATTATGGTGACCATGGGTCTAATTTTAGGAGCTGGATACTTATGGATTTATGAGAATCAGTTAGACGCATGCTGCATGTTCTAAGATTGTCAGGAGATTTTTATGCAGTTAAATTAGAAGTGAAAAAAAGTTTTACGCCCTTTTTTAAAATCTATTTACAGTATTTTAGTCGTATGAGCTTGGCCTTTTAGGAGCATCATCGAATGTACATCTACATGCCTTTTAATTAATTAAATTAACCCCCACACACACACACTTTTAACACCTTAGGAACCATAACCTCCTCAACAGTACTTTCAAATAGAAAAATTTTAGAAAGATGTTATGCTTCGATGGAAAGGATGGAAAGAAGCACTGTCCTGCGATGCTCTGAATGTTTTTGTAAAGGGATACACTTTTCACAATGTTCCTTTCTCCAAGCCGATGTTGAATGCTCACCTGATGAGGTGCTCCAGCTGGAATAAACACGGCGTCTCCAAGGAACTGGATAATGGACCAGCCCTGAACTCCGTACTCTTCATACAAGCGACGACGCAAAACCTGGTCCAGATACCAGCTCTGGTCGTGGATGGGGTCGTGATCTGGAGGGTTCTCCTGACCCTGCTCCTCTCCCACCTTAAAAACCAAAACAACAGTTTCTGAGGATAAGGATTTCATAATGCTGCATCCGTAACCAGAACAGGTCAAACGCTGAGTGGCTTGTAATTCTATAAATAGTTGCACTGGACAAATATAAACAAATGGAAGTGAATAATTGATGATGTAGAAGGCACTGGACTGCTTCAAGAATTTTACAGGATTACTACAGCCTGTGACTTGTGGTACAAATAAAGGAGAAATCAATTTTATACAGCAAATGAAAGCTTACAGTTGCCACTCGTGCAAACAATCGACATTCGTTATTACCTTCCTGTCACTCTATGAGGGTTTTGTTTAAGCTATTTACATGGTCACACTGTAGCGAGAGACTACAAATAATCAAACCAAAGCGAGCTAGTCAGAGTTTGGGAGCATAAAATCTCTTCTCAGATACATATGAAAAGGTATTGAAACGGTATAAAATGCACTGCATCACCATCTCAATGATTCATAATGAATGAGCCTTTTGTCCTTCATCATTCATTTCTCCCATTGGTAGTCATCAAGTCAGTGGGACGTTCTCACATTTAGAGTTCAACATTTAGAGCAATTCTAGATATTTGCACAAAAGAATACAAGATCAGTTTTCCCTGCGGTCTCACCTTGCGTAGGAGCTCGCGGATTTTCTCTGCGTCTTTAGCGGCATAGATGTGCCAGAGCGCTCCCGGCTTTTCCTTCCCCTCGTACACCCTCCTCTTAGTCATCTCGTCCACGTCGCCCTCTTCAATGGTGGTCGACACCTCTGTAGTCATAACGGAGTGATAAGTGAACCAACATAAACCTAGAAACAAAACTGTACAGAAGATCTGTCTACTTTGTCTGGACTGAAGCGAAGATGATGCCTGAAAGGACACTGGAGGAACTTTCATTGTTTCATCAGCGCAGAAGGAACTTCCCCCACACACACTAAGTGCTTGACTAAATTACCCTAATGGTGATTAAATTATGGGAAGTCGGGGACAGGCTTAATCTGAGGCATGATATGAATATTAAATTACGACATTAAATATGGACTGTAAGTAGGAACGCTGCATGAGTGCCTAGTTATTTAATACAATTTCATGAAAGCTAGAAACCTGTTGAACTGTTAGAAATTCAGCTAAATTTATATATTCATAGATATTAAAATCATATATTCCTTTAAAAATGTAAGCAGATCCATATAATGAATTTAAGATTTTTTTTTTTTATCTGAAGAAATAATAGAACAGATAGAAAGAATGAGTAAAGAGGAGACAGCATTCATTCACCAAACAGTATAAAGCATTCAAGACTGTATTTTAATGGTGTTCCATTGCGGTCCTGCACCACACTGACTCGCACCAACCCCATGACCGAAGGAAAAAAAAAAAAACAACCGATAAAATAAAAGAATAAACAGGTGAAAAAGTATGACATCGTTTACCCAGGAAAAAACGATCACCGGCAGTTATGTGGTGCATTAAATACACTGTTTTTGAGGAAGTGCAGATCTGACCCACTTTGGTCGCATGATGTGAGAGAGAAGAAGTAAAAGTAATAGAGCAAAAAGAGCGTCCTTGACCTGAAAATCTTTCACATAACCTTCAGAACTACAGTTGGGTGGTGTCTCCATCGTTTTACTAAACACGGTGTGCTCTTTGGACCGGTCACAAACAAAACAGGACATGCGCTCACAACACACAATATTAACTCAGTCATTGTTTTTTCCAGCTCAAAAGATATAAAATCCAAAAAAAAATCATTGATTAAAAACATGTGAAAGCAATAATGTTATTTACTAATTATGGACACTGGTTCTGATTTATAACCAGCATTGACATTTATTTAGTTTGCCACACAGAACAGAGCATGGAGATAGAAAGAGAGAGAGGAAAATAAGTGAAAAAGAAAAATTAAAGACAAAAGTTAGTCTGAATTATCATGCCTATGAGGGAAACAAATGATTTCTGTAAAAATAAATAAATAAATAAAAATAATAAATGCACAGACCTTTGTGTCCAGCGGGGTCTGCTTCTGTGAATGAGAAATGGTGCCACAATCAAAAGAAGCAAGACCCTGAGCACCTGCGCTAAAAGCCACCGGGAGGTGACTACCAGGATGCTCTTGATCTACACGAAAACTGCACCATAAAAATGCTTAAAGGCTAACTGATCTGCCTATTAGATGAGCTATTTGACTCCTGCTGCTGTTGAGGAGTGTGTGTGTGTGTGTGTGTATTATATATATATATATATATATATATATATATATATATATATATATATATATATATAAATAAATATATTAGCTTCTCTCTATTAAGATTATCTATCTATCTATCTATCTATCTATCTATCTATCTATCTATCTATATATATATATATATATATATATATATATATATATATAAACATTAAAAGAGAGAAGCTGTGTGATACTAACCAGGACCCATAACTAAAGGAGAATGTGTTTTTTTGCAGGAAAGCTTTACAACACAGAGACCAGGGCCCGGTCCTTCGTATTTGTCGCTCAGGAAATCCAAAATTTGCTATCCATTATAAATTGGGTTGATTTATTCATTTTTATATTCACCCGAGAATTTGCCGATTATAACAGTTAGGAATTGACTGAAATGTGTGTGCTCCTGCTATGCATCAAAAACGCAAGACACTAAGATGAGCAAGTCAGTGGTTGGTTAAGGACAATGAACTGGAAACATTAGGCTATTAAAAAGTCCAAGTTATTTTTTTCTTGCATACAATACATTAGGACATTCGCAGATTTATGTGGATACAGAATCAGGAAATCAAAATGCTTGGCTATGTCTTGCCTCAGGCTGAATAGGGTTTTCAATTTAAAACCATACTTGTATATAAAATTAATAAAAAAAGAAAGACAGAACGATGATCTATGCCATCAGTGTAACATAAAGGACCTTGCAGTAATAGACTCAAATGAGCATTGGCACCCTGACCGGTCTGATGCGCTGACATTTCTTTTACAGACAGCGTTTACTTTTTCAGCAACTTACGCTACAGGAACTCTTCTGAGGGCTGGACCCAGACAGTCCAGCCTTGCTCCCCTTGCTCATACATCCAACGCTCACTGATGTATATGACCTTGTTGCTGGTCCACCAGGTTGCCCTTCAATGGACAGTTTTTGAGAAGTACTAATCACTGTATATTTGGGAGACCCCAAAATTTATATTTTACAGATGCTCTGACTTAAATATCTGACAAATCCAAAATCATGGTAAATCATCAGTGATCCGATCCTGGTAACGTACGAAGGTCAGGGCCCAGGACTGTAGTGAATAGCAAACAACAATACAAGATAATGTACAGCAAACCAGAAGAGACAAAACAGGACTAAAGCCGAGTTGAAGCAAAATTAAAAACAAACAAACAAATAAATAAAACACATCCATAAGGCACTGAACACTTGGCATGGGAGTTGTTGCAGGAAGAGAGCTGTGGTGTACTCTGGTACTCAAGTCAACATTTTGTATTAGCACACCAAGATACCATTTTTCTCCCAAATGTACTTTTTAAATAACAAATAAAATGTTAAGAGTGCAAAAAGTAATAGCACAACCAATATATACACACCAAGAGTGCTTACCCTTTTCATGATCATCATTCCCCTCTGGAATTCCCACGTACACCATCACGTTAACAGCATCAGACACATCCAGATGCAGATTAGTGGTACCGACCTTCCTGTCCTCTGTTGATATCAGACCTGAATGTATGGAAAAAAAAGATTGGAAAATACAAAAGATTATAATAACTAAACCAAGGCAAGAATTCTCCCACAGAAATACACCTACAACAAACTAGCCACAGATACCCCCTGTGCCAGGAACCACCTGTTGTCTTACCATAGGCATTGTACATCTTGGGACCCAGATCTGGCCGCACAAAGAAGTTAGGAAGACGGGATGCCAGGTTCAGTCGTCCATCTCTTTTTGTATACTCAGGTAGGGGAAGGTTATCCATAAGGTCATCAAACCTGAAGGCAGAAAACAATGCTTCTGTGTTTAAAAGTATAAAGAAATTGTCTCTAGCTTGAACCTCAGCAAAGTCGTTAAAAAGCTGACCTGGTAGGCATCATGTCGCGGAAATCTTCTCCAGGTGGCCAGTCTTTGAGTTTCAGTACCATCGGCTGTCCATCAGTACCTTGCAACCGTTCTGCAGAATTTATACAGACATGGATCAAAAATCAACACAAAACCCTTCTACAATGCTGAAGAAAAAAAAAAAAAAAAAAGGCTCCTCACCACTCAACATTAAAAGGTTCAAGCTAAACATTAATTAGGAAGGTTGACATCAAAGAATTTTACATATTAAAAACACCTATCACTTACTCGAGATGACCTGGAAGCCATCCCAGAAGTCTCGGACCTTGACGTCAGAGATGATTGCGCAGTTCCTGCAGTTGACCAGGTCTACATCCTGATCTCCGAACTCATCACTGAAAGCATCCGGCATCCACAGATAAGATTTCAGCTTCTTGTGGATGCCCGACACCAGCACCGGCTAAACAAAGAGACAACACATAATTAGTCTTCTTGAGTATTGAACTGCTCAAGTATACCACGTTGATATGTTGGTACCGAACCCTCTAAACAAGTGTTGACCCCTTTCTGGAGCACTGAAGACCCTGTAGATGTAAGCTTTTCTCAACTTTTGACACCCCCCTCCAAATGAACCCTGTCCTTAACTGCTAAACCTTTTCCTAAAGATCTGAACTCCTTTCGAAGGTATTAAATTCCTGCAGTAGTACCGAAACCTGTCCTCAAGTGCTAAATTCTGTCTGTATACACAATTCCCTGTAGCTGGAACAGCTCCTGGTACTGAACACTGAAGCTTGTCGTTCAGGTGCTGAGCCCCTGCCACAACACCTCTCACCTTAACCAAGTCTGATGGTGACCATGTTGTTCAAAGACATATCTACTGCTTACCTGGCCCTGTTTCCAGCACTCACGGAAGATCTTCCAGTTGTTGCTGTTGCTTGGGTCCTGAAGGCAAAGGAGTCGGCCATCACACAGCCACGTATGGGAAGTGTGGGGATCAAGTACGCTCAGACCCATCACCCCTTCTCTGCGTGTTACATTGCCAGGCTCACTGCCCTCCCCTGACCCAGAGACACGACGACCCTCAGCTTTCTTATTCTCTACCACCGAGGCAATGATGTGGTCCAGGATGGTGGGTAGACCTCCCTTTGCTTTATCAGCCTGCATGCAAGAAAAAAGAGAAATGGTCACCATTTTCCCTCCTCAAAAGTCAACATTAATGCAGTAGCAATTGAAATATACAGTGCACCTGGAAAGTATTCACAGCGCTTCACATTTTCCACATTTATTATGTTATAGCCTCATTCAAAAATGAATTAAATTAATTCATTTTGTCAAAACTTCACAAACAATATACCATAATAACAACATTAAAGAAGTTTTGTTTGAAATCTTAGCAAATTTATTACAGGAGGTCTCTGTACATTGCTGCATTCATCTTTCCCTCGAGCCTGACTAGTCTCCCAGTTCCTGCCACTGAAATACATCCCCACAGCACGATGCTGCCACCACCATGCTTCATTGTAGGGATGGCATTCGCCAGGTGATGAGGTGTCTTTTGGCAAACTCTAAGCAGGCTGCCATGTGCCTTTTACTGGGGAGAGGCTTCCATCTGGTTACTCCTCCATACAGGCCTGATTGGTAGAGTGCTGCAGAGATGGTTGTTCTTTAGGAATGTTCTCCTCTCCACACAGAGATATGCTGTAGCTCTAACAGAGTGACCAAGTTCTTCACCACCTCCCTGACTAAGGCCCTTGGTCTCGATCTAGAAAGAGTCCCGGTGGTTCCAAACTTCTTCTATTTACGGATGATGGACGGCACTGTGCTCACTGGGACCTTCAATGCAACATAATTCTTTTTCTGTACCCTTCCCCAGATCTGTGCCTCGATACAATCCTGTCTCGGGGTATACAGACAATTCCTTTGACTTCATGGTTTGTGATCTGATGTGCATCGTTAACTGTGGGACCGTGTATAGGCAAGTCGGTGCCTTTCCAAATCATGTCTAATCAACTGAATTTACCACAGGTGGACTCCAATCAAGCTGTAAAAACATCTCTAGGATGATCAGTGGAAACAGGATGCACCCGAGCTCAATTATGAGTTTCATGGCAAAGGATGTGAATACTTATGTACATGTGATTTCTGTTTTTATTTTTAATAATTTGCAAAGAATAAAAAAAAAAAAACACTTCTTTCACACCTTCCTTATGGGGCATTTTTTGTGGAATGTTAGTAGAAATCTTTACAGGGCTTTCGGTACAAGTGTAGTGAATGCAATCATGTTTACGTGCATGGTAAATTCCCTCTCGAACGTATGAAGTGGAGGACCGCAAGTTTGGTTAGTCACCGCCTCACATTTTGAGCGCAGCGTTAACGTTTTTAGGAAATATTTTTTTTATTAATATTATTCAACTTAAAAACATACACAACAATGCCAAGGGTGGGGTATAAAAATAACAAAAATTAGAATTAGTGCAGGGTCACTGCGGCTACTCACTCCGTACCGGAAATACGACTTGTAGTGTGTTGTAAAAAAATTAGTTTTGTGCTTGCATGAAATCGCTGCAACTTCCTGCGTTTTTACAATAGTCTTAACAATATGAATTCTTTTGAGGGAGGGGATGAATGAAGGCTGGAAGGAATGAGGACATTCGTTAAAGTATGCTGAAATAAATAGAACAATTAAGTAGAACATATCTTTAAAAAATTTAATATTAAACATACCACACACACACCTGTATTTACCAATTAGGTTGTAACATATAAACTGTTTTTCCATTTTTTTTCTCCCGTGATTTAAAAACCGAGGTTTATACCGAACCCTGAATTTTGTTTACTGTTACACCCTTAATACATAACGTAATATCCACTCACCCCTGCTGAAGAGGAAAATACTGATGGAAAAGGGACTCCACCATCAGGAGCCTGGGGCAGTTTGCCCGGGCCAGAGTTAAGAAGGTCCCGCAGACTGGTACCTTCAGCTTTAGGCTGGGTTGGCCCAGAGCCCAGCAGTAGGCTATTGAAAAGCTTTGGAGTGGGGCCTGCTGGTTTGGACAGAGTGCTGAATGCATCCAAACCAAACGGAGAACGAGAATCACGACTCATTATGGCCCGGAGGGAGCCAGAGTCTTGAGGGACTGAGAAGTGATTAAAAAAAAAAAGAGGCATTACCAAATGTATTGGTGAAATATTCCATTTGATTCATACTAATATCAAAATAACAGTCACAGAGAGGCATGAAATTATCCCAGAAACAAAGCAAAGTTTTTTATTTGTTTCTGGAGTTTCAAATGATTTGGTCAAGAAAGTGACATAAAGCAGTCTACCTTTAGAGTCGTCTTTAGCCTTCTGTGTGGCTAGGTCAGCCAACCAATGTAGAGCAGAGGAGTTACCCCTGATATCTTTAGAACCAGGGGTAAGGGCACTGGCAGGACCTGCCGCGGTGCTGTTAGCACTGCTGCCGGATGTGTCAGCACTGTTTCCCTCTGCATTGGGTTCTACTTTCACTGTAGCCATCACCGGATCCCCGTCTGGATGAGGTGTTGTTGAAGTAGACGCAGCCCCGTCTCCTGTGGTAGAGGTTGTCCCTGACTGCAAAATGAGGTCTGAGTCAGTGATGTTCTGCTAGAAAATTTACTAATGGAATATTGCTATAGAATAATATAAATCTGAATAAATAAATGAGATAAAAGGTGTACTTGTGCAAGGCCATTGGGTGCATTGGGCCGTGCTGCAGGTTTGTTGAGCCGGCTGGTGCAAGGACAATTGGCTTTAATTCCCCATCTGCCTCGAGCAGCATGTACCATGTCCCCGATGTTGTAGAGTGCTATGAAGCACAATAAAGGAACAATAAAAATTCTAAATTTCACATTACATTAAAGATCACAAAATCCTTTCCTTATAAACACAATACTGAAGTGGTCCAATTTGTTGTTAGTAACGTATTCAAATTTAATATATCTAGATCATCTTTCGGAAATCCTGTATCCAAACAAAGCTTAAATATCATATCAAACTGAAGGTTCTCAGTAAACATCAGTGCCTACCCGTGCCAGGTATAATCTGAGTGGGCATAAGGTTCTGGGGTTCGTGATTTTGGCCTTTAGCACACTTGAGCCAGGAGAAAACTTCATCATCTGGGTTCTCCTCTACATCTGCATGAACAGTGGAAAAGAAGTATTTAAAAAAACAACAGAACAGTGTCAGTGGTTACTCTTTAGCTACAGTACAGTGATGCTCACCATCATGTGGCTGGTTTTTTCGTAGCCGGTAACAATCTAGGCACACGCCAAAACCGCATTTGCGACACACCCAGTGGATGTTGAAGAGCGTCGTCTCACACACGTCACACATCTCTCTCACGCCCCTCACTGCCCGCTTCCATGCCACCTTTTCTACTCAAACACAAACAATGCATCAGCACACAGGCAAGAGAAATCAAAACTGCAGTTCACTGAACCCAAGATACATTCAGAATATCTACATAGAAGGACAAATAGTAACTTACGGTG
This sequence comes from Silurus aristotelis, assembly GCF_946808225.1. NCBI lineage: Eukaryota > Metazoa > Chordata > Actinopteri > Siluriformes > Siluridae > Silurus > Silurus aristotelis. Next base: position 4,950,334 of record NC_139587.1, on the reverse strand, counting down.
AGGTTCCACCATCATCATAGCCTCTTTCTCAGACATGACGAGCTGGCAAAACTGGTCACCCACATTCGCTAAGATGTACTTCGATGTGTCCAGGTCAAGGCTCTCCTGTGTATTTGAGGAAGGTAGCCATAAGCCCATGGCCATACTGTCACTCTGCTGCGGGGTCAGGAAGCCCTCCACACGAAGCACTCCCTTCTTTGTAAATGCTAGCCTAGGTATAGGTGGAAAAAAAAGGTTTTAAACATTTAAACAAACTTGAGCATTAATTTTTATATCTTGTATATCTACCGATACCATGCATGCTTTAGGAAAAGGCATCAACCTCCATGCTAAAAAAAGCAGAACCAACAGTAGGAACCTAGAATCTTGAAACCTGCACTAGTCCATATGCAGACCCCACACGTACACTGACCTGCGGAAATGGAAGAAGCGGCAGGCCACATTGGGGTCATCCTCCTCCAAATCCTGCTCACGGGCCTTGCGATAGCGCACAAGACGACACTCTCTGCACTTGTGCAGGTGCGGAGCCACAGTTATGCAGGAGCCATCCTGCAGGAAGGCTTCACCAGACTGCTTCAAACGTCGCACCTTATTCTGGTCTTTCAGTATTGACTGACCAACTGCAACACAGCAACAAAACGCAAGTCTCTCACTGGGGCTACTAATGATTCACAGAAAATATTAAATAAAAAAACTTTGAGGAAAAAAAAAAATCTTCAAAAGGAACATGCACATAAACAATAGATAAACAATACAGGGCAACATGAATACCTTTATCTATGCAAACGAAACAGCATGTAATGAAAAACCCAAGTGATCTATAAAAGCTACCTTTGAAGGGTTTGCTCCTTTGCCTGCTCTTAGCAGCCTGGACTTTGGCCTTCTGCACATCCGACCCATCTGTAGATGCGGAGTGCATGACAGGCATTTGGGTTTGTTCAGTAGAGTCTTCAGCTTCACTCAAATCAGACAGGTCACTGTTTGTACTGGAGTCAGAGTCCCGTTTACTTGACTGACAGCGATCATCCAGAGTGAACTTCTGCGATGCTTGATTAAAAAGAATGGGGGCTGCCTGATCTTCTGAAAACACACTTTCCGTGTTGGGACATGCTCCAGTCACACCATTCGTATCCTCGTCGTTTTGTTGGAGCTCTTGGTCAATTATTTGCTGTGGCATAAAAGACACAGCAGACGAGGAAGAGCAGCTGGGAAACTGTGAAGATAGGATTCCTTTAGGGGGTTCAACCATGGTGAATAAATTTGATTGGCCACTAGTGGCAGGTGGATCTTGGCTAAGAATACTGCTGCCTCCTGCAGGCTGACTAGTGGACACTGGCGGGGACAGATTTGGAGTGGTCCCCCCTCTAAACGGACTATTCGAGACTGCTCCGGTATAAGCAAGAAATGGATTAGTCTCTTTTGAGGCTGCCAGGAACAAGTTCTCGTGAGGTTCTGAACCCTTGCTGGCTAGTCCTGCCAAACCAAATCCACTAGCAGGGCTAGCACTGGTAGCATTTCTCATGCCAGCACCAGGACTAGTCAGTGCAGCAGAGCCCCGAACCAAAGAGGTCCCAAGCCCTAAAGCAGGTTTAGAAATGTCCCCTAAACCCAAAACAGGGTTGCTGCTAACAGCTGGGGGGAAACCGGGAGCCAATTTTGTCAGTGGGTCTCCTCCTGTTCCAAAAGATTTGTTTATTAAAATTCCATTACCTGCTGGCATGACATCAGGCACTTTGGGTTGCTCTTTTACAGATGCCAGGCCACCAGCTGGTGCAGAACCAAACAATCCTGCAGATGCAGAGGCAACAACGGCCTTTTTTAGGCCTTCAGAAGCAGCTGCAGGCTTGAAAAGGGTCGGTGGTTCCTTGTTAACGTTTTTTGCCAAGGCTGTAAAGTAGTTAGAGTCTTTTGACTGGCCTTGAGTGATACCTGGGCTCTGAGTTTGTGTTTGAGACATACATTGAAAGAATAAGTTCTGTGATGGATTAGATGCCTGCTGCTGAGGTTCTTGTGGTTTAGCAAAATAAAATCCAAAGGGCTCCTTGTTCTCCTGGGAAGCTCCATTTGTTTGTGCAGGGACGTCACCGAACACAGCCCCGCTGGACTGCTTAGGCTGGGAAAGACTGACTCCCACAGAAGCAAGTGTGGTAGTCTTGGGGGTCTGAAAAAAAGATCTAAAATTATCTAATTGTGAACATTCGAAGACAGCATATTTGCTTTTTGTATAAAAATAGTTATTTTAGAGGCCACCAGAGAACACAGATTAACTGCCATATTATTAACATGCTTACCTGACTTGCTTCAGGAAGTGATCCCCAAACAGGTGCTTGCTGGCTGACTTCTGGGGTAGCAGAAAGGACCACGCTGGGAGCATTGTCTTGGGATGGTGAGGAGATGGTGACAGGGCCTGGGGATATCAAAGGAGCAGATCTGGGAAAGGCTGAAATAATTCCATCGTCCCTTTCAGACGCCAGGGCTGTGGAAGCAACCTTGGGTGCAGGAGCTCCAGGCACCAAACTAGGCATCTGACCCAAAGAGGGAAATGTGGTAGAAAAGGCGGATGGAGCAGGCTTCAGAGGTGGCGGAGTCAAGGTGGATGTGGAAATTGCTGTGGATGCCAGAGGACCTGTTTTGTCTTGACTCAGGGTGGTGTTTCCGTTCTCCTTAATGACCCCGGTAGATCTGCTGCTGGAATGTTCCTGCAAAAAAAAGAAGGGTTATTAGCAATGCAGTTAGCTGGACCATGACTAGTGATGATGTTCTCCCCTTGACCTCGATCTCATACATCCCAAGCCTTAAAGGCGCCCACTGAAAAGGTTTCTCTGTCCCTTATTACCGTCGATTCACAGTCTGCAGTCACCAAACCGCTGTCAGTCTGGCCGTTTGGTTCAACCTCCCCTGTTCCTTTAAATCGTTTCAGGGTCACGTCCTCGTCTCCTTCAGAAGCTGTCCGACGTCGGCGCCCACACTCGGCCTTTGCTCCCTCTGCCTCCTTCCTTTGACGATCCTGAACATCGCAAAAAAAAAATTGTAATGGCAGTCTAGTTCGGAAGTGCCAATAAAATTGTTTATAGTGAAGTGGTGACATACCTCATCTGCTGAGTCCACAGCCAGCCTTACATGAATGACTCGTGGGTCAACAACCTGTGTCTCTTCTCTCTGAAATTTAAAACTGGAGTGAGTAAAACAAGATGAAGACACAATACCTTGACAGCGAAAGGGGTAGGATGAGAATAACGCGAACCTGGTCCATGGTTATCTCCATAATATGCGTGACAGGATCGTGCTGAGACACGAGCCCCTGCGACCAAGGTTCTTCAAACTCGGGCTGGTACACCTGCACCCTTCTGCCCTGAATTGTGTATGTCCCTAGCAAAGTAAAAAAACAACAAATTTGTTTAAGATGCTACAATAAATCAGCATTGCATGCGGTGTCATTTTACAGGTCAACGCAGCTGACCTTTCCTCAGTATCTCCTGCAGTTCGGAGTCCCGGTGCCAGCTGCTGATGGCTGCTTGGAGTGCTGGCTGCTCCTGCAGGAGTGGATGCCTCACATCTTTCTCAGCCTGCACAGAAACCGATCCCTTGACCGTGAACACCAGTTCATGTTTATACGGGTAAAAACATGTCTAGTACACTGTCATAGCAAACATATCATAGTGTTTTAACCCAAATCCCACCAAAGTTTTTGGGGCCAGATTTGAAACTTGAAAACACTACCTAAATCGATTTCTCTTTTAACAAATTTTACTTCGAGATATTCCTTCCATACACACAGCTCTCACAAAGGGTTGAAAAGTAGCAAGTCGTAGTATATCACAGCCAACCTCAAATCTCTGGAGTGAACTTCCACTTGGGAGAAATTCGAGTTTTCTAGTTCCAAAGAACTCAACAGGAACCAGAGATCCTAATCCGACACGGTCCACGAGTGGCTGAAACACCTGATGGACAGCGGGAACAGGAGGAACAGGAGTTGAGCACATCACTTCATTACCTGTCAAAAATTTTAGAAATTCTGCAAAGGCGTGTATTTATTTATCCCGATTCAATTAACTGACAAACACTGTATAAGCTCTCCACCATTACAGTTGTAAAGTTTCATCAAGTCTAGCATTGACCCTATTCAATGTGTCACCATTACCGTAACAATGCAAAGCCAGAGAGTGAGAACGCAAATTAATATCTACCATAAGTTTGATATACTTCAATCGACTGTAACAAGGTGTAAAGAAAAATCCACTCCATTTGAAACATTGAGCCGGAATCCAAATTGTATGCGTTTTGTAAAAACGTGTTTAAGTAGGTCATTTTGTTCTCCGTCACCTGTTGAATCCTAATGATATAGCTGCATCTTTCCATGTTCCTCTGACCAGCATATTGCTGCCTTGATGGGTCTGTACACTCACCAGGGCAGGCCAGTGGCTGGGAGACGTTCCTCCGGGTGGGGAAATGGACGAATCATTTACTGGAGCCCACACGACAGTGCTTTCCATCAGAGCTGCTCGGACCTCATCACCGTACACCTGCACCCAGGAGCGCTGCCTCCACGGGCTGTCCTCAAACTCCAGGAACACCTACGGAGAAGGTGCGGATTTTACATTTTGCATCAGCTGCAAACAAGAAAAATCAGGAACGTGTCTAAAAGTGACTTGAGAAAAAATGAAAGTGGAGAAAAACTCCTGTACTGCTTTATCGATCAAAGTTTTAAGAACAGCTAATGGGGCTGATTCCAACCTGAAATACTGGATCAGTACTACACCAGATTTAAAATTTTCCCCAATCCGCACTAGTTGCGATGACGGTACACGGTCTCGCAGGTAAACGCCCAAATGAGCACGGCTTATTTTTCAGCTCTCCACCAGCAGACAGTTTAAATCATTTGGCGACTGAGAGGATGTCCTGAAAGACCAATAAGACAAGGAATAAGACATGTGGAGGTGCTGTGATAGGAAAATAACCAACAACCAGATTGTGGGGTGCAGCCTGACACAAAAGAAAGCTACGGTTTCCCTTAGAAAGTTGATTGTTTTCCTAAAACAGCATGTCCCTAAGTGAATTATTCCTATTATACCACAGCAATTAGTTAATCATAAGTTTAGATTTATTAACAAACAATGTCATATCTTTATTTGTTAGAAGATCAATGATATTTTTGTTTTGTGCAAAACCAAAACTCCAAGATATTAGAGCGAACACGTCAGTGAAAGCACGCGATCAACATTACAGTCGGCACTACAGAGTTGCTCCTACAGAAAATCAACAGATCGGAGAATTCAGCACCGCTGTGGTATAAAGATGTTACACCAGAAAGAGAAAACTGATTGGTAAGTTCTTACCTGATACTGACATCCTCTTAAAAGAAGCTTGTAGGAAACAGATTTGGTTAATAAGTTATGCGAAATGTCACCTCCAGTCCTCTGGAATGTGTCAATCAAAAATCACATAAAATACATCAATTAATCAGATGGGACTATACACTACATGGCCAACAGTTTGTAAACATCTGACCATCACCACCACGCGTTTATCTTTGGGGTGCGAGGAGGACGTCGCTTCCTACATTTAGACGGCCGTTTGCTGTTATAATAAACTTCACTCTTCTGGGGGAAAAAAGGCTTTCCAATAAATTTCAAGTGTCCCTGTGGAGATTTGTGTTCATTAAGACACAGAAGCATCACTGACATCAGGAACTGGTGTCAGTCGAGGAGGTCTGGTTTCTTCCTCATAACATCCAAGGGAGTTTTTCCTTGCCCCAGTCGTGCTCATCAGAGATAAATACACACCATTCAGCTTAACTTTAAAATTCTGTAAAGCTGCTTTGAGACGATGTCTGTTGTGAAAAGCTCTATAGAAATAAAATTGATTTGGGTGTAATTGGTGCTCCATTCCATCAGTTGAGGTCAGGGCTCTGTGCAGAACCCTGGAGTTGGTCTACTCCAACCGTAACACTCCACATCTCTATGAAGCATCTTCATGTGTGGACAGGTTTAGGATGGTCTTATTGGTCCTAGTGAAGGTCGAATGCAACAGACATCATGTACAACCGTGAGCGTTCAGTTTAGTGCTTACGCAGACGAACCGATGAATGTGATGGTCAGGAGTCTACAATATTTTGTCCACATAATGTACTTTGAAGCCAATCCGTTAAAGATCCAGCATTTCAGGCCGATATGGACCCAAACACGGACTCTCAGCATCAGATTGATGTTTCCTTAATGAAATCTTTTGTACAAATAAATGATTGAGTGAAAATTATGTTGTTGACGTCAAAACCGGTCAACTTTTAATAGTTATATATCCAGCCAAGCAAGAATGGGGTTTTTAGGATGCCAAGAGATTTATAAAATACATCCAAGATATAATGAATAATTTATTCTTTATGTACATCATAATAAAATATTACATTTATAGTTTTTCATAGCCTTTTTTTTTTTCCTCTCATGTATCCAGTCAGGATTTCTCCACCAGCTACCTGTCCTCCTTTCACTCCCTCTTAAGTTAATAAATAAATAAATTAAAAACCTAAAAAAAAAAACAAAAAAAAACAAACCTAAGACACAGTAAATACAATAACCAAACTTCACGTCTATTGATATTATTTAAATGTGTTTTTTATTTCTAAACAAATTTTTAGAGTGAGTTTTTCTAAGGCCCGTCTCACCCTTTATATTCAGACTACCTGCTAGCTCTCAGTCTTGTAGCTAGTAAATGCTTTACATAAAGTATATCATGACCAGGTTTTTTTTATTATTATTATTATTAATAATAATTCACAATTTGATGAATGTGTAAAAGATTCAATAATTTTTTTTATAGATTTTACCCTTTAATGTTTGTGTTTTTGAACCCCGTGGACTGTTGTTCGCTTATGTTGTTATGGGCCGAATCCCAAACGGTTCAGTGCTCCCTTTTTAGGCGCCCTATACCTGCGGTCAAATAAAACCACATGCAGCCTAGGTAGTGAACTAAACTCAGAGTCAGCATCCATTTAGCATTCGGCCAGAGTTTCTTTCTGGCTTTATTAACCTTTTTATTTGCTTGTCAATTTGTCTATGTATTTTACGTCAAATTTGTCTCCAGCAAATTATTAATAATATTATTATTTTCACTCTCAATTAGTCTTTTATATGAATTTTGTCCCCTCGGTTTAATTAGTGTTGTTGTTCGGTTTGTACCTCAACCCCAGGACTTGCCAGTCCGATAACACTGACTGCCCGGACGGTCCCCCGGAGCCAGGCCGCCTGTAGGGCGCTCTGATTCGCGGCAGCAGCAGGGGCAACAGCAAGGGCAACAGCAGATCCTCCTCCATCGTTAAGGAGGAGAAGCAGTCTTTTCCCGATCAGACCCAGAGAGTCGCCCATCTTCATAAAACCACCATGAAGAGACGCAAAGCGAGGCTGCTCCTTTCCCGTGCTTCACGAATTAGCTTATTAGCAAGAACCGCTACAAGCCTCCAGATCGCTGAAAAACACGCAAATTCGCCACCAGCGTCCAGCTTCATATGCACGGACACACCTTCTTTCCAAAGCGTTCTCTCGGTAATATTGAAGCACCTCGCACCGCTCTCGGACAAGGAACCGAAATGTTATTGTTTCCAGCTACGGCTTCTTCTCCGCATCCGCCATTTAGACTCGCAGTTATCAAACGCTCCACTCGTACACTCTTTCAGAAATGTAGCTACACCGCCGCCTGCTGGATAACCCGCAAACTGCACCGATATATTCACTTTAATGAACCTCTAGTAGTGAGGCATTTTTTTGAAGTATTTATTTATTTATTTATTATTATTATTATTATTATTATTATTATACGCAGTGCTGTTTTTGGTATTTTGGTACATCGAATTCGGATTTATTATTACTTATCCAATCATTATTAGTAGATGCATATATATATATATATATATATATATATATATATATATATATATATATATATATATATATATATATATTTCATATATTTTTTTACATACAATGTGACCAATAATTTGTGACCAATATTTGATATGTTGGACATGCATGTATGTATGTGTATTGGACAAATAAAATATGAATTTGATATGATTGATTCCCCCCTGGCTAAACTGTTTCTCAAGCACGTAAATATGACGTATCACAAGATTACGGAGACCGAGGCTTGTCCTGAGAGTCACATAGATTACCATGGCAGAGGTAGAGCTGCATCTTCCTGGAGACAGAACAGGAAAATAAAGTCTGGTTTTATTATTTTTTTGGACCACAAAGGACTGTTTGTGAAAGGGCCATGTATGTTAGAGGTCAGAAAGCTCTTAAGTAAATTGATGATTTGCTATCTGACTGATCAAAAAAATAATAATAAAAAAGGCCTATCTGTACCACAATGAAATGCATAACATCCTATTTATCCTATTGCATTGTATTGTGTTGAACCAAATCAAAATCAGATTACACTGCATCGGAATATGGTTGAATCATATTACATCGCATCGGTAACTGCTTTATATATATCTTTACTTTATCGTATCATTGGTTATGCTTCGAGATGAGAATCACATCAGCCTCAGTTATGGAGATGCACATCCCTGAACTCTAGTATTGAGGCATAAATAATATATGTATGTGTATCATAATTTATTATTATTATTATTATTATTATTATTATTATTATTATTATTATTATTATTATTATTATTATTATTATTATCAGAGGTGGCAAAAGTACACACATCCTTTACTTAAGTAGAAGTACAGATACTCATGTTTTAAAATACTCGGGTAAAAGTTGAAGTACTGATTATACCTTTTTACTTAAGTGAAAGTAAAGAAGTCTTGGCTCCGATAGGTACTTAAGTAAAAAGTAGTTATTACTTCTACCTGTTTTAGCTGTTAACTGGACCTCACATCATATTAATATTTGATAGATAGATAGATAGATAGATAGATAGATAGATAGATAGATAGATAGATAGATAGATAGATAGATAGATAGATAGATAGATAGATAGATAGATAGATAGATAGGCGTAACTTTCATTTAACAGTAGGGGGGACAATAAATATAAAATTTCTCATGAGCAATTTTTGAAGGGGGACACAAATAATACAGTCAAATTGTACTGATAAAGACACAGTGTCCCCACAGTGAAACACTTTGCTTTTATTATTGTAGCATGGAGACTGCGTCATTATGGTTATTTTAAGTTTAAGTTTTTCTCAGGTTCAATGACAAAGCAAAACAAGGAATTAAAAAACAACTTTTAACATTTTATTTACAATTAATTAAGACACAAGAACAGAATAGAATTTGATTATACAAATAAATACAGTGGGGTCAGTTCGGATGTAGCACAGCGCTCATTTAGTAAATGCACAGATAAACAATATGCTAATTAAGTTAACATTATACCAATTCATCCCAAATAAAACACTGCATGTGAAACGGCTTTGGTGTGTTAGTTTTAGTGCACTATGCTACAAGCTATTGTAAACAAGCTAACGTTCACTAGATAAGTCATATTTTAATCGCTAATAGAGCAGATTCATGGAAAATTACATCGCTAATCAGCATTTTTGCCGCAACTAATTTATGAATGAGTCTGCATCAACTACATTAAAGAGAATCGCTTTATTTAAAGTGAATAAAATACACTAGTTAATGGAGTTGAACATTAATTGAGTCGCAGACACACACCCGACTCGTGTGTGTAGAGCAGGTGAGATGAACACACACCTGACTCGTGTGTGTAGAGCAGGTGAGATGAACACACACCTGACTCGTGTGTGTAGAGCAGGTGAGATGAACACACACCTGACTCGTGTGTGTAGAGCAGGTGAGATGAACACACACCTGACTCGTGTGTGTAGAGCAGGTGAGATGAACACACACCTGACTCGTGTGTGTAGAGCAGGTGAGATGAACACACACCTGACTCGTGTGTGTAGAGCAGGTGAGATGAATTGGGAACGCAGGCAGTGGGTCAAACCACTGTTTCTAAATGCATTTTTGCGGGGTTTTTTTCCTAATTACACAATTATTTAGGTATACATAGATATATTGTTTACAATAAAGAGTGCGATATTTTTAGATTTTTTTTTTTTTTTGAGGGAGTGGGCACAATCCTCGGATGGGGGGGGACATGTCCCATCCGTCCCCCCGGGATCTACGCCCATGTTGTTACCTAATGAATGTATTCAGGCTGAAGATCCACATACAGAACGCAAGCAGAGAAAAGATGATGATGATCATGAATATGTCTGTTCTCAGTCATGTTCTCATCACTAACTCCCTCTGTCTCATCCACATTAACCCCAAACTTCTTACTGCCTTCTGCCTGCTGATTCTTATCTTCGTAAAGAGTGAGGGTCAGGACTTTATACACCAGCGGATTGAAAAAGACGCGCAGTAACAGGAAATCGGTTGTTCGGCTGAAATCAGCGCGCAGTGAAAAGAAAAAATTTATATTTCACCAAATCAATGGATTAAAACTAAAGTAACGAGTCTGTTTTGAAAAAGTAAGAAGTAAAAAGTACAGATATTTGTGTAAAATGTAATGAGTAAAAGTAAAAAGTTGTCTGAAAAATAAATAGTGGAGTAAAATACTGATACCTAAAAAAATCTACTTAAGTACAGTAACGAAGTATTTGTACTCCGTTACTTCCCACCTCTGATTATTATTATTATTATTATTATTATTATTATTATTATTATTATTATTATTATTATTATTATTATAAGCAGTAGTAGCTTTTTTTTTTCTTTAAAACTGTAATGGGATTTCTAGCGCCGCCTGCTAGACAACTTCTGAACTGCACCGACATATTTACTTAGCATTGAGGCAATCAATATATATATAGATAATGTTATCATAATTGTTATTGTTGTTATTATTACTAGAAGCGGTAATAGTATTTTTATGTATTTTCTTTTAAACCGTATCGGGAATTCCTTCTTCGTATTCTCCGTATTGGGTTTATATTTGGACTGCCTCGCGCCGCCTGCTGGACATCCCTCAAACTGCACCGACATATTCACGTTCATGTGTCTATCATTTAAGCAGTTTAAAAAAATATATATAATAAACTTAGAATTTTTAATTGCCAGATATTTTTTAATAGAAACAGTAGCAATATTCTTTTAACAAATGAACGTTAAAAAAGTTTTAAATAAAAATAAAAATATATATAGGGAATACCTTTCTTAGTTGCAATAATATATTAAAGAATAACGCAGATAATAACACTGACCACTAGATGGCGCCAGGGATTTCATTATTTTATATTTTCCCCACATTAGACAATCAGTTTTCAATTCAATACTATATCATTATATTTTATTTGTTTGGCGTTTTTAATAATGCACAATGTCATTATCCATGGAAATAAATTTTACATAAATAAATCCTTAAAAATACAATGTTTAAAGACACTGGAGACTGCTTTCGCAAATATGAATAATTGTAAAGAAAAATAATTTTAAAAAATCAGATTAACAATTACACATTTCTCTGATCGATGACCCATACATTTATACAAAACAAACTGTAAATCAGTGATACGATAAAGCTTTCTGGGATCGTTTGTTTAATCATTGTAAGGATAAAAGTGCTTCAGTGCCAGAGCTTTGTCAGATAATGAAACTTTCAGACGCAAGAAATTCCTCAGAAAAAACTTTGTGCTTTGAAATGAAAGCTGACAGGTTTGTTCTACTAACATCAATAGAGAAATAAAGTGAAACTGCTGAGAAAAAGATTCATAGCTAATTTATATAGCGGCGATATAAAAACAGGATGCTTTCGGGTGTGGAAGCATTCGATCTTTCCTCCACTTGAACTAGGAAACCCAAACCTGTTCCATCCAGACAGTACACCTGCTACATGAACATCTACATGAGTTGGAGTGAAAGATCCTGAGTGCCCTGCTATTGAGTTCTCACCACAACCCTATTGAAAACCTATGGGATGAATTGGAGCACTGACTGCACCCCAGGCCTCCTCAAGCTACATCAGCACCTGCCTTTCCTAATGCCCTTGTGGCTGAATGAAATCTCACAAATCTCCTCAAGCACACTCTAAAATCTAGTGAAACATCGTCCGAGTAGAGTGGAAGTTATTATAACTGCAGACAAGGACTAAATGTGGAACAGGATATTAAAAAAGCACATACAAATCATATACTCAGGTGTCCATAAACTTTCGTCCATATACTGAAGGTCAGGTTTATAGTGAACATGTAGGTAAAATATATTATATAGAAATGATCTTAAAGTGCTGTAATTTCATTAAAGATTGTAAGCAAAGGAAAATTGAGGGTTAAATTATGTTACATTAATAATGTTTATTACTATTATAACATTATTATATTATTATAACATCATTATCATCATTAGAACATTATTAATGTTATAATGTTATATTTGACACGTATATTTAAAACATATATTTTCCAATAGATCAAATAAATAAATGATCACATTTGGTAAATGTATAAAGGTATGATTTGTTTTGGGAAACTGTGTTGCTTTTAAACTACTTAATTAACATTTATTGTGTATCCTTAATATTACAGTATATAAAGCAGTGGTGATCAAGAAGTAAGTGTGCAAAACAATGGTTTCGGTTCAATTCAATAACATTTTATTTAGCTAGTATTTTTAACATTGGACACTTTCCCAATGCAGCTTTACAGATATAAATAGATTAGGAATATACATTCTAATAGTCTGTTATTTCTGCTAATAGTCTCCATTACTTCATCCCTACTGTGCGAGCCAGTGGTGACAGTGGCAGGAAAAACTCCCTAATATGATGCAAGGAAGAAACATTGAGAGGAACCAGGCTCAAAAGGGAACTTATTATCTGGGTGAGAGATTTTAAAAATGTTTATTAATAGCAAGTTGAGCTTTAGTACCTGCTTTGACTGATCATTGCATCCCATCTGCACATTTCAGTCTGAAGGGATTGAGACGAGTAAAAGTCTGATCCCCATAAACAGTGGGTTCAAGACTTACATTCACATATAATTCGTTTTTCTGTAGTGAGTCAGTGAGTAATTCACTAAATAATCAATGATTTTAAGTAAGTAATCAAATAAATATTCCATGTAAAGGTGCTATATTTTAGGGGGTAGAATAGGGAACCATGTTCACAGTAGTAATCTTTTATGCTTGAGGCTTTTCTTTAGGCTTTAATGGCAGATTGGTTGGTGTTGGAGGTAATGAATGGTTTTGTGTCCCTGGAAATCAAAGGCCACAAGGGAGAGCTGTGCGTTGTTTAGACTAGTCCGCTAGCTGTGCAGATGTTGACTGGGCGTCTCTAAGAGGCTTGGGCGAAGGCTTTTGAGATGTGCTGCCTGTGGTGTGTAATCATGTTACACCAGGTGTGTGTGTGGAAAGGGCTGAAGAAGAAGGGTTAGCGGGAATAAGTCTTGAAACGATGATATGACATTTTTTTATAATATGGTACCAGGGAGTGGTATTTTCTTACATCAACAATAAAAAAAACAAGCTGTTTTTCTTTTGAGAGCGTCTTCACAACATCCAAAAACACACGATCAACAATCAACAGCAAAAGTTATATCTTTTACTTAATAAAACCAGTTGGAATTCTTGCACCGTTCAAGACTCTGTGTCTATTTTTTTCGATTTATGAATGCAGACCTGAAAGCAAACAATTTTTTTTATCCTCTAAGAGAAAGTGAGTGTCAACAAAAAAAAACATGATATCATACATTAACACAAGCCACTGTTATTCCTGCCAATTCATTTCATTTGGATGTTCCTGATTTTGAAACGAGACAATGGTTATAAAGCACCACTTTGCACCTGGAGCTTCAGCCATGCTTATTCATTCAGGAGAGGACATTTCCTTCCAGCGCTACTAAAGTTTAAAAGCACCATAGGGTCTGATGGCAAAAACATGACACTCACAGGAACGACATTCAGAGATGCTTGTTCATACATCCTAGTTCAGGAATATCACTTTAAAGGAATGAACATGTCAAGGCAATTATTAGTTTTAGTATCAGTTATACACCAATCAGCCATGATATTAAAACCATCTGCCTAATATTGTGTAGTTCCCCTTTGTGCAGCCAAAACAGCTGTCCGGGCTCAGCCTGGACTCAACAAGACCTCTGAAGGTGCTGTGGTGTCTGGTACTAAGATGTTAACAACATGTCTTTTAAGTCCTGTAAACTGTAAGTTAGGGCCTCCATGGATTCGACTTGTTTGTCTTAAACATCCCACAGATGCTCAACTGGATTGAGATCTGGGGAACTTGGATGCCAACACCTTGAACTCATCTTGAACTTTTCTTAAACCATTAGAGAATCCTGTCACCATGAAGCGGTGTATTCGGTCTGTTCAAGTAGGTGGTACGTCCCAAAGTGACAGTCACAGGAACCCAGGTTTGCCAGTAAATGTTTTTTTAAAGCATCCCACTGCCTCCACTGAATTGCCTTCTTTCAGTAGAACATCCTGGATCCATCACTTTGCCAAATAAGCAATGCACATTTACCAGGCTGTCCATGTAAAATAATTCTTATCTTTAACAGACCAGACCACTTTTTTCCACTTCTTTATTGTCCGGTTGTAATTTTCCTCTGAGCATTTGCTGATAGACAGGGCTGGTCTGAGCTACACAGCTACACAGCCCCAAATGTAAAGCGCCGTGCTGCACTGTGTGTTCTGACACCTTACTTTTCTAGTCATAATTAGTTCTCTTTCTACAATGTTCTGTATTGTTGAATGATTTATGATCAAACTCTTGACGTGGTGTCAAACCCAAATGAGGATGGGTTTCCCTTTTGAGTCTGGTTCCTCTCAAGGTTTCTTCCTCATAACATCTACGGGAGTTTTTCCTTGCCACAGTCACCACGGCTGCCCATCAGGGATAAATGCACACCATTCACCTTGACTGTTGATTTCTGTAAAGCTGCTTTGATACAATGTCTATTGTGAAAAACGCTATAGAAATAAACTTGACTTAACTTAAATTAAAATGTTTAGCTATTGGTGCAACATGAGCTCAACTGTTGCATTAGACCAGACGGCCTAGCCTTCGATTCCTGTGATCTTGTTACTGGTTCAACAGTTGTCCTTTCTTAGACCATTTTTGATAAATACTAATCACTGCATGCTTGGAAAACCTGAAAACCTGACCTTTTGGAAATGCTCCGACCTCCGTCATCATTTGGGCCTTGTCAAAGTCACTCAGGTCCATACCCTTAGGACCATTTTTCTGCTTGCAACAGATCAACTTTAAAAACTGCCTGTTCACTTGTTGTCTATATATTTCTGTCTATATATTCCTTCTCTTGACAGATGACACTGTATGTTATTCACTTTACATTTTAATGGTTGATTGTTGACATATATGCAGTTTAGTAAGTATGTTAACATATTTTTATTTTTCATTTATTCATTTTTTCTATATATTTCAGATGAACTGTGATTAACAATACTAAAGTGCAATGGATCTAGCTAGTTTCTACATTCGAGGTTTATGTATCAAATATTTTAGCTCCGCCCCTAGTATGAACACCAGCCGTGCTATTTTCCTTAAAAGGCAATGGGAAATAGTTTTAAAGAGGTAGTTATAACAGGGTTTTGTTGAAAGGGCACTTTTAAGGAGAAGTGTTAGGTGGCACTGAGCTCAAAAAAAAAAAAATGTCATTGTCAATTATTCATCCAAAAAAACTTTCCGGTTGTTTTTACACAAACTTATAAGCTGTAATAAATGCAGTAGCTCACGTAGTGCTCGGTTTTAGGAAACAACTCCACATTTATTTCAAGGAGAAAATGATTAAATACATCATATATACAACATTTCAAAGGTTGTTGAGGGAACAAAACAATACTGTAATAATAATAGAAGATTATGTAACGGAGACTGTCAAACTAATAATGTAAAGGGACTCATCCTAATTGACCCGGTATAAGATTTCAGTCTTATTGGGCTTATTTAAAGTGTACTAGTGGAGGGCACTGTTGGTCAACTCATTCCACAACTGAAGTACTTTTGTCTCAGTGCTGTTGTGAAATGTAGATAATAACAAAAAAAACTCAATAAAAAAAAATCTGTAATTATAATGTCTGCAAATTATGCGATAATTCGTTAATATAAAAAAAAAGGGGGTTCTTTGGAAGCTGAATGCAGAATTTATCCCGGCTAAACCTGTATGTTAGGCCACCGCTCGCTGTGACCTCTGACCTCTTTAGGAATTACATAGCACTGCTTTGCAACTTAAAGTGGCTCTGGACAGTGTCAGGGTGTGTGTGCGTGTGTATATGTGCTTGTGTGTGTGTGCCAGCACTGAAATGGGCATCACTGATGCACCAGGCAGTTATATGGTGTGCACTCGGCCTGTTCCTCCAGTTCGGGGCATGGGGTGCCGCTGTTAGCAGGTTTCAGAAGGATGTAGCGTGTACGATAGCGCACTCCTCCTCTGGAGCACGGCCCCAAGCACAGCCCCCAGGATGACCACATGGAGACCTCGCAGTCCAGCGGCGTCTCTGCAACAACACACAGTAGAAATGTCACAAAGTAGCTTTGTACACAAAATAGGATTAAAACTATGTGATGACATAAGGAAGAAACCATACGAAAAAGCAGACCCAAAAATCGCCACGTGTTCTGGGTGACGCCAGATGATGATATAGAAATAAAGTTCTGTACTAGCACCATAGCCTTTATGATTAAAGCAGCATTTCTTAGGTTCTAGGCAGTTCTTAAGTCTTCGGTATCCAGGTAAGGTTTCCTGAAGCAAGTGTTTAAACTGTAAACAGGCAGTGAATGAAATACTCTGGCAACAAAATGACCATTTGGAAAATCCCAGCTGGTCTGTATTACAGTAACCTCATCAGCCAATTAACTAATTCAAATTAACTCCATGGATTAAAGAAAAAGATTCCCGTGAGCTAAACAACGGGTTTAAAACAAGCCAAACAAGAGTCAACACAATTTAGATTGTGCTGACTCGACGACTCTTCCAAACCCGCAAAACAAATTCCAAATGTTTGCTGTTGATTCTCTACAGAACCATAATTGGAGGGGCAATTTCACACAATTGTCCACTTACCATAAATGTAGTTAAAGGTATTTTCGATGTATAAATATTGCTCGTATTGCACTGGAGTTATGAGATAAACGCCCGTAATGAGTAGCAGCACCCAAAACCTTTCTGTGATGAATTAACTCATGGCTGTTTAATGCTGGGGATGCCATTTACTGGCATGGTTTGAGCCAACTTGCTTAATACGTGGAAAACGAATCAATTCTGGTGAGAGTGATCTCTTTCAGAATGTCTCCACCCCGATCCACAGGGCACAAGGTGCACGGGCAAGTCTGTGGGTCATTACTGAAGAAATTGATGTGGTTTGGAGTAACTGTGTAATGAGTGAATGATTTAGATGCTTTAATTTAAAAGGTGAATATTAAATGAATTAAAGAAGCAGTCATGAATCAATTAGGTTTAAAGAAATGGCAGAAAACTGGTGTGTAAATCATAATTCATATTTACAAATTGATATGTAAATAGGTTAGCAAGAGAAAGAAAGAAAGAAAGAAAGAAAGAAAGAAAGAAAGAAAGAAAGAAAGAAAGAAAGAAAGAAAGAAAGAAAGAAAGAAAGAAAGAAAGAAAGTCACATATTCAGTACATTACAGCACAGTGAAATTCTTTCCTCGCCTATCCCAGCGATGTAAGGAAGCTGGGGTCAAAAACCAGTGTTAGCAATGATACAGCACCCCTGGAGCAGATCAGGTTAAGGGCCTTGCTCAAGGGCCCAAAAGGAAGATATCATGGGGATGATATTAAAAGGCGATATCATGGGGAAGCCTGAGGTTTACACTCCTAGACTATTTTAAACACTGATGATACTGATAATGGTACTGATGATTTTAAATGTTTGGCTAGAACTAAAAAAAGTGTCTTGACATGCTGCACTTTCAACAAATTCTTAACAGTTCTTCAGATAGTCCTTGGCCTCTAAGTTTCTTGGACTACTGTTTTCCCAGATGTATACACTAAAGTGACGGGATTCTTAAGAAGCCTGTATTGTAATTTATTTTCAGTCTAAACTGATCCAGTAGTGTTGATGTGTATGTGTGTGTGTGTAAATAATTTACCTGTATATAGTGATGCTTTGCTGAGTTGAGGGAGGATGTGATTGGACACGTGGTTGTGCTGACGGATGGGTGAGCGAGGTTGTTTCTTTAGCCAAATGGTAGCTAGAGGTGGAAGCTCAGACAGCCTCGGGTAGTAAAATGAGTTTGCAGGATGATTCGGTTTCTGTGACTTGATCTGTATGATAAAAAGAAGCAACAAAAACACACCTTGAACCTGTGAAAGTACAGCTGAACGCATTTCTTTTTTATCATTCGTTTATCCATTCATTCGTTAACCTCTTTATTAATGGTCTATCCTGGGAACACTTGTCTGAGGCAACCCCTCCTGGGGGTTTAGTTTATCACAGGGCACCTGAGGCAATTAAGATTTGCCAATTCAATCACCAGTTTTTGGTAACAAAGGGGAAACCACAGAACCATTAAGTAAAAATATGTAAAACTCTAAATGAACAGTTACATTAAATGTTACAAGACCAGAATAACAAATATTCTCTGATCATGAACTCAACTAGACTCACAAACACAACAAGCGTCAATCAACCATGTGTACAACATGATGGTTTGCATTCCCTGTAATGTTATTTAATACATTTTCAAGCTTAATTGGTTTCTTTATAATGCTAGCATAAGGTCCAACAGAGATAAGGTTAGGATTCCATTATGAGTCTGGGTAATGGATTGCTCTTTATAGAGATTGAAATCTACCTCCAACTTTATTTGTGACCACATATTGTTCAAAGTGTATATATATATATATATATATATATATATATATATATATATATATATATATATATATATATATTTGTGATAAAAAAAATGTATTTCAGCAAACTATATTTTCAATTTTTTACAATTAAAAAACTGCAATCCATAATGTTCATGAATCTGGCATACAGAAGTTATATTATACTATGTGTTTTGAAATAAAGAAATGCATATAAGCTACATTGCATTCAGGGCTGACAAAAATATACTCTTTGCAGTTTTACTGTTCTTGTTGCTCAGTAAAACACTGGTCTATACTTATGCAAAGGTGTTATTTAAAATAAGCTTTGGTTTTGTTGCACTTTGTGCAATAACTGCACCCAAAATACCTTTCCTGCATTTTTAATACTATGTGCTCCCTTTTAAAGCTAGACTGCACTAAAATTGGTGTAATTAATATTTATTTCTCAGTCTGGTGTCCCAACTGTCTTACCATTGAAATGTTCTCAGGGGGCATCGTGGGAAAATTGGGTGAAGAGAACGTGAACCCACTGTCCGTCCCAGCATCGAACGGGTGTAGGTCTAAAGTCACTTCCTCTTTCCATTGCCCTGCTTCACACAAGTTTAGGCTGTCCACTCCGACAAACCAATCAGGGCTGGGAATCACTTTTACCATCAAGGAAAGCTGTGTGAGAGAATGCAACATGATCAGAGACAGACACACAGACACACAGACAGTACAGCTTTCCTTCTGGCAATATACTTTCCATCCTGAATATGCCCTTGCTATGTTAGAGCAATTGACTTCATAATTCACAGCTGAAATGTCTCTTTAAGGTCATTCCCAATAGTTTCCATTCGTTCCTGTGTTTGTTAGGCTGCAGATATTTTTTCTCCTTTAAATGGTGATGAATGTTTCCTGTTGGATTATGACCTAATACAGGAAAAGCCCTCAGTCAGAGCACATGCACACACTCTTTATATCGCTTACTCAAACAAGCTCCAAAGGAACGAGTATATCTGAAGATTAAAGCAAAAGTTCTGATGTAGCCAAAGTTGGATCATGATGCCTAGATTGCAAACAAATGGACAGACATTACTGCTTAATTCTGGAACCGTTACTGAAATCAAAACGGTATCAACTCATGAGGTAGCTGAGGTTACTCCGAGGCCATGATCAGGCATCAAGTCAAAACCCATAATCTCTGTTATTATTCAAATTTTGTCTTAAATGCCTATTAGATTACTGACGACATTAGGAAAGGCATTAGAATGAAATCGATCTTTCATTTGGCGGTTGTTAATGACGCACACACCAGAGCACAATTTCAACATTTCTTTGATTGAAGAATCTTAGTTGAGGAGCAGTCCATCTGGAGTCAGACTTGTTTTACACTTCCTTCCCATCCACGTCTTCTCTCTCCTGTCTTTTGCCTCCTCTTTTTCTAGTGCTGCAGCTTTTCCAGGAATGCATCCTGCTATAACAGTTTGGCTGGCACGTAAAGCCAGTGTGGTTACATCTGTCTGCAGCACAGTTCAGCTGATGGACATCGGTCTGTGGCATTGAAATGTGCATGCACACACATATACACACTCACATCTATACACAATCATAAATCCTTGACGCACACTTCCTCAAAAAACTTTCAACAAAACCCTAACCACTAAAACAACCCCTAATTCACCATTACTGAGTAATTTTCAATTCACCTCTGAAATAATATCACCTGACAAAAATTTCACACAAGGTCTGCATATAAATATTTACCAGCTCGAGATTTTTTTTATGTTCCCATTCATATTAAGTGTTTGTATAATTGTGGTTTATGGGGCTCTCAAAACTAAATCCATCAATTGATATTCCAGCCCTCACCCTGCCATTATAAGGTTGGCCGAGTGAAAGCCAGTCCAGTCACAGATGATGATCTAATATGAGCTTTGTACCAGTTATGCACTAACCTCTGGAGACACTGATACTGTGTGAGTAAGGTAGGTAAGACAGCAAGGTTGGCTAATATAAATGGGCTAGCCAGATAAGTCTTTCAAAGATAAGAACAAAATCAATATTCCTCACTGTTCGTTGGAGTCTGCATTTGTCTGATTTGGTGTCGGAATCAAACCAGTTAATATGGTGAAGAACAGACTCAATGATCAAGTCAAGTCAAGTCAGGTCAACGCAACTCAAGTCAAGTCAAGTCAAGTCAAGTCAAGAAGTCTCAATGATGGCTGAGTAGAACTGTATAAGCAGAAGAAGTTGGCTGTGGAAGTCCATCTCCTGGTGTTCTCTTAGGCATGTGTATGTCTCCCATGTCAGGTCCTGTGACACTGCGGTACCCAGGAACATGAATGACTTTGTGCTGTTCATAAAGTGAACATAGAAGTATAGGGGGTTCTTTCTAAATTTAACTGTCAACACTACTGTTCTGAGAATCCAACTGTTGTGACTGCACCAGTCAGACAAATATTTGACCTTGTCTCTGTAAGCAGAAATTCATCACCCTCCTGAATGAGTCCAAATCTTGCAGTGTCATCAGGAATTTGACAGAAGGGTTTGTAGAAATGTAGTAATTTGTATACAGGGATAATCCAACCTCTCTGTTTTGATCGTGGTGGATGTGAATTTCCTCGACCTCACCTGGTGCTGTCTGTCTGTCAGTAAACTGATAGGTGGACATCAATCAGAGATCTGGGAAGTGTTAGACAGCAGCTAAAAATGTTTAGCAATGGGGGCAGTGATGTCCATCCAATCTCTCAAAGGAGTTCCTGATTAAAGATATTAATAAGACAAAACATACAGCTCTGTGATTTTATTTTCTAAATAGTATTTTATGTAGATCATGGTTAAGCGTCTGACATGGCAGGCTATTTCACACTGCACAAGGAGTGTGCTAAAAACCTGTGTAAAGACAAGAGCCAGCTAATGAACACAGAATGTTCGACAGGACCTGGATCTGCCAATTTCCTGGAGTTTTCTTTCAAGAAGGCTTGAAAAAACACCTTCTATACAGATCCTCAGTGCAGTTAGAGTGGATATTGTTGAATGTGTGGAGAGATGTGTTGGAGTGGAGGTATGGGGTACAGGCCTGGATTTGTCAAATGTACATAGAATGAGGTGAGGGCCTGGAGATAGTGATGTATTTCAGGAGTTTTCATGGTGTCTTAGGCTTGTTAAACAAAAGCTGGTTTCTAAGCTTCTCTTAGCAGCTTTGATTGCTTTTGTCAATGTGTTTCTCACCTGATTATACAGCATTTTGTCTCAGTTTCTGTAGGCATGTTCACTGACTTGAAAAACGTGTCTAAATTCTTTCTATGAATCACAGTATGTCATTTTTGTACACACACGCTTTCACAATTATTGAAGCAGGCCTGCAGTTCTAGTTTTGCCTCAGTTGACCAGCTCTTAACAGTCTTGACTACAAGCTTAGCAGATTTTAGTTTGTAAACTAGGTTGTTTAGTCGTTGCCATAACACGTCATCATCTGTAATGACTTTAGAGGAGAAACCAAAAGTAGATTAAGCGCACACACTGTTCAATCAAAGTACAAATTACATAAAAGGTCAAAGGAAAGATCTTTAAGTGTGGTAAGGGATTTTTGTTTGAACAAAATGGTTGCAGTATGTTTGGTATTCAGAGGAAACACAGCATAAAATCTGCAGAACATTATGGACTTGAAACCCTTAAAAAATTGAAATCAGCTGTAAGTGTGTGGGTGTGTGTATCAGCTTGCCCCCACATCATTCTTATGCTCCTCACTGACAAGGAATTGAGAAATTAGATTTTGGCTCCCGTTTAATATTCTAATCAGTTATGGTAAGAGTTCAAACCTATAGAGCATTCAAGTCTCCACAATAACTCTAACTCTAGCACTAAGCTGACTCTTATGTCCTCAGTGAACTGGTCTTCTGATTTCCTGGAAGTATAAAGTAAAACAGAGTTACGATCTGCTGTGTTCTCAATAAGCGCCTATGAAGCGTCAACTGCCAAGTGTGTCAGATGACACATTCCTGCATGCAACGGAGATAATATTGCTAAGCTGAAAGCTAGATGGACAAAGAACAGCTCAAGTGCACTTAACAGGTGTGTATGTCTGCGTTGTTAGTTCCTACTCATGTGTCTCCATAATAGCTTCCTAACAGACACACACACGCACACACACACACACACACACACACACACACACACACACACACACACACACACACACACACACACACACGGGTATTCCACATCCAGGGCCACCCTAACCTTCCTGGCAAGTCTAAATGTAGCAGTCATCCCGCCGTCGGGTCATGTGACCTGTCGCTGTCACTTAAAACCCAACAGCAATGCCAGACTTGTGCCTAGGAGAAATAGCGTACCTTTATTTGGTGCTCCTCGGTGCTATTTCAAAATGTTGCCTGAGTTATAAAGATATGTAGGCCACCATTTCCCATCATGCTTGTTTTAGCCCTTGCATCCAAACAGCCCTTCAAATTATGACCCATCAGTAGCTATAAGTCACTGGAAAGCCAGAATCAAGCAAAAATAAACAGAGGGAATTTGTTCCATTTTTCAGTTTTGAAGCAGGTCAAAGAGATTGCTCTGATGTGAATAAGAAAAAGGAAAGTTTATTGTTTGGAGGTTCTTCAAATGTAATGGCACTATAGAGACATGCTTTGTCTTTTAGCCTTATTTGGGACAAGTTTGTGTATTCTTTTTTGTTCAGCTGATGGTTCCAAGATCCAAGATCTGTTGTTTTAACTGTCTATTGAGGAATACATTCTAGAAATAGGGTTTCTCCAGCTTCCAATATTCTACTCGGAACTTTTTCTGAATGTGAAACCATCTGTTGTTGGGTTCTCCATAGAAACCTTACGACCACCCCCAAACATGAACAGAACTAACTGGAACCTTTGCGTGGTTGCCTGAGAAATCCTGCTATGTTAAACTAATTCAACTTATGTTTGTTCTCTATATTAGTTTGAACATTGTTGTGATGCTATACATGCCACATAAGCAATACATTCAACATGCTGTTATTGGAAAATAATCACCAAAAGAGATGCGTTACTATTAGTTTTTTTTAATACACAAGATGTGTGAAATAAAGTTTGATGTTGTTCAGTACCATGTTATGTTAAGCAAGGTTATTAACACTAAACACAGCTGACCTTTGTATGGTGGAATACACAGAAAAATAACATGTCATTAAACAGTATTCTGTAACACTCTAAAAGGAAATTCTATGTACTTTTAAATTGAAGAATTTCCTGTCTAGAAAACTTTCCAGGTAGCAACCATTTTAAAAATTAGATCTGTAAACCATTCATATAGAACATTGAAGAACTCTTTTGTCCTTCGAGTATAAACGGATTTGTTATGTTTGTACAAGTTTACAATTAACTGCAACTTGTGACCCAGAAGTGTTAAACAAAATCAATACTTAAATCTGGTAAATTGTTTAAAGTAGCCTTGATGACAGTTTTTTGGCTTCCTCGTAGCATTTTAATGAGGTATCCATCTGGGCTGCTTTTCCACCAGTGCTGAAGAAATATGCACTTATTAGTGTCTTACTTACTTAAAAATAGCTTTTATAGCAACTGAAAATATATTGTTAATATGCCTCATATTTGTCATAGAAATTCAAAATGGGTCTTTCATAATGTATTTCGAATTTCCAATACACAATCAATCAAGTGCTTCCAAATATATGTTTTGTTTTTTTATATGTTTAAATGGGATTTTTGTGACATCAATTCGTAACTGCAACGTAAATGCAAATTTTTCTATTTGCATCATTTGTCGCATCTATGGATGGGTAAATTGTTCTGAATTAACCTGAATTTATTAGCATGTTTGAGTAAACTATTCCTGAATATATTTCCCAAAAAAAAATTCACCCCCTGCCTTTAGACTTTTCTTATGTGATTTTACATTGAACAGTTTTTTCGCTCAGTGACTGGCGAATCTTATCTGTGGTACTCATACATGTGATATAGATGCATTGGTTAAAAAAATACAGATTAAAAATTATGTATGAAGCTCATTGTTAGGGAGTACCATTGGGTTCCTGGGCTGAAGAACAAGCTCAGTGGAACTGTGGCCAACTCCAGATGGGATCCCGGCTGTGCGGTACATGGAGCCAACAACCCTCCTCCTCCTCCCTTCTTTTGCCCCCTTTACCAGCTCAACCGTGACTCCCAGCTCTGCAAAACTCTGCAGACCGGGGCTCGCCATTGCCCCTTCCTGCCACAACCGGTAACGCTCATTGTGGGTGACAGCTGGAGGGAGAAAGAGAGTAGAGAACAAATGGGACCTTATTTCATCCTGAGAGATGTGTTACAATAATTCTTGAACAGGGGAAGCATTCATAGTCTCAAGAGTTGACGAATCTGGTAAAGTACATGTTAGTGAAAGTTGAGACTGCAGCAAAAAAAAAAAAAATTTTGGATTTGGATTTTCCATTTCAATGTAAACATTAACTACATTTGTAATAATTTGGCAACCCACAGAGTATTAAAGTTTACAAGCTCCTTATACTCATCGACAGGTTTCACTACTCTTCACCATCCACATACACACACTAACATGCAAGATGTGGATCTACACTTGCACCACCTTAGTGCTAAAAAGTTATAAAGTGTAGGAGTTAAAACAGAAGAGTCTTCAAAATATGCTTCTTGCAACCGTAAAATCACATAAAAGCTCAGCATTGATTAGAGTGTATATTCAAGAAAGAAGTAAAAACATACGGCCAAAATGTGAACATAAACACAATCTTGTGCAGATGGCCATGTTACACAGGGATTGTTCCCGTACTTCAGTCTAAACTCTCACCTGGATCCATGACCAGCATTAACACACTTCACAGCCTAAAATAAGCTATTTTCCAGAAGCCCTTATGATTCCATTTTTGGGTTTTTTGGTTTCAATCTTATGCACTCGCAAAAACCATTTAGTAGGTTTAAGGTCGCTTTTTTTTTTTTTTTTTTTTTTTTTTTTTTTTTTTTTTTTTTTTTTTTTTTTTTTTTTAAGGTCGCCAGGAAGTGAGTAAAATCTATCCTGTTTAATAAACCGCAAAACTGCACTATCAAAACAGACCTATGGGCTCCTCCGAAGTGAGTAAAATCTATCCTGTTTAATAAACCGCAAAACTGCACTATCAAAACAGACCTATGGGCTCCTCGGCTTTTCATTACAACCGTCTGAGGGAGCAAAAAACGAGAGCTGATGGTGGCTTTAAAAGTCATTAAGCATATCCTTTATGTCCCACTGCGTGTTATGTAGCTACAAGTCATCGTGGCAGAAATTTTAAGTGGGGTGAGGAAGGGCAGAGAGAGAGCAGGAAAGTAAGAGTGTGTCAGCAGTGATGACATGGTTCATCCGTCCGCATGCAGCGTCTGACTGGTTTGGCATGAACATGACTAGTCAGAGCCAAGCAGCCCGACCTCAGACAACTTAACCACAAACCCACAGAAATCTTCCCCTCTCTCTCTCGCTCTCTTTCACTACCATCGCTGTCTTTATCTCTAAACTCTCATGCACCTCTATTTATTTTTAATACGCCTATAATTGCAAGCCGGCCGATTATATCATGCGATATGGAGAGCCAGACTGTCGGAGCAGAAACTCCAGTAGCCTGGTGTTAGTCTTACAGACGGACGCCCTCTGTCCTCCGGCTGTAAATGTTTTAAATGTTTTGGCAGGATTTGTCCAGCTCTGCATCCTCTCCTGACCTGGAAGCTTGCAAAGTGCAGATGCCTTATGCACAGATTCTTATTATATGGGCACCAGGGAGCTACTCGTCATTAAAGCAAATGGCCATTGCAGACCTCTGGGCTAATGAGGTCATAGATACAATATGTATATCTAAAAGGGCATGAAAGGTTAGCATCTTAGTTTCTTTTTCAATTTTTTTTGCTAAACCTCTACTTTGAATACAAGGAACCTGTGGGGTAGCTGGCGTCATCTGGTAGCACTTACTCCCCCTTCTTATGCTCTTTCCTCTCTCTCTCTCTCTCTCTCTCTCTCTCTGGCTTTCTGCTTTCCTCATTAGGAGTCTTACTCCCATATGGAGGAGGTGCTGGGGGGAGGTGTGTGCCACTGGGGTGGGTTAACAGGCCAGCTGTGAGGCTTCAGCACCCTGAATCATCATGCCAAGAGGCAGCTCCAACCCTAAACCAAACACTCTGTTGTCTCCCATCCTGCTACCACTTAAAGGCTAACAAAAAGGTTTGTTTCCCGTTATTTCTCCTTTTTGAGCTTACCTACAAGCTTGGACCACTGTGCAGGGGGTCGGAACAAAGGGTACTGTTTCGGGAACATCTGAGGACTCCACTGGCCAGTGAACACTAGGATGTAGGAAGCAGGGCCTCGTGCTGTGCACGCTGTCCCGTTGCTATCATTTAAAGGGGAGGCTGAGGAGAGGCTCAGTTTCAGAAGCACAATGAGCAGGTGCTGGAACCACTGAGGGATGAGGAGCTCCGAAGGCGTCATCGTCTACAGGAGACAGTAGAAACTGTTACAGTACCATATGGCAAAAACACTAGTAGACAAATTGGAGGTTTATATTAATGCATTACTGTTTCTATAGCAACAGATAAGTTACAAGGACTTGTACTTCCACATAATTGTAAAAGCGTAAAAAAAAATATATAAAATATCACTGATATGGAGATATTTATTGAACATTTAAGGTAGGAGGCTCTTCATTAACACGTTATTTTTGTCAAAGAAAGTGAAAAGGAAAGGATAACTGTTTCTAGCCCCTATAACCTAAATGACAACAGAAACTAACATGTCTAACAGACTTTCCACAACATTAAATATAAATAGGAATGAGAAAATAATGATATCTTAATAAATTTTGCCTTTTAAACATTTTGCCATTTGAGCACTTGTATAAAAGCAAAAAACACTTTAGGATGTACTGTCACAGAAACAGTACAGTGGGAACAGTAAAAAAATATATATAAAGTTTTGAAACACCTGACTTTTCTATTCATATGTGGTTCTGCTCTAAACTGTTACCACAAAGTTGAAGGCACACGATTGTACAGGATCTTTGGATGCAGTGGCATGAGACACAAACTTGTTTCAGCCTGACAAAACCCATGTGCACAAAATTAGATTCATGAAGATATGCTTGGAACATCTCCTGCTATAGAGCTCTGACCTTAACCCTATTGAATACCTTTGGGATGAATTGGAACACTGACTTCACCCCAGGCCTCCTCATCTCACCTACATCAGTGCCTGACTTTACTAACAGCCTTGTGTTATGTATTATGTATTTTAAAAGCTTATTTGAGTAGACAGCTATTTAAAATTTAATAACACTGAAAGCAGGGGCCACTTTCCCTAAAACAACAATGGCTAGCATGGCTAGTGCATGCTACACCTGGCTAACCTACTGGTTACATAATATTTGTAAACTAACTTGCACAAATCACAGGATTTAATTAGCTAATATTGAACATAATGGCAGCTAGCTAGCAAATTCAAACAATGTGATAGTATAATAATTTACCTAATGTCCCTTGCTAACAATCCTGGCTGCTGGTTTACAAATTACACTGCAGCACGCTGGTTTAATTACTTTATAAAATACTTTACTAGAGAACTAAAAAATGCTAAGCTAATACTTTCACTAGCAACAGTAGAGGAGTGCTGATAATGCTGTGTTTATAGAACGTAGCTCCATTGCTAAATAAGAATGTGACCTGATTTGTGCTCTACCTCTTTTCCTGTGTAAATAGAACTTATGTGTGATTAGACACTTGGTTAAAAAATGAATAAACACAAATAAAATGCAATAAAGCTTACTTTGCTTTCTTTATCACATCTTTATAAAAATATTTTGAGTGAATATTTTAGAAGCGCTTTTGAATTTTGAATTTTGAATATATCTGTTTGTTTGATTAAGAAAGGATTAGATTTAGATTTAGCCCAATGTTAAATATCATTCTGATTTCTTTCCTAAATGTAGTACTGCTTTACGGGATGAAGAAAGCCGAAGATGGCTCTCTAATTCGGCAAGATTTCAAAGAATGAAGATCAAACATTCGAATGCAATAAGACCCCAAATGAACTGCTCTCTCATTCTGAACAATAATTCAAAAATAATCTCAGGAGCAAATGTACAATTTGCTGAAAATCCTGTGTGATTAAAACCTGAAGACAACGACTGCAAGAAGCGATTTATTTTGGCCACTTGTTAAGCGCTCAAGCAGAGTAAGCTGACTAGATATATTTGCATCTTGTTTGTCACCTCAGGCCCTAAATGACCGCAAAGATCTGAGGCATGCGTAGGATTTTGTTATGCCGCATTCAATCATGCACTTGTTTTAGACGCTACTGAAATATTAGTATTGCTTGTACGATGATTAGCCTAGGCAAGTCATGGTACATAATATGCTTGGCTGCACTTTTCACTGTAGACAAATTAATTTCTTTTAATCATCCACAATCTATTTCATAAACAGGCTTTACGATCCAGTCTTGCAAAAAGTGGGAGTTTGAGCTGCAGAAGGCCAGATGACGAGCTCACTGACTAAGCAGGACAGTAGTAGACAGTGGTATATAGTAGAAAGGGTTTCTCTGTCTCATAAATCAGACGGTTTGCCACCCCAACAAGCCCTCTGGCATTTCTCCTGCACACAAACACTCTCACATGTACACACACTTCCTGATTTACTGCCGGCCAACATTTAAATAGCAGAACAAAAGTAAAGGCAACATGACTGGGCTATTTCCATACAGTATTGTGCTTGTATGTGTGTTCTAATGTGCATTAAGTAAAAACATGGCTCTAGAGGCATAGCGCACACTCAAGAGTTCAGGACACGTGCCCTATCTGTCACAACCATTTTATAAAGAGGTAAATGCTTCAAAGGGCACCAGGTCACCAGCACAGACCCAGACACCTGGTCACGCCTGACACCAACCGTCTGATTTCTCATTCTAACTAATCAGTATCAAAGGCTGTGCCCCTTATTCGCCTCCACAAATGTTTCCATTTTATATGCTCCGCTTTTAAGCCTTGAGATCATATAAGTTTAAGGGATAAAGCATAGCCGACATTTTCGCTAACATTTATAGCCTACAGGGACAGGGGCAGTAATCCAGGGTGCTGATGGGTACAAGTGACCAGAATAGAAATAAGACACACTAAACTAAGAGGCGATATTGAGTCATTAGGAATGACTAAAACTTACCCTACTTTTAGAGTAAGTCTGGCTTTCTTCATCTTTAACAGAGATGATTTAACCACAAGCACGACTTCTCAGAAGTGCACTTCCATAAATACTGCAGACGTCGCTCTTACACGTGGAACACGTGTAAAGAATCTGCTCCAGATACTTGTGGAAATTTAAGCGCACACCAATTGGGAATCTTTAAAAAACTAAACAGCGATGTTTACCTGGGACTACCTTTCCCGGTCCTCCTCACTTGCTTTTTAACAAATGTTCTCCCAAATTCTCTGATCAATTCCTGTCTGCTGAATTAAGCCATGCAAGAATCAATGGTGCGATTAATGAAAACAATATGCACATCAGTATCAGAGACTGTGGTGCTTTATGCAACTCTTGGTAGCTACAGGAGGTTGAGGCAATGGTGTATTGTAGGTAATGTGTGAAGCAACAAAACTATCTGTATCTGTGTTGTGCCTTACCAACTTGATGTTCGATTTCACGAAAATAGAAAATAGAAATGCTACTATAGAAAATAGCATTCCAGTTCATAACTGGCCAGAACTAAGGATGTACCACTTTCAATGTTATTTTTTATTGTTTTCTAATAAATTTAGTTAGAACTATGACCTAAACTATTTACAACCTTCATTTAAATTACAGCAATCCTCACCAGGGTGCTACTAAGGATGACTAAATTACACATTGAAATCTTATTCTCATCCTTAGGAAAATAGAAGTTTTGAAATTTTGCCTTAAAAATATGTTTATTTATAAAAGAATGCATAGAGACACTGAGAGAGCAGAAAATTGCTGAAAAGTTCATAATAAAGTTTATAATAAGACCTTTGTAATATGTTTGTCAATTTTTGTACCACATTGGTTATTGATTGGTGGACAAGGGTCTTTTTTATCTGGCTAACATTACAGTGATAGAACTAAAGCAATATTTTAGACTAACACAAAGTATTATAATAAAAAAAAATACAGTTGTTTATTATTTGTCATAAATGCACTCATATATATTACTGTGCATATATATCTTAAGAATGCATTTGATGCAAAAAAATAATAATTATTAATTATTTTCTCACAGTTGGTTTTAATGGCTTTTCTGTGGAAAATCTTCTTTTCTGTACCTTGACCATCTTATTCATGATTTCATGATGAAGAGGGAATAATGCAAGATCAGCAAATATTTGCTGAGCTACTTATATTTGCTGCACTTGGTCATATAAAAAAAATCTTTACTACAGCCCATTAGAGCTCCAAAAAAACGTCAATTTAGTCAATTCTGGAATGCAATGAATCCATCTGATTATACAGAATAATAATGGCTTATAATGAAAAATAGGTGTGTTTGAAGCAGGAACTGGAACTAAGGGAGATACTGTGCCATTCCCGATGGTAGACTTAATAAAAAAATAATGAAAACACTACTAATGATAGATCTTTAGCAACACAACACATGGTGCAGTCAGCATGCATATTTAATTGAACACATTAGAAATTTGTAGGCTGGCATTTAATAACAGTTAATGGCAGCTCTGGGAAAATTGCCCCTTTAATGCAATAAAACTTTGGCAATTAATTTTATTTCATTCTGTGTAAATTTGAAACTTGGCAACAGCTAGGTGAAAAAAAAAACAGCCTTTTGTATCTATCTGGTTATTATTATCTGATGTTTATCAATCACATATTAATTTAAACAATCACAGCCATACATGGAGAATGAATGAATTCATACTATTTTGAGTCAGATGTTCTTTAATTCAGGTATCTGGACCCTGCTTGGTATATAGAAGAACACCCACAGCTTTGGCTACCTGATTATTAGAACAGAATTCTGATGTAGGTCAATGTGGACGTGGGTAGAAAATGAAACGTTATTGGAGCTTATAAGACTTGAAAGGACTGCAAAGGGATTTCTGAAGGCGTCCCCCCCTCCCCAAGTCCCCAGTCAGGCAAAGAGTTTACAATCCTGCACTGTTTTTACACTTCCCAGGCTATGGATGTCCTACAATGATCAGGCAATAAAATCCACCAACATGGGAGCTATAGGGTGACAACAAGGGAACTGTAGCCAAATCCTGACCTCTATAACCTCAGTCTAGCAGGAAAAAAAACACTGAAGCCAATTCATTTTTACGAGGGATTTCTAAAAAACAAAACTACAGCCTTAAAAAAAAAAAAAAAAAACAACAATGACACCTGTGTCAAATTGTTGTGCATACATAATAAGCAGAGGATGCCAAGGCATCTGTCTATGATCATAAAATGCAAAAGATGCCAATATTGTGCAACATGTATGTCCAAGGAAGACCCGAAATAGGAATGAATCAATCAAATTAGTTCATGGAACAATAAATTCATATCGAGGAATCTTTCAAACTTTGGCCGAAGAAAATGTTCAATCTCGGCCAAATCTGAGTCTTGACCTCATATGAACTGAAATTCCGATCTGAGACAAGCCGTTCAAACAAAACGTCCTACAAAACACATGAAATTTTGTAAACACCTCTTGTTTTATGCACCATACTGACCGGCAGCTGAAGAAAACGCACGGCTGAAGGTTATTGCCCATAAAAGTGCTTCCACTAGTTACTAAATTAAAGGGTTTACCAGCCTTAATTGTTTAAGCTGGGGTTTTTTCAGCACTGTAAATATTTTGCCATGGAATTTATACGTTTATTTCCCCTCGCTAAAGACCCATTACTGAGGTCACAAGAATCCGAGCAAAAATGTAGACAATTCCAAAAGCTTTCACAAATTTTTTCACACTGACCTAAAGCAAACGGACCGTTATTTGCCCTCATGAGAAGACACACATGCAGCCTCAAACATCATCTCTGTCTTTCAGACAGCTTCTCTTTTCACCAAGCACGAACCAGACGCAATAAAACCAGGCGAGGAGGAGAAGCGCCAAAGAAAAGTGCTTGCGGGTTGTTAGTTAGCACGTAAAGTAAAGAAGGCACAAGTTGGAGTCAGTGCAATTAGAAAACTATGAAGCGTATGTATCTCAGCTACAGGTAAAAAAGGAAATCAATCATAAGACCATTTGTAAACACACAGTGGTGTGATGAAAAGCATTAGAAAACTTGAACAAGAATGTGGGTTAAAAAGGTAAATAAGACAAGAAGAGAGAGATGCAAGGAAGAAGGGATGGAAGGAAGGAAGGATGGAAGGAAGGAAAGTTTGTAAATGGTCAAGGAGAAAGCATGTGTTAAAGCATTCAGGAAAAGGGCAATAGACTTCAGAGAGAATGAGAGAGAGAAGTAAAGAGGAGACAGCGAAGCAAAGCTTTCACCTTGGTTACAGCAGACAGTATGGGTGCTCGAGTCTCACATACTCTCTCACACACACACACACACACACACACACACACACACACACACACACACACACACAGAGGTGGATCTAGGGATGCCTGTGTGCTCCACACTGGACCTCATGCTCACCTGGTCTAGAAGAGGATACAGCAGCACCGAAATGGAGATGTGCAGCACAGAGTAGGTCTCTCACTCTTCTCTCCACTGTCTCTCTCTTTGTCTCACTCTCCCCTCCTCTCTTTTTCTTACTCTCTCCCTCTCTCTCTTTCTCTTTTCCCTCCCCTTCTACACCCCCCTTTACCTCTCCTTGTATGGATACACACAGCACACACACATACACACCGTCCCATAATGGTGTGTGTCCCCCACCACCACCCAGTTTCTCTCTTTCCATTTCCAGCCATCCAAAAATTCCCATCTCTTTACTATTAAATATAAACTCCCTCACTTCCAGTGCATTTAATTACCCATTAAGGTGGATTCCTCATGATCAGGCTGAAAAGATAATTGTGCATCATTAAGGTTGCTTTAAAACCTGTGCCATAACAGTAATAATAAAAATGCCAACGAGCCTAACAAGGAGGGAGAATTGGTAATTATGTCAACATGGTCACCCAAATGATCCCTTTATGCATTCAGGGTATATAAATAATGTCCCCAGTGTTCCCAAATTCTGTCAATAAAATGTGTAAAAAGCACGTCGAAAAATAATGAATAGAATAATAGGCACAGGGTGAAAAAGTCGGTTCTAAATCCCCAGATTGATTTTCATACAGCTTTACAACACAGTATTTCTGGATTACGAACACTTTTCCAAATGTTAAAATTCTCAAACAAAATGAAAAATGTTCAGCATTTACTGTAAGTCCACTTCGCTTTCAAATCATTGGCCGGGTTGAATTATTTCACAGATTCGCAAATATACAGAAAGCACATTTAGTCAGGGTCAAATAATTTCTGTCAAATTTTGTATTTTACTTTCAGTCAATAGTTTTGGAAATGTGTGTGTCCTGCTTTCAAAGT
This sequence comes from Silurus aristotelis, assembly GCF_946808225.1. Classification (NCBI taxonomy): domain Eukaryota; kingdom Metazoa; phylum Chordata; class Actinopteri; order Siluriformes; family Siluridae; genus Silurus; species Silurus aristotelis. The sequence continues at coordinate 4,915,999 of NC_139587.1, read as the reverse complement.
GACACCATGAGACAGTGTTATAATACCACTGAAAATAAAGAAAAATCTGATTATTTGGACGACTCCTGCTGATCATGTGACTTGTAGAATATTCCAAATATTTCATAGGGGTGAATGAGTTCAGATTACAGGGTTGCATGAATGCTGAGACTTTTTTTTTTTTTTTTTTACTATAATGAACTATAATAAGTAAAATTCATGACTTAAATAGAAATGAATTTACAAAAGAATGCAATAGTAACAAGATGCCGGACCGAATTAATGATTGGATTTGAAGGGGAAGTTCAAGATCATAACATCTGTGAAACAATGAGATAAAGATTTATGCCTGAATTTACAAAAATCCTATCAATAAAATGTTTTGTGAGAATGTTTCTTAACAGTTTATTCCCCCTAGAAAGCCATTATAAGTGAACAGTTTTTTTTGGCATCTTTTTTTCTTTGTACAAATTTTCAGAAATTTAGCTTGGCTTAATGGTGTGCATTATTTTAAAGACTTCACAAGTTCCTCCTGAGAAGAACGACAGTGTGTGTGCTGTTCATTGTGTAGTATGTATAATAAAGGTTTTAACTTTAAGTCATAGCAAAGGTGCTGATCATGTGAGATCTGTCTTCATCCCTGAAATAAAGACAGGAAACAAAGAAATTCTAGCAAAAATAATAATGGTAATCATCTACAGCGGTGATGTTACAGCACACCTCAGTGGACTGATCAAGCATCTAAGGCCTGAATCTTGGCTTTAGCCAATGGGAAATGACTTTTACAAGAATGCCCTAGTTGGACCTTAAGAGCGCCATATGAAAAATGTCTAGTCACAAACTAGCTTTTCATACAGTTGGAAATTATTCATTTTTAAGCCAGCAAAAAGGTTCTTGATGACAGAATGTAAGAATAAACAGTCACTGTTTCCATTTATAATGAGCGTAGCTATAAAAACTATGACGGTTATGAATTAAGGAAAGAAACTGCATGCAACATTCAGGCGAAATTTTTTTTTTCATTTCTCATAATCACTGCTGGAAATGTACAGAGACGGGAAAAAGACTAATACTGATGCACAGATGGAAACCTGAGTTTGTGAATTGTATGCCATACTGTATTTGGTTGCAGTCTTCGTGACAGAGGCCTAGCAGCGATCGGGTTGTTTGACGCAAATAAGTCTGCACTGAGAAGCTTTAAGACAGCAGGGCAAACTGAAAGGCTGGTGGACAGCCTATCTGACCTCAGCCTGAACTTTACTGGACAAAAGCTCTAACCGAAGAGGTCATGTCTGCAGAGCAGTTAAAGTATAGACACCAGGGACTGAAATGGCTAAAGTCCAAGTAGGCGTTCAGTGATTTATTTTTGGTTTTTCAATGGTGCACCAATGTGAAATTCAATAACCTGGAAGCTCAAGTGTTATTGAATTGGGAATACAAATGATTATACAACGGTCAGGAATGGCTGGTTGATTTGTTAAGAAGCTAAACGTGTGCACAGACCGAATACAGCACTGGAATGCTCTGCACTTCTTAGCTTCTAAACAAGCTCATTTGATCTGATCTCCAAAATGAAATCATTTACGTCTTTTGTGTCATAGTCATAATTTCATCTCGGCTGGTTCTCCGCTGAGCCAGCGCGCCCCTTACGCTATAACTTTCAAACTCGTGTCAGTTCGGCTCCCTTACCAAACTAAATCATGGATGGAAAAAATGACATCACTGTCTGGGATTAAGTGCAGATGCATTGAAGTGAAGAGAAACAACAGAAGCAGGCTGCCCATCTTCTTCCAAACATTTATATGGGGATAAAGCACCGCATACACAGTTTCTCTTTGTTGACGGAGCTGCATAAATAGTGCAGTTCGGTTTTACAGCTTCGTCTCAGTGAGACGCATTTAGACATAATATATGGTCACTCACTTCTTTACCCCCAACCTTAGCATTCATTATACATACGGGCCACACCTGCTAAACTACTAAGTAGCAGCAAAATTGTGTGTTTAGCAGGTTTTGAGGTGAACCATTCGGCAGAGCTGTATTGCGGTCAAATGTCTGAAATTCTGTTAAATTCTGCATGCAAAAATAAGAGATAAAAAAGGACATTTCACATTAAAGCAAATATTGGACAATGCGATTCTGAATGACGGCTGTCAAACTCCTCGGTTTCTATGCAGTCCAATGAGACATGACATAAAAATATTATTCAGTAGCCCCATAAAAATGTTAAAACAATCCTTTACCCAAAAGACATAAAATGAGCAGCCTGCACTTCGTCAACATGTTGCAATGTTGTGCAATTCTGTGCAGTGACGGTGGAATCATCATAGACAATTTCTGTAAAAGACGTTTAGCCCAAAGTCTGTTTCACAACATCCTTCTACTAGGATCAATCTGGAACATGAGAAGGGCAACTTTTTAATGTCAACCCATCTCCTCATAAGTGCACACCTTCAAAACTGCACGAGCGGATATCGTGAAAAATAATGAACACTTCATTTTTCTGTAGAAGACATTACAGGAAAACAGCTGGTCACAATCGACCAGATATAAACTTGGCCAGAAATCCGAATGTTAAATCAAATGCGAGGCATATCATCGGTGGTTCCATAATCACATGTGAATGTGGGTAGTGCAATAAGCCAAAAAATGTCCTACTCACATGACAACCCAAACAACTCAAAACACATTATAAGGTCCCTGAGTCCCCCAGGTGACACATAGGGGTGCTGGGGCTGCAGATCAGTGGTGGTACAGGGCTGGATCAAGACTATGGCTACCAGTATTCTCCATTGCCTCATGTCACAGTGTAGGGGTCAGAAGGGTGACAATTGGTCCTTGGTACAGCAGTCCAAGCCTGCCACTTTCCAATTGTGTGGTAAACCATGTCTAAAACCTGCTCCTGCACTTTGCATTGCCCCACCCTGTGGTTACTAAGTTTGGGCAACAGTTCTTTCTTATGGGTAGGCCAGTACACCCACACATGGTCTCATAGTGCAAAGTCTTGGCCATAGCAATGAAAGTCATATGCTCTTCTGCCAGTCAAAAACATGTGCCACCACAAACCCATGTGCTTATGCTTTTACAGGTGGCAAATTTACTTCATTCCAGACGTCACAACTTCATTTGGGCTTTAGCAGGACATCTCTATGAACACCACCTTCACCACTGGCTTGACCATGGGCAGCTTCTGCCCCTATGTAATTATTCAGAACCAGGGCAGGCATAAAAGGAAAGTATCCTACATGCCAAATAGACAGTTTCCACTGCCTCACATTGGTGGCATCAGCAAGCAAGACTATACTGCATTGGAGCCAGCCTGCAAGGTGTTGAAAACTGGAATAATTACACTCACAGGTTGCAATTCGCCAAGCCAAATGTACTTTATACTCTTTAAAGTTGTGGAGCCACACAAAACACCCAAAGAAGAACTGCCTGGCATACAACTGGGGCAGCCATTCAACTTAAAACAGACGATTCACTTTCCCACTCCGTAACCCTGCAACCGGACTTCATCTATTCTTCTGCTCGACATCGGGGCAGGATTGCACATAGACAGGTTAAGGATAGGGGGGCTGGCAAAGGGGTTTCCAGTTCCAAATGAATAATATGATGACAGTAGCCACATTCACAGAATTAATAGCCAAACCATTAGTATTGATCGCATGGCCCACAAATGCAAATTTGGTACAAATCAGGCAATATTTATTGGTGTTTACAGAAGAATTTGGAGATGCAGGGCCAGAATGAAAATATGCTGAAAGAAACCAATGTCAACGATGTCTACCACGCAGCATCTCCTGGGAACTTGCAACATGTGGCATTTCAAAGGGGCAAAAAGATTGCAAAGGACATCAGCCCTTAGGCTTTTAGCTTTGGCATCTGGAAAGAGTTCTTCCTTTAATGTGTGATGAGCAGTAATATAAAAGAAGTTTCTTTCCCATGAAAAGGTAGAAGAATCCTGACAAACTGTACATAGCAAAAAAATATGTTTATTTTTTATGTAGAACTTCAAAATTTCAGGAAATTTCAAGACTGGAAACTTTCCCTGGGAATTAACATCAATATATGGTAATTAATTAATGGAAATGTATGGGAATAAACTGGGACTTTACAAAATTGCAGGTTAGCCTATAACTTTTTAGTGGAATTTCTACCGGCACATTTAAATCACATGCACACAACACACTTACTGCTGGGCTACTGAGGCCACACCCCCTACACGCACTGTGCATTTCTTCTTAACATAGATCAATTCTTAAATCCTGCACACAAAATAATGTAAAGAAAAAAAATCTTGGCAGGTATTCACGTAAATTACATCACACATTCATGTTTAAAACTTCCTTGTGCTCTGTGAAAGCGACTGTGCAACAAAATAATTAAATCAGTCAACTTTTTAAAATATGTATTAGTTTGCATGTGTCATCTTTTGACCAATCAAAACATTTAATGTTTGTATATATTGTAACTTTAAAAACATTTTCCCAAATTTCTAATTCCCATAAATTTCAGGTAAAATTTCTCAAAATCCCCAGAAGTTCTCATGGAAAGTCTCCAGAAATGTTCTGCCCCTTTGCAACCCTACTTATAAGTGACCTTATGGTAGGCTTAACTAAAAAAAATGGGCTGGCATTTGATATGCCTAACGAGCTGCATCTCATTACTGGCAACTGTGGGTGGAAATATGTACAGTCTGGTACATATAGTGACCTCAAACACACACTCGTACAATAGATGATTTTAAAATGTTATTTAACGCTTGCATGTGATTCGAAATAACTAAGAACTTTTATATAAAAGAATAACAAAATTTACACAAAATATTCATGTACAAAAGTGCTCTTCTACAAAGTCCTCATGGACTATTCCTGGTTAGAAACACAGGGTTCTGGAATCCAGCACTAAACGTTTGTCGGAAATTTAGTACACAAGAGAGATGGCTCATAAAGGCCCATTTGGGAACCATTTGAGTTGGCAGGCGAGGAGGCGTGTACAGGCCCTGTAGCGCTCGTAAAGCTGATTTCACTGTATCACGACCCCATGCCGGGGGGCAAGAGGAGATACACAGGCATCGTAAACGCGAGGGGTAGGGGGCTCCCTGCTACACACCTCATCACTGAGCTTCACTTAATCGCCTATAAGTCCCAAACGATTCTCGACGTGTGCCGTTTCCACAATTCTTTCATCAACCTCATTTTTAAAAACTGCTTTAATTGTAATACATGAAACACGAACATGAACCGAAACCCTTCAGCATGATAGGACCAGGGGGTTAATCTTTAGGATTTTATTAAAATACCGTGTGGAATTCACCATCAGAGGTTACCATCACAAACATGATTGTTTTCTAATATAAAAAAAAAAAGAAAAAGAAAAAGTAAAGCTCAAGAGGCTAGTTACAAGAGGGTTTTTTTTTTTCATTTTTGAAGACTGGTGATGGGAAAGAGGGTCAATTTACAAAGAAAAAAAAAAAAAAAAAAAAAGGTGGTGAAAGGAATAAAAAGTTCACATGTTGTAAAAATACATTTCCCAAGTTTCAACGTTACACAAAGTTCAATTAAAACATTCATTCTTTCATCATTAAAGATGTCAGTGCGAGAAATCTGGAGAGGGGGAAAGGGGAGAAAGAAATATTTTAAAAGAGGACACAGCTTAGCTTGAAGGGACTTTAAGGAGTACGTTCTAAATTCTCTTCATGCTGCAGTTTCAGAGAAGAGTGACCTATAGACTCCTGGAGGAAGGAAGGGTGTGTGTGTGTGTGTGTGTGTGTGTGTGTGTGCATTTTGAACCCTGAGAGAGAAAGTGACCACTCCAGACCCAATTCCAGGTTCGGGTTAAGGGGATTTAGGAAAGCAAAGGCGATTTGAAACCAAAAACTAGTCAGGTTCTCTGTAAAATACGTGTCAAGGATAAAGAGCTTTGAACATCGAAATGGCTAAAAAAAATTTCTAATTATAATAATAATAATTTCTACTATCTTTCTACAGAACACAGGCTGAAGATGGGGTGGGTGACCAGGTCCACTATAGTGTATGAATTTAAGGCTACTACAGTCGAGTGAATAAAACCTGGAACCTATAGCCCCCTTTAGACAAGCTACTGGACAGGACCTTAAAAAGTAAATGCTGGAAAAACTCATGTCTTTTTTGAAATGTTTCCATACAACATGTAGAACACTGAATAATACTACAAAGAAAGAGGGGGGGAAAAAAAAAAAAAAAAAAAAAAAAAAAAAAAAAAAAAAACTGCTGTTGTTCAAAGCTTGAAGAAAATGAAAGCGTTCAAGAATATTACAAACATAAAAATTAAAACAAAGTTGAAGAGACAGAAGAGGAAAACATCGGGCGACACCAAATTACAAAAACAAGCATGACATCTTGGTTCAAGCTCACGAGTGACACGATATTCGGTCAGAAGAATCAGTCAACGAGGCAGAAAAGCAGAATTTCAAGGTAACAGACATTTCATGCACAAAAACTAGTTCCATTCCCATCTTTGTTGAATCCCCCCCCCCAAAAAAAAACCCCAAAACAAATTTAAATCAGAATTGGGTAAAACTTTCGCCACAAAAAAAAAAAATAAAAAAATCAAGATCTAATGTAATGTCTTTTAATCATTCTATTAGAGTTTATTTCCAATTGTACTATCAACTAGCTTATTCAAGACCGAACCCCAAATCCGTACGACTGATACACATACACTCCCTACTGAAAATGAACGGCGATGTGCAGTTGTGCTCTTTCAAATCAAAGACTGCAACTCAAGCTACGGAAAGAAAACGGATTCCAAGCAGGGACGTGTCCTCGTTAGATAAGCTCACGAGCACATCCGCGACACTTTCTGAAAGAGCAAAGTACAATCTAAAAAGAAGCTGTACAAAGCAAAGAACAAGTAGATCATACATTCAATATCTGTTACTGAGGTACTAGAAACTGTCTCCCTTGACACAAAATGTTTTTCTTACAAGAGACTCGTCTCAGGGGGCGATTGTAACCCCCTACCACCCACCCCTTTACGAAAAAGACTAGTTTGTTAACGAACTGGCTCCATCCATCCAAAGGCTCTCCCTTAACCCCTCTGTGCTCCTCACGTGGGGCACAAAGTTAGGTTTGACAAAAAAAAAAAAAAAAAAAGTATTAAAAGATGGGGAAAATATCCAACACTGATATGATCTGCATTTTTTTTCCGGTTAGCACTTCTGACTGATTAAGGGACAGATTGCACGCCTGCCATGGCTACGTTCTAAATCTTTGGAAGTAAGCCATGCGGTCTGCTGATGGACAGGGCGATGCAGTCTGGTTCTGCCTGCTTCTGTCCCTAAAAGCACAACGCCTTATTCGACAAAACTTCTGAGCAATGATTCCTGGCTGAAGTGTAGCAGGCAAATGTGATGCTGAGACAGAACTGGGCTCAGAAGTACACTGCCATTGACCCCTAATGGCCAAATAATGTTACTACACAGACCTGCATAAAAAAAAAAAAAATAAAAAAAAAAAAAAAAAAAAAAAAACACAACATCCAAGCTTTAGGCAGGTATGTGCATATGTGCGTGTGTGTGTGTAAGAGAGAGTGTGTATAATAGATCTCTTCACTTCAGTGCCCGGCAAGGTGTGAGCAGCCTGAATCCTTACACAGTGAGGTCATGGGAAAAGCAGGAGGAGAAGGAAGGACTATGGGAGATAAAAAACAAATCATGAACAAAAGGTCATTTTTGCAAAAATCTGAACCACCCAGGGAGGCACATCCAGGAAGTTTAAGAAGATAAGAAAAACAAAGAAGCTGGGCATAGTCAAGGTGGAGAATGTGTACATTTTACAAAGTAAGAGAACCCCCCCGCCCCCCCAAAAAAAAGAAGAAACAAGGAGCAAAGTATCATGAGACTTTAAATGCAAGGTGAAATTCAGCAAGCGGAACAGCTGCGTTTCTTTTTAAGACACTATGAAAATGTGCTTCCGTTTCCCCACTCATTTCTTTTTTTTTTTTTTTTTGTTGACAGTGAAACCGATGAAAGATTAAGTGTAAAGACACAGGGTACTGAATATTCCCAATCACACGGTCTTTATAAGAGAATCATAAATCATGGTCTAGTTCAGAAATGCACACATAAAATAGAGATTTCATACATCTACACTGTTAACGTCGGAAAGCTCTGTGGAAAAAGTGATGAGATAAAAAGCTGTACACAAAAACGTCATTTATGATGCTCTTACAGAGACTTGCATGTCACTTAGCCATACATTATTGATACAGTGAAGCATATGACTGAACAGATACCCAACAAGCTTTACAGGAAATGAGTGAGTTTGTCCTCCTTCGGTCATCTTTAAGACGGAGAAGATGGATACCATGTCCTCAACACGAAGGGAAACGTGGGTCCCGATTCGCTGTCCGGCACGGGCACGCGACACGTCGTTTCTCACATCGTTCTAATCCGGGTGTGAAAGGTATGGCTATTGTTAGCTGGTTTAAAAGTAATTCAGATGACTTAATCCAGCTTTTCCACTTTGCTTCAAGGGTCAAAACTATTTAAAAAAAAAAAAAAAAAATGAGGGGATCACAAATGTATGCTTGGGAGGAAATAAAAGAACAGTTCACTATTAAATCGGCTGGAGAGACAGAAATCAGGTAGAAGACACTACTCAGAAACAAATTCCAACTAGTCCAGATTCAAAAAGGAATAAAAATTAAAAAAGTTTTTTTTTTTTTTCTACTAATTCTAACAAAAACAACCCAATGACTGAATCCTTGAGAAAGAGAGTTATTGCTTGTTGCACAGGTGGAAAAAGAAACAGATATGACAATAAAGAAAGGGAAAAAAAAAAGAGGTCGGGGGGGGGGGGGGTGTTTTCGACTGGGTCATGTCTGGACTTGTGTGTTCTGTTTGACTGGATTGACCCTGGTGTTACATCAAAAGCAGGGCATCGGCATGGATCGAGCCCTTTAAAAAAAAAAAAAAAAAAGAAATTAAAGAAAAAGGGCATCGCTGGGGCAACGATGGAATGTGTTGGGATGCTATTGGTCAGAAGGGACGTCTCTGTCAGCCTCCACCTTGGTTGGCTGCCCAGGTGATGGGGTGTGTGGTGGGCGTGAGATCGGGGCGAGGGGATGGCCAACGGGCAGTGTGCTGGCCACCATGCCCTCGACTCCTGCCCCTGCACCTGGCAGAGCTCCTGGGGTTACACCAATCAGACCTGACGGAAACCTGCAAAGAACAGATCGAACGTTACAATTTTGTCTGAGAAAATGGTAACGTTGATTGAGAAGGAACTGCTTGCCTGCGAGACGCAGCCCTCACCTGTATCCTGCTCCGTTAAGTTCAGAGTGCACAGATGCAGTCTCCATAGTGGGCCACTGGGAAGCAGCCATCAGATACTCCTTATTCACACAGTTCTTCAGATTGTCAGGAATACGGCCTGCAGAAACAACAACAAAACCCCCAAAAACCCGTTAGCCATAAACTCATCACATGAGAGAGAGAGAAAAAAATAATAAAACCACGTTGGAGTGGGAGACGGCTCCTAACCCGTTATGGCTCTGCGTACTTCCCGCGCTGCCTCCTCCCTCGCCTCAATGGAGGATTGCTCACTGTACCAGGATGTGTGTGGGGTGCAGATCAGATTAGGGGCATCCTTTAGAGGCCCCTGTGAGAAGCTAGAGAACAAAAGACAAGCGTGATTTGTATGATCACATGATGCCGAACAAATCAGTCTGCGATAGTTTAGTGGCCCATAACGCCTTCATACAAGGTCATAAATAACGCAGCAGAAGACTTGAGCTCGATCTGCTGGACTAGAGTAAGTTCAGAGTAAAGACAAGGCGGTTCTGTTTCCTGCTCAGAAGCTCTACTCGAACCCGAGTTCCCTCAGCGTACCTTAACCTTATACAAGTAGAGGATTTAGCTCCATCAATATACGGATATAAAGGTAGTCCCAGAGTCACGATGGAGATGCGTTCCGAAGACCCCATCGTAACTTGAAAATATCGTAAGTCGAGACAAGGCCTAGCTTACCCAGGAGTCTTAAAGAATGGTGATCAGTATGGGGTATTATACTATAATTGGTTAATAATTTAACAATTTACAGCACATAATTTTTCAAAACAGAGCAATTCACTACCATAATGTATAAACTTTACAGTACATACGTATGTGGCAATGTTTCAGTTTCCGTTTCAGTGTCTGGCGATGCCGATAAAAAGGAGAGAGAAGAGAGTTAAAATTGGGCTTTTGAAACACCAAAAACACAGAAAAAAATTAAATACGCGAGACAACTGAACTCTGGCGACTGCAGGTGAGAACAAGGCATCTCACAAGGTGGGAGATGCGTACATCTTGGAAGCGACCCAATGTATCATACGAAAATTAATAAAAGCACGCAATTATTTTATTTTATTTATTTATTTATTTTTACAATTTCTTTCGTAGACTTCCGTTAGACTGAAAATGTTTTAATGAAACCATTGTAACTCAGGGACTACCTGTTTTTAACAAACTAAGATATCAGTGACTACAGTTTTGAGGAGGTACATGAATAGGACAGCACACATTTGTTAGCTGGAAACAAAAAAAAAAAAAAAAGACAAACAAAACATGAACCTATCTGTGGTTTATGTTTTAACTCAGGGTTCTGACTTGTCATGCAGCACAAATTCCATCGCACACCTAATCTGTTCCAACATTTAAAGTGTTGTTCCAACACTTTTAACACCGTAATCCTTTAGACACTGTGCAGCACAGCCAAAGGGCTTTTGTCCAACTTTTGTTACAGTAATGGAAAACACAAGCCACCATTATCCTATAGTTACTATATTGATTTTTGAGTTCTTATTGAGTTACTAGCCTGACTGGCTGGGGTTGATTCATAACTAAATAACTCAAAACAAGTCAATTATAACTGAATTAGGACCTAAAGTGTTCTGGGATTACATCGCCCTGCAAGATCATACCAGCTTAAACAATGAGGCTAATATCCAATAGCTTCATTATGTTCACTATGTGGAATTTATGCTCACCTAAAGGGCTCTGTCTCGTGGACATCGAGAGCTGCGCCGCGTATTCTGCCCTCTTTCAGTGCCTGAGCCAGAGCTTTCTCATCCACCAGCCCCCCTCGCGCGGTGTTCACCAGGAACGCACCCTGACGCATCTAACACACATTACAAGAAGCAATCAGAAGATAATTTAGGTTTTTTTGCTAAATATATAAAAGCAGAAAACACACTTGGTAGTGAACTGTAATGCCTGGGTTATTGAGTGTAAATGATTGTGTACACAGAAAATTTTATAAAAAGAGTAATGTTTGTTTTCTGATAGTCAACTATGGTGGTATCAGCTGGATGGGAAAAAGTAGGAGAGTATGTGCAGTTACATGATTGATGGTAAGCCAGACTGTAAGGGAGTACATTTGTGTATCTTAACTACCCTTTTGATAATGACCTGTTCATTAATGAGATGGTGTGCGTGTGCGCTACCTGTTTGATAGTGAAGTCGTTGATGAGGTGGTGGTTGTGTTCGTTCAGGCTGCAGTGAAGAGACACACAATCAGAGTGGATGAGCAGATCCTGCAGTGTGGCCATGCGCTGAAGCCCCAGTGATTTTTCTACCCCTTCGGGCAGATACGGGTCGTAGAAAATTACCCCGAAACCAAACACCTTTGCCCTCAAAGCCACCGCTTGGCCAACACGTCCTGAAACAAAGGCCAAGGGATCAGGATGCTACTCAGTCCATTGACCATTTCTACATGTTTTACATTATGTGTTAAGACTAATAGTTTTATTATCAAGGAAATGTTATTGGGATAAAATAGCATAAACAAGCAAATTATAAAACAACTTTGAACATATATTCAGAGTAAATGATCAGATCACTATTCAATTACTGAGATTTTAGTCAAGAACTCATCAGATATTACTATACATTATAATTCTGTTATTGTCAAAGCATAATCATGAACATTGATAGTGTTCGGCAAAAGTCCACATTTAATCGGTTTAAACAACGGAGCAGTTGAGGGTCTTGAGGCTCAGTGGTGCTAAAATCTTTGACACAACAAACAGCACAAACATCTTTAACCCAAGAAGTTATAGCCGATCGAACTAAACCAAAAAAATAAATGAATTAGAATCTTACCGAGGCCGATGATTCCCAGCGTCTCTCCTCGGATGCGAGCTGCTCCACCTGCCACCTCTCGGATTTGCTCGACGCTGGAAGCTCGAGTGCCCTCGCGCAGGGCCTGGTGCATAAAGGCGACCCGGCGGTACAGGTTCAGGATCAAGCACATAGAAGTGTCTGCCGTCTCCTCCACCGACGCAGCTGGCACATTACACACTGCAATACCTAAAATAGACAGAATAACAAATGTTATTCATTTCTCAGATCCAGTACAAACTACTTCACAATGATAGACGGGGGGGAGGGGGGTTGAACCTCCAAATCAAAACCAGGAGCTACCAGAGTGCGGAACTTACCGAGCTCTGCTGCGGCCTTAACGTCCACGTTGTCAAATCCGCTGCCGATTCTCACGATGACGCGAAGTCCTTTAAATTTGTCAAGGTCGTCTCGTGATAGCGAGATGGTGTGATACAGTAATGCAGCTACGGCCTCGTTAAGAACCTGGAAGAACAGCAACGGTGTTTAGCGATCACAGTTCATCATCCCACAGTACGCAAAACCACAAACCGTTAAATTTACCTTTTCATGGATCTCCTGAGTGGACTGAGCGTCACAGAAGGCCACAGTGGCCACATCCTTCAGGATGGGCATCTCCACTGTGCAGTCCCGGCCATCCAGCAGTGCCACCAGAGGGCGAGGGTGCATGGGCCCGTTTAAGATGGGTGGGCGAATGCCTGCAGGACAGAGATGAGAAATTTCATTACAAATCCACTGTAGAATTTGCAACGCTTTGACATTATTCAGCTAAGAGCAACAATATTTACAGCATCTTTGCTTGAGAAAAGACAAGTCTAATAAAAAAAAAAAGTGTATATTAAATATTGGTAAAATATTTATTAATTGAGAATAAAGGCCAAGCTTTAATAAGATCATTCTACCTAAATGCAGGCTCCATTATTTATTTATCAGACATAGTTTAACGTGCTGGGGCGTGGAGATATTATATCAGATACTGGACCTTCCCTGTGGGACCGTAGCTCACCCACTTGTTTTATTGTTGCTTCTGGCATTTGCAAATGTAGCAGTTCAGAACACTTTCCAATAAAAAAAGAAATAAAGGGGAAAAAAAAAAATCAAAAATCTGTTTAACTGATCCAGTCAACATTTGCATTTGAAAAGGGATCTATCTGATTACATAATGCAACATGTTCCCATAATTTCTGCATTTTCTAGCTTCATTTCCCCACATGGCAACCTGGAAGCAAACCCGGTTCTACGGTTGGCTGAAATTTCCCTCCAATTCCAGCAGAATTTATGCTAAACATTACGCCTACATTCACACTGTCAAGATCCTGCAACTTCAAGGGCATGGAAGAAGTGCAGCTGCGAGTAGACGGACACAAAAGCGTATCCCATTTCAGCCCACACATGGGTGTAACGAGAATCACATCACCGCTGGCCCCTGTCCATTTCCAGACCCCCACAGCAGGATAAACAGATGAAGGGGTCGAGAAAGAAACGCACCGAAGAAGCAGGAGGAACGGGGGTATTTAGGCTGAAAGTGGGGGCAGGGAACCCTGATATGACTCGTGGGGAGATGACCTAAATCCTGTGGGGTATGTGCAGGCCAAACTCGCTTTACACCCCACCTCTGTGAACTGAATTGTGTGTTCGTGTGCCTCGAGCTCACATTTACCAGTTTTGCCGTTCTAAGGTTGTATACACGACTGCACACTTTCTTTTTATATGATACGAGGCGAGAATATACACCTGCACTCAGAAAGCTGATCCTACACTTGCTCTTGGCTTCATCAAAAACGCTCATACCTCTAGATTGCGCTTGTATTCTCTTTAATCGACATTTTTGGTGATTATCTGAAAGACGATTCGTGGGCTCATGAAATAATCGAGGCAAATAGCAGCGTAGTATCCATATCAGTTGTTGCAAATAGCTTTCACACTCACAAAAAAAAAAGAGACACGTATCCAAAATGTAGCAGATCTAATGCTACATGCCATTATGGCAGAAACATTTGCCTTCGCGTTCACGTCACCTAGCGTCCCAAAATGATCCTCAAGCTCAAACGTGGCAGTAAAAGTGAACAGCAGTGCCCTTTTGCCCCGCTGACAGGTGTCTGCGCGGCTGCCTGCTGGAGGCTTCTGGAGAGCAGAAGCTGTTCACCCAAGAACACTCGTCTCCATTTCACTCTCACTAAAACCCTAAGCGGATGATTGACGAGTGTAACACTAGGAAACTACCAATGCAAATATTTGTTTGATTTGTTTCCATTCATGTCGAGTCGTTTTTGCACCGCACATATACACAAACGGATGATGAAACATGGCTGCCAAGATATAAGAAAACAACCAAGGCCCAGTTTAAACACAGTAGAAAAAAAAATGCTGAGCAGCAGAACAGAAAATGTTAATCATAAAGCTTTTGCGTGAACAATGCAAACGCTTATTCCTCCGAGGTCACGGAGGGAGCGTCGCGCTGTGCCGAGCACAGATGCTGTGTGTTGAGGCCAGTGGGTATGAAAAAGAGAGCGCAGCAGAGGAGGCATGGCCAAGCAAACAATGCCATTCATTCACAGCCCAGTCCTCCTTCTCCTCCTCCTCCTCCTCTTATCCACCCCCTCTCGCCCCAAACCTCCTTGTCTTTCACCCCTCCACCTCACTTTCTTACGCGACTGCTCCAACACGCACACATGCACACAAAGAGGAGGGGGGGGGGTGGGGTGGAATGATAATACATTAGCACCACACCCAACCTCCAGCCTGCCAGACGCAAATACATGTACGCTTGCTCAACCGCACGGATGCGTTTATTCATGCCACCAAAAAAGGAAAATTACCACTCGAGATACCGCACCCAACCAACAATACACCCAACCCCTCGAGCCTTTGCTTCACATCCCACAAAACACACACACACACAAAACATCCTAACCTTGCATCATGAAGTAAGCACGCCTGTCTTCTCTCTCTCCCTCTCTCTCTCCCTCTCTCCTCTACCGCTTTATCACTCTATCTCCACCCTTCACAATCAGTGTCAGGCTGTTTTTTGCCTGGCAGGCACCCAGCTGTCATCCACACCCAGCTCCTCCTCCACAGACACTGGCCAATCACACGCTTTGAGACACACAGGGCTTTGAGCAACCACCAACCAGCACTAACCCTATTAGCATAGACGAGCAGCTCTAGAAGCAGTCGCACGGTTAATTTATTTATTTATTTTTTTTTTTTTTTAAAGAGAGACGCCAACCCGGGCAAAACTCTCACTATTTCACTGTACTTTTACACTCTCGATACGTCACAACACGCTGGCCTTGGCACGAGTGAGTTTTGTTTGGAGAAACCGATGTGCGGTTTAATGTAACGAGCTCTTCCTTTCCCTCGCCCTTCACCTCCCTGCTTTCAAACGAGCGTTCATTAACGCCGTTAGACATGATTTCATTCTCCTGTTTATTTTTGCCTATTATTACATGATAACATAAATCACAACTGGAAAATAATTGCTTACTTGCAGGCCTGCAGGTTTCTGCTGATCAGCTTAAGAACTTAACAACATCTACACACATCCTTTAGGCTAAAGGACAGCATTTTTGTTTTGCTCAAATCCAGCAAATTTTCAATACAATGGGTCTTTTCTGATGAGCTTAATCAAAGCTTTCGAGCAGGTCTCAAAGTCAGATACATCAGCCATCCTTGAAAAAAACTTTGAGATACTCTACTACTGCATTTGTTCTGCACAGTATAAGCAACATTGAATTCTCTTCTAAATGTCCCAACGCAAGGAAACAAGAACGCTAGGTTAGAAAACACAAATGAAAAGAAACGTTTCGGATGGACAGACATAGCAAAAACAAACAAACAAAAAAAAACAAACGAGATGATCTACGCAATAGATAATCCACAAGGCGATTTAAGACACAGCCTTGGATTAGTACTGGGATGAAAAAGAAAAGAGCCCTCATTCCGTTTGTCATCCAATTCCTCTTTACCTCTGCGTGTGATATCACAGCGGCATTTTGCGGTTATTTCCCCGAACAAGACGAGATCAAATGTCATGAGCAAAGCTATTTCATCACCTGCCGGCTCAGAGATAATTCTAGGTGATCTAAGTGGGGCTGGGTGTACTCCGTGTCCTGAACCACCCAGATTTTTAATTCAGTCTGCGGATAAATGCAGAATGTTTAAACACAAGAACTTCAGGCTGATGTTAAGGAACATCAGCTGTGCTGCGCGATCCAGAAATAGCTGAAGCACCACATTTAGGCCCTCATTGTTCCTGCAGTCTAGAGCACTATAGCAGTGCTGAGCGAGATCCCCTCTAAGAGCCGTCTGCTCCGCCTCTGCAGCCCACAGGAAGCAGCACACATAAAGAAAAGCTTGCATCTGCCTTAGTCTGCACAAGCGCTCCATCCACACACACACACACACACTTTTTGCATGTGATTCAACAGGTCAACAAACGCACACAGGATTCTATAAATCAGATGTATGTTAAGTATCATGGATCGGTACTGATATTAGTATCTGTGTTTCATTTTACATACTTCGCATACCAGTTAGCACTAAGTGACACAAAAAGAACAAAAGGAAAACAAAAGTGCAGCTCAGGAGATATTTCATGATTAAGAATAGAACAAGAAGCTCTGTGCTCTGAGGATATACAGTATATTGAGGACGAACTGGAACGTCTTCCGATATTAAGTTTGGGGAACTAAGAAAAAAAAATAAAAATAAAAATAAAAATTCTATCCAGGTGGAGGAAAAAAAAAAACGCCTGTGGACAATGATGAAGTGACTGAAATTCTTTCAACCCATTTCATATGTCAACATTAAAAACAAGGAATTAATGCACAGAAACACTCGAGTGAAACTAAGCCATGCTCTCTACAGTTCCCATACTCAATCAAAAGTAATAGAGTTAGCTACATAATTTACTAACAATACAGAGCAGAAGATTCTGGAACATCTCAGACTGATTAATACTGAGAAGAGGAACTTGAACAATATAATATTGGTACCATGTTAAAGTATGTCACCGAGTTATCGTGGCTTTCATGATATACATTTAACAGAAGGCTCAGTGGTTAATGCAAAAGATCACTTAGACTATCAAGCTGCAATTGTTGGGCCCTTCAGCAAGGCCCTGAACCCTCAAAGCGTCAAAAGGCACCTAACAAGCTGGGATAAGCAAAAAAAGAATTTCACTCTGCTGTAATGTATACGTGACCGCCTCTAATATACTCGTGTTGTGTAAAAACAATTTTGTTAAACGTCAAAAAATGCATCCTTCCTCCATTTTAAGGGTTAATTTTTGTAATAGTTAGATTACAAAAACACAATGTACAGCTCTTACTTTGGACACGTGTTCCACATACAGTGTGTCAAATACGCATTTGTATACTACAACAGCGGTCTTTTTGTCCCCACATACGGGGAAGAAATTAGTACAAAAGCAAAGGGCCAGGTTTGGCAACACCCTGAAAAATTGAAGTGAACACACCGAGGTCTGAACGCAATCCTCCCATCAATTCTAATGATTATTAGGCTTTTAAAATTCAGCATATTTTAATGAAATTGAAATTGATCTTTTTTTACATGTGGAACGTAGTTAAAATCTGAATGTATATATTATGTATTATATATTATATATGGATTCTTTAGCGTTTTATGTTGAGCTTCAAGAATTTCTATTAAAATAAGAATCTTGACAATTCCACATTTGGAGGGAGTGAATGAATGAAAGATGGAAGGAATTAAGACATTTGTTTAAGTATGCTGAAATAAGTAGAACAGTTAAGATGATCATATCTTTTAAAAATTTTATAATAAAATATAACACATACACATCTGTATTACCCAAATGGGGTCTAACAAATGTAAACTTTTTTTCATTTATTTAAATTCAATTTAATTTGTGCCAATTTATTCAATCAATTTAATAAAAAAATTGCAATGTTTTATTCTATTTTATAAAATATTAATTTTATATATTATTTAAACAAAGCAGGCATTTTATTTACATTTGTTTACATTTTATTTTTATTCAATTTTATTTTATTTAAAATTGTATTTTTTATTTTGAAAAAATGTAAACTGTTGATGATCATAAATGTTAATAATAATAAACCTACATTTTATAGGGGGTTTTATTTGTAATTTTATGTTCTTTTTTAGCAAACACATCTATATACATGCATCAGTTTTCCTGGTGAAAGTACATACACTGTATAGCTGTGACACTGCTCTCTCTTATCATAATGATTTTTTCAATACACTATACACTTCTGAAGACTTTTACCAAATTTTGACAAATGGCTATGGGTGCTAAAGTTGGAATATTGTGGATGGTCAACAGGTACAAGAAACTTGCTAAAAGTAGTACTGATGTTAGCAACTTTTACTCTTATTCTGATGGTCAAGTGTCCACAAACTTTTGACTGCTGCACTAAAACCATTAGGTTCGTATGGTTTAATTGTGTGAAAACACATCTAGGGCACTAAGACAGCTAATAAATCAATATAGTTAATAACTCAAGTGCTGGATAGATGGACAGACGGACGTCCCAACCAAATATTTAATTCAGAAGTTTTCACATTCATGGAACTAAAGGATTTTAATGATAAAAAGTCCGTAAGGCGGCAAAAACCGTCCTACTCCAAATGTTTTTGGATGAAAGAAAATGAAAAAGAATTTTTTGCCCCTAAACACAATCAAGTGTGTGTGAAACAATCTAAACTCACCTTCACAGATGCGGTCCAGTCTCTGTCGTTTGACTTTGTGTTTGTCCATCAGAGCCATTGACTGGTGGTTCTTCACAAGGACCAGCTACAGTCACAACAAAAGAGGAGAAAATTCCCAAAAAAAAAAAAAAAAAAAAAAAAAAAAAGTAAATAAATAACAATTATAATAATTCACAGAACTGGGTCCAGGTTCGTCCACAGCAGGAGAGAAATCGCTCCAAAATATTCTTCCAACCTGCAATCACAGCCAGGAAAGAAAAAAAAATAAATACAATCTTTATAACAAGCTTCAATTGTTTAACTACTATTGCCATTTTATAAAACGCATGCAAAACGCAATAAATAAAAATAAGAGAATTATACCTCCTACTCACCCGAGGCACCAATCAAACAGCACGGTTAGCACCTGCATAAAAAAAAGAAAAGTCACCCCTTAACATTATGGACATTTTTATTATAAATGCAAAGATAAATTAGAAATAAATCAACGACAGAGCGATATAAAAGGGTCCCCCGTGAAGTCATTTTTTGATGACTGCTCATGCAAAACTGCTTGACTGCTCTGATGCAACAGCAATTTACACACAGTTTAATAGACGAGCAACAAAACATTAGTTACAGCAAACTCCTCCCTCTGTCCTGAGCTAGTTGGCCCAAAATGCTTAAACTGGAGACTCCTTCCAGAAAAGTGACACTGCAGTACGGTTGAATCTGGTCAGATTATGACTTTATAACAACATTGTGAGCACACCACAGGGTTATTCAAAAAGAACAAACCGATTTCATTACGCAATATAACAACTGAACGTTGTCGGGAGAACGACGCGACTACATCGCCCCGTGGCAGCCGTGCAAAACTTAGATATGTCCTCTTTCAAATGGTCACTGACTAATTCCATGACGATGCTTGAGAACTGAAGCAATGAGTCATGATATCGGTTCAATCTTTTTGAATAACCCTGTATATAGATATACGCTCAAGTACGACACCTACACAGAGACTTAGACGGCAGATGTTCTGCATAAACTAAGATTTTAAATACACACTTAACTATCCAAGTCTATATATCTAACTGTCTGTGGATGGATGGATGGATGGATGGATAGATGGATGGATAGATGGATGGATAGATGGATATCTTAATAATGTGATTTATTTTATAGATAGTGAACCTTGAGCCCAGACTGTCAGCATTTTATCCTGTCTTGGTCAAATTTTCCAGCACGGGAACATCTTCAGGACAGAGGATTTTATGGCATCCCGATAGAACAAGATAGAGACGAACAGAACGGGAGAACACGACTGCTTATCGTGACTATAATATAATTAAGGGCAGGAGCTCTAACTTATCTCTCGGGAGTTCCACAAATTTTAATTACTATCAACCATTAAAACGTGCACTCTCGCACACATTAAGAAAACACTAATCTTTGGCAACCCGCTGTAGTCCAAGCGGAATAACAAAATCCGCAATGTGGCGATGCCGTTCCCCATCGCACGTAATTCCGGTGTGGATTATTTCCACAGTTTGCCCGATGTACCTCCTCCTACATAACATGCTTCGTTACTAATCTCAAATCACGTGGAATCCATCTCCACTAGCTAGTGGTACAGAACAATGAACACACACACACACTACACATACATACACACACACACACACACACACACACACACACACATATACATATATATATATATTTGGCTATGAGTACTGGGTACCTAGCTTTGGAAGCTCTCTCATTCACCTTTGTGGGGTTTTTGGACCAAAGTTTCCCGTTACTTTTTTGTGCGTTCACACAGGCGAACATAATAGTCAGTGTACTTGTTTTGACTGTTTCGTTTGGATGTGGTGTTTGAGACACTGTTGGATAGCTTTCCTCCCCGTACACATCAAGCATAACCGAGTCTGCACGGTCCCGATAAAAGCAAATCCAAACAAATTATAACTTTCACCGTATTGCCTCGAGCATGCCGTGTTTTTGCTCATTTCTTTTGACCACCACTTATACTAGGGCCTTTTTCCGGGTCAGAATTTTGTCCAGGGCCCGGTACATTACCAAATAAACATTTCCATCGCTGTCAGCGCTACCAGTCAATCCGATTGCCATGAATGAACGAGGGCGTTATTGGGCTACCTACTGCCACTCACTGACATACAGGACTATTTATATTACTCCGCAAGGACACTTCAGGCATCCAGAAAAGGCAAATTATACAATTCCAGTACCAAAGTGCAATTTTTGCATTTACCGAGGGGTCATTGGATCATTTGCTGAGCCCTCAAGAGAATCTTGCAGTTAAAAAAATAATAAATCCCCGCTCTAGAACGTGGTTATTCGATCATTAAAAAAAATAGACACCTGTGATTGGGTTCGAAACCGGAACTACTTTCAGATCTGACGCTCGGGAGACTTAATCAACAGCTTTCAGCCAATCAGAGCGCAGAGCCCAGCAGCGCTGTGGTGATTTTGGGAACACGATGGAGGATTACAGCTTCAAACAAGCCGAACTACACACGCTGCTCAGACAGCCTAAAGCCGCTCCATTGGCTAGTCAGCTAGCCTCAGCTACACCTCCGCGCTTAACTCAGTGTGAACAAAAGTCTGACTTGACTCATCTCTCATAACTGTTCTCTGGCTTCTAAACCTCCCCCGACATGTTTTGTATTGAGTTATACAACAATTAAGTCGGATAAAAAAAGTCGGGGAAAGAAAAATCCCACATTTCTAACTTCTTAGCAACTCGCTGGCTAAGCTAGTTAACCTCCCACAGCGGCTAGCAAGTCTTCAAATAAGCACAAACTCTAGATAATGGAGTCCCAGGTAGGAAAATACGTACCATAAATAATTTAGACTTTTATAATATTTATATGATAATAGGATACGACTCCTTGGTGATTTGCTAGGCGGGATTGTAAGGCGCTGATCCACGCTAGATAATGCTAATGCTAGTGTGTGGATACAAACAGCAAGAAGAGCTCCCTCCTTCTCTCTTCTTCTCCCTCTCTCTCACTCACTCACACAATCTCTCCCTCCGTCTGTCCCTCATCATATCCGCTTCTTCGCTAAAAGAGTTCAGTCCACTCAGTTGAACAACGAATCCAAGGGTTTAGTAAATAAATTATAAAGAATTTAAAAAAGGAAAGAAAATTCCAGCGGATATCTCACCGGGTCAAGTTACGGCGTCGGTTCTCGGCCAAACTGGGCGAAAGGCACAACTGTTTCCCCCGCTACGGCCCACTGTCCGCCATCAAACCCCCGCAATAAAAGGAAGTCGACGGCGGATCGATCCCAAACAGCTCCCTACTCACTATCCCGACACTCTACGAAGGGCGTGTGTCGCCGCGCGTCCTACGCCCTACGTAGTGCACTATGTGTCCGACGCGACGCCATTTTGCGACGCCTTAAGAGTCACAGAGGGACAACGCTGAACAGGCGGAACAGCGCAGCGCCCCCTAGAGGCGGATTGAATAAAGCCGGACTATATACTGTATTTTCAGCAATTTAGTAAAAAAAATTAAATTGAATTTTTGGTGTGGATGTAAATTGAAAGCTCTAATGAACAAGCCAGGGCTAAAGTGAAATACTTTTATATAATATTTCCAATAAAATAACACAAATAAGGACTCAAAGGGATCCTAGTCTGGGTGGGTAATGTCATTATAATCATTTCCCTTATTAGCATTATAGGTGGTAATTTTGATTATTGTGCTAAATAATAAAAAATGTTGAAAAATGTTTATTGTAAAATAAAATAATCTTGGGATGAGAACTTGAAAGTTGTTAAGATTACAGAAGCAGCTCTTAGGGACAAACATACAGTATCCAAATGACATAATCCACAAAGGTCTGGGGAAGACTTGAGCAAAATAAAAAATAAAAATAATAATAAAAAAAAAAAAAAAAAAAATATATATATATATATATATATATATATATATATATATATATATATATATATATATATATTTTTTTTTTTTTTTTTTTTTTTTTTTTATTTTATTATTTTTATCATGCAACTAATAGTTTTATTACTACTCATAAGTGTTAAAAGTTTTCCCCGAATCGAAAAATATAAAACATTCTGGGTGGTTTAACACATTTTTGTTTACTAGATAATCCCATACGTGTTCTTTCAGAATTTGTATGTCTTCGCTATTCATGTACAATGTAAAAATAATAATTAAAAAAAATTCTGATGAAGAAAGTGCATTCAAACGTTTGGCTGGTTCTCCAGATGGACATTACAAACTCTAATAAACAAGCCAGAGGTTAAATGAAGATCATTACACTTCTATAATTGTGTATTACAGTGTTAAATAGTATAAGTGTTGAAACTGTCCTCTGAAAATCACTCAACCTACTGCCATTATTGTCTAAATAACTGGGTACACCCTCAGTGATAACAGCTGTACATCGCTTTATCATGCAAAGCCACATGTCCTAAACATCATATGCTTTTTTTGTCTGCTTGAAAGAACCATACAAATTTGTGTATCTTGTATTCGAGCAGTTAAAATTAGCTGCTTTGAGTACAATTCTCTCATAATGACCACTAAATGTTCAAAATGGCACCTCATGGCAATGAACTCTCTCATGTTGCTCTCCACAAAGACGGCCGGGGTAAAAGAAGGTCAGTATCACCCTAAAACTAAGTTACAGTACAGTGGTCAGGGTCATACAGATGTTTTCAGAACAGAACACAGAACAGACCTCACAAGGGTCCATCAAAGAAGTCGAGTCCTTGTGGGGTATGTCAGGTGCAGACGCTGCTCCAAAAAAAACAGACGCATGAGTGATGCAGCATTGCTTTAAAGGTTGCAGAAGCGGAAGATCCTCTTGTCAGCACTCAGACAGTACGTTGCAAAGTGCAACAAGTCAATCTGCATGGCTGTCATCCCAGAAGGAAGCCTCTTCTGATGCTGGCTCACAATAAAGCCCACAAACAGTTTGCTGAAGAACAACCTGTCCAAGAGAATGAATTATTGGAATTATGTCCTGTGGTCTGATGAGACTAAGAGAAACTTGTTTGGCTTAGATGGCGTCTAGCATGTGTGACAACACCCTGATGAGGAGAACCAAGACAATTGTGTCTTGCCTACAGTCAAGCATGGTGGTGGTAGCATCATGGTCTGAGGCTGCATGAGTGCTGCTGGTACTGTGGAACTGCGGTTATTTAGACAATAATGGGTGTATGTTGAGTGATTTTCAGAGGACAGTAAATCTGTACTGCTATAAAAGCTGCACATCTCTCACACTCTCCGGACCTGCCTGATCCATCCTGTTGCCCTTCTTCTGGATGGTTTCTCATTTGGAAACCACTCTGCTGCATTACATATATAGAATTTATATTTGTGGAAGACACACTTATCAAGGGCAACTCACAATTTTCCTATTTTTACAACCAAGTAGTTGAGGGTTTAAAGGGCCCACAAAAACTTGCTCAACTTGAGTGCCATATAAGGGTATTATTATTATTATTATTATTATTATTATTATTATTATTATTAAGTCCAGCAACTGCATTTCATTGGCTCTGTACATGTACCCTGCACAATGACAATAAAGTTAAATCTAATCTAATCTAATCCCAACCAATGAGCTGCTGCAGAAAATGGCTCCACATGAACAGTCTAAAGATACATGATACTACTGTAAATGGTTCCACTTAGGAGTCATAAGGATGTGAACTGTAAACAATTTTGCTACAGTTGCTTAGAGCTTTAAGTGCCATGAACCCAAGTCTCATGATAACCTTAACAATTATAGAACCAGTGGTGAACAGTAATGAAGTAAATGAAATTCGTTACTGTACTTAAGTAGCTTTTCGTGGATCTGTACTTTACTGAAGTATTTCCATTTAGGCAGACTTTTACTTTTTACTTTACTATATTTCAAAGTCAAATATTTGACTTTACTCAACTACATTTTGCAAAATCAGTCGTTCCTTTTTATTAATGAGTGGATAAATACGTAACTGGCCACCAATCAGGGTAGAGGGTAATATCATTCTATTAATAGATGAATGTGCTAAGAGAAACTGAAGTCTTTTCATATAAACTGAGTTGATTAAGCAACAGTCTTGTGACAAAAATTATAACAGGAAAATTATAGCCATAATAAATCATAGTACTTTGGATACTTAATTACATTCATTCATTCATTCATTCATTCTCTTCCGCTTATCCGTAATTCGGGTCGCGGGGGCAGCAGTCTAAGCAGGCCCCCGCCTTCGACTGCTGCCCAATCCTCACAGCACCGTCCCTTACGGTCCCTCCTGCAGGTGGTGAGCCCACGGGAAGGCGGCCCCACGTCACTCCGACGTCACGGACCTTGATATTTCCCTCGTAAGGGACCCCCGGAGCATAGAGGGTTAAGGGCCTTGCTCAAGGGCCCAAGAGTGGCAGCTTGGCGATACCGGGGCTTGAACCCCAGACCTTCCGATCTGCAACCCAGCGCCTTAACCGCTGGAGCCACCACTCCCCCTTGCCTTAAGACTTAATTACATTTGAAGGCAAATTCTTTAGCAATTTTACTCAAGTGAAAGTTGAAAGGGAGCATTTTATACTTTTACTGAAGTCATATTTTGCCCTGTGTATCTTTACTTTAACTCAAGTACTCAAGTGTTTGTGTATTTCCTCCACCACTGATACTGATACATTTAATTAACGTTTAATCGAACTTTTCGTATATATATTTTACTAGCCACTGGCAATATTAATAAAATTGTTTTGGCACATTACACATAATTAAATGTACCTTTCTATAATAAATCATGTCTATACACAATTAACAATTAACCAAATACCTTAACTTAAAGTGTATCAAAATAAAGTTTAGATAAGTAAACAATGTTTGATAGCAGCAGCAGCAGTCGTGCAATAAATCTCACATCAAATATTCACGTAGATAAACCCGAGAGAAGAAGAAGATGATTGTCAAACTAAGAAAGTCAGTTATGTTTGGCAAAAATAAATAAAAAAATATATACATTTGCAATTTGTGTGGTAGGGAACATGTAGAACAGGGGTCCCCAACTAAAATGTTTATTTATTTTTTAATTTTTTATTTTCTTATATTTTGAAAGCTGACCATTTTCCCCTGTGCCAGTTTTCAGCATTTATTTCAGTTTTTTATGCAACTGTAAATTAAGCTCCCACTGATTTTGCACTGAGTTGAGTTTACATTATACAAATGACTTCTTATATACACCGATCAGCATAACATTATGACCGCCTGCCAAATATTGTGTTGGTCCCCATTTTGCTGCTAAAACAGTCCCGATCTGTCGAGCATTAACAGCATGAACTTCTTCAGCAGTTTGAGCTACAGGAGCTCGTCTGTTGGATCGGACCACACGGACCAGCCTTCGCTCCTCACGTGCATCAATGAGTCTCGGCCGCCCACGACCCTGTCACCGGTTCACCACTGTTCCTTCCTTAGTGCACTGAGCACTGCAGACCAGGAACATCCCACAAGAGCTGCAGTTTTGGAGATGCTCTGCCCCAGACGTCTAGACGTCTCAATTTGGTCCTTGTCAAACTCACTCAAATCCTTATGCTCGCCTATTTTTCCTGCTTTGAGCGCAAAATGGGTGCCATGATGAAGAGATATTTATGTTATTCACTTAACCACTCATAATGTTATGCTTTTAATGTTTTTCTGTTTTGTTAGATGATTTGGGTAAATCCAACACTAAACATCCCAAACAGGTAATTTTCCGGTAGAAAGGATAGAAAATATGGGAAAGTATTTGATAATGGTTACAGGAAAAAACAAACACAGCCATAAGGCAAATCATTTCGAGGTTGTGAAAGTGTTTTACATTTAATAATTCTTCATATGTCTTTTGTTAGCCAACATGTTTAACTCATTTTATGCAATATATTTTTTTTTAATCACCTTATGCTTCGCCATAGTTATTTTATATTCACATAGAATAAACAGAAAAGTTGGAAAATTTTCACTCGGAATGACGGCAGAGATTGAGAGGATATCATGGATGTTGTCTTGCAATGCTCATATGCTCATGGATTGATGTTATTCATTCTTTTGCTTTTGTTTTTATAACCTGGTTTCCTCCATTTCTCTCTCTCTCTCTTGATCGAGCCCTGTGTCATTTCCAATAAAAAAAAGAAGCACGAATCTTTAATAATAATTTAACACTGCAGGGGAAAAAAGCGCAAATAATAAATTAAGCCTTTCGATACTGTTAGTGTGGTCACTTTTCTGTGAGTGACAGCTGTAATATCCTTTCAAGCTCCTCCTCTTCTTCTCTTCTTTTCCTGCAGGAGAACAAAATCACTAGTCAGTGTAAACGTTTAAGCAGTACAGACTTTCCTTTACCTGGCGTTACTACTTTCCCTCCTTCCTCACCTGTCTAGCTCTTCCTGCTCTCTGCACGAAAGCTCCATCGCCAGACGCAGCTGCTCATCGAAGCTGTTCGCTACGGCAAACGCCCCGGTTACCCGCGAATCAACCAGTGAGTTGTAGGAAGGTGGAGAGTTGAGGGCAGGGTCGGGTGAGGAACCTGGTGAAGTCGGAGCAGGACCGTCTCCGCTTTCTCCCCCAGACAGCGACAGAGACAGGGACTCATGGATCGCCCTATTCGAGAAAAACAAAGGAGGTGTTACAGATATTGCAGAACATTGATAATCAATCGAGATATGCTCTGAATCCAAAAGACACACACACCGCTCAAGCTGGGAGTCCTCCTCATAAAGCGGAGGCTGAGAAGACACTGGACGTGTGTTAGTGAGAGCCTCCCATATGGTCACCTAAAGAAAAAAAAGACTTAATTTATGGCTCTAATGCACAAAGCATCAGCAGATCTTGAACGGTATTTGCAGGAATTGAAACAGTAGATCGTAAGTTCAAACCTTAAATTTACCACTGCTTGGCCCTTGAGCAAGGCCCCCTTACCCTCAACTGTTATATGTGAAAAAGGTCATCTGCCAAGTTGTGGAAAAAACTGTGTATGGTCAATTTTTGTTGAGGCAATTGCTATCAAAATACAGGGCAATCATTAGAAGAGCCCCTTTTCCCATTTGTAAAGTATAAAGCATGGTGGTGGTAGTATCTATTTCTGGTAATGCTGTTTATCAGCAGAGAACCTGTTTCAGTCTGCAAGAAACATGAGGCTGAGGTCCATGTTCACCTTACAACCAAGCTACACTGGAGTGATTAAAACCCAGGAACTGAATGTAACAGAACGGCTCAGTCCAACCCAACAAACACAATCATATCTGATGGAGATGGGAGTTGACTGGCCATCTGAAGCATGATGGTGGGAGCATCATGTTTTAGTGAGGCTTTCTATCAGCAGGGGCAGTGAAACTGTCTTGAGATTAAATAAAAGAACTTGTTACAAAAGTCATGCAGCCAACTGATCCAATCAAGTACTGACCTAGAGGGGGCAAATACTTATGCAATTCACAAATGCTTTTTTTGGTTTAGTTATCTGTCACAATAAAATATATATTTTGTTTCTTTTAAATGTTAAACCAAAAAAAAAAATCTAATCAATTATGTCATTTTTTTTGTTTCAGCTTGTAACACTGTAATAAGTGGAAAGCTTAAGGAAGGAGCAAATACTTCTGCACGGCAATGGATTAATGGTGCCGGAGAACCTAAATTCCGTTTGAACTTTTCCACTAGAACGGTATGAAAGCAAAGAAACGGCAACTAGACTCACGGTATTGAGGAATGCAGTACGGGTTATCTCGCTTGGCAGGATGTTGTGCTTTGAGCCTTTTGGAGAAAATGCGATTTTCAAGGTTTTCTTAGCGTTGTGACTTATCAGCAGAAACTCCTTTTTAAAAAAGCTGCAGCTTTCAGAGAGCTCGGGAAGGTAACGAGGCACGTAGGTGCATATAAACGTCTCTTCAAACACTGAAAACCTCGGCTACAGGCACATTTCGGATCAAAAGATGACATAAGGCAGGTTTTTCCCTAAAAGCTTTGGACTATGGAGTATTTTGCACCCACTCATTTGCACACCCTCTATACCAATTTGCACTCCACCATCAAATCATTTGCACTCCTCTTTAATTTAAGATTAAGTTAATGTCAAAACCAATCAAAGATCTTATATACATGCAGGTTGAAATGTAAGTAAAATGGTCAAAAATAAAAAAAACATGGCTGCCATTCCACACTTTAACACCATGCAATTCCGTCTTGACTGATATAATTACAAATTAACCACCAAACTACCACTTCCACAATTTATTTCCCAATTTGCTGTTATAATAACCTGCACTCTTCTAGTAAGACTTTCCATTGGAGCATGGCTGTGGGGATTTTTAAGGAGGTCTGGGGTGAAGGTATTCAGCCAAACATGGAGGTGGAACTTAATTCGTTTGGCGTTGATGTGGAGCAGGGAATGTTAGAGACTTATCCTGGGAAAAAGGAATACTGAGCCAACATGGCAACCATTCCATTCTATACATGATGCAATTCCGTTTAGCCTTCGCCTTACAACAAGACTCTGGCTCTGGGATGAAACGGATCACAGTGTCAGAAAGAGACCTCCAACTAAACATCTTTGTCAAGTTTTACAAGAGACAGTGATAAGTATTTTAGCTGAATGTTTGGAGAAAAGAACTGTCCAGATGCCATGAGTGTATAAAGCTTTTATACATGCTAGGGGGACAATTTTTCAGTAAAAAATTATGTAAAACATCTGTACATTTATATTTGCTTGGTCAAAGTAAATCTTCATACTGTTAAGTTCCCACATTTGTTCCATAGAAACCAAAGGAACATGCACGTGTCTGTGAAGAACCACAAAAGACCAGTTTGACAGGTGCTGTGCTTAAATACAGTGAGGGAAATTATTATTTGATCCCCTGCTGATTTTGTATATTTACCCCTTACAAAGAAATTAACAGTCTATAATTTTTATGGTAGGTTTATATTAACAGAAAGAGACAGAATATTAAAAAGAAATCCATTAAAAAACATTGTGGAAAGGTTATAAATTAATTTGTATTTGATCGAGTAAATTAACACGAATTTTGTCTCCTACAGGCCCTAATGAATTCTGTCCCTTTAGGAAAGAACTCCTGATATCAACTCATTATGTGTATAAAAGACACCATCACAGAATCAACCTTCCATTCAAACCTCTCCACCACCATGGGAAAGACCAAAGAACTGTCAAAGGATTTTAGGGACAAGATTGTAGACCTGCACAAGGCTGGAATGGGCTACAAGACCATCAGATTGTTGGGTCATTGTCATGCTGGAAGACCATCCATGACCCATCTACAGTGTTCTGGCTGAGGCCTGGAGGTTCTCATCCAAGATTCTACAGTGCATGACCCTGTTCATGTGGTGAAGTCTTCCTGTACCCTTAGTAGAGAAACAGCCCCAAAGCAGAATGCTTCCTCCTCCATGTTTGGAAGTGGGGATGATGTTCTTGGGGTCATATTCAGCATTTCTTTGCCTCCAAACACGGCAAGTCGAGTTGAAGCCGAAGAGCTCAATTTTGATCTCAACTGACACATCACTTTCTCCATCGTTGGCAAACTTCAGACGCGTCTGTTCACGTGCATTCTTGAGCAGAAGGACCTTGGTGTGTTACCAGTGGTTTTCATGGTGACTATAGTCTCAGCTCCCTTGAGATCATTAACAAGTTCCTCCCATGTAATTCTGGGCTGATCCCACACCTTTCTCAGAAAAATCCTTACCCCATGAGGTGAGATTTTGCATGGAGCTCCAGAGCGAGCTCCATCACTTACCTTGTATTTCTTCCATTTTCGAATAATCATGCAAACAGTCTCACCAAGCTTCTTGCTGATGGTCTTGTATCCCATTCCAGCCTTGTGCAGGTCTACAATCTTGTCTCTGACATTCTTTCACAGCTCACGAGGTTTGAATGGAAGAGATTGATTCTGTAACAGGTGTCTTTTATACAAATAATGAGTTGATATAAGAAGTTCTTTCTTCTAATATGGGTGTGTGGGAGTCAGAATTCTTATCAAATACTCATTTCACTCGATCAAATACAAATTAATTTATATATAATAATCATAAAAATTCTAGACTGTTAATTTCTTTGTAAGGAGATAAATTTACAAACTCAGCAGGGGGGTTCAAATTATTATTTTTCCTCACATAAAATGTTGTGCTTCGTGAACATGCAGCCGAGTTGGAATATGAACTGCAATATCATTCTGCTTCAGAGAAGTTTTTGTCTTTCTGGTTTCAATCCAAAAAGAAGTCGAAGTCGGATTTTCAAAACCCTTTAAGGCCAGGTTTTACATTCCATACACACGGCCCTCCACTAATATTGGCACACTTGGGTAAATATGAGCAAATATTTAACAAAGATATATATATACATATATATATATTTATTTATTTATTTAATTAAACTGCAAGGTGTCTGCAATTGTTGGATATCCATGAGAGAGACGATTTCTGTGATTTCGGACAAAGATCTAAAGTTTAAACAGTAAAGGCAATTTTTCACAGCCTTATTTGCTAATATTTGCCCAAGGTTCTGATATTAGTGTAGGGCACTGTACAGTTCCGACAATCAGTATCTGTTAGCAGCTGCGACCAAAACCAAAACAGGGTTTCTCAAGGCTTCTTGTCGGAAATATCTTTTGTAGACGTTCCTCTACAGTAGCATTCCAAAAATGGGTGAAAAGATTCTGCATTAAATTTTATTAAAACCTCCATGTGAGAGAGGGTTTCAGTCGTGTCACCCTCAGACACATGTATTACAGCCAAGCTGTGGAGGGAAACTCACACAGTGAATCTATAGGTTTATCTGATACTGATAATGCAGCCCAAAGGGTTAAAGAACAATGAGGCAGAGACTAGGGGTTACCTGATCGCTTTCTGTCCCTGCGTCCAGCAAACTCTGCTGAATGGCAAACTGCAGCAGGTTATCGTCCTCATCTCTCAGCGGCTCGTTACGACCGGGACCGAGCGTCGTGTAATCAGGCGGAGGCTCGAACACCGACGGGTCCACCTCACAGTTCAGAGGGGGAGTGTTCTGACCTGAAAGTACAGTTTCCAAGGCAAACTAATTATAATCCCAGAACTATATACTATATAAAGGCTTCCTCTTCTTCCTATAAGGCATATTAAAATTTACTACCATGAAAACGATTCAATAATTACTGTAAATTTACACAAATTTGAACAACGTGGCAACAAATTCAATTGAATTTCAAATTTAGCCTAACTGCAAAATTGTGTATCGATGATGCAAAATACTGAGAATAAAGTATCATAGAGGATCAGTTTATCTGGGAAATATTGATGTGTGAGGAAGGGTCACTTCCTGAATGTGATGCCAGTGTGCACAGTTTATATGTGCATTCATACCTAGGGGTAATTTTAAATCAACCTTCTGGCATGTTGGTGTATAGTGAGAGAAAACCAGAGAACCCAGAGGAAACCCAGGTGGAGTTCCATGAGAAAGATTTGGACAGAAAGACCTCCTGTGTCCACATAAAATAAAAACCTTAGAACATGGAACTGAATTTTAAAACTGATGTTACTCTTAAATCAGGTAGAAAACCTTTGGAAAGGATAAGAATCTGGAAGATTCAGTCTTCTTTTTCGGCTGCTCCCGTTAGGGGTCACCACAGCGGATCATCCGTCTCCATACTACAATAGTCCTCTACATCTGCCTCTTTTAACTAACTACCTGCATGTCTTCCCTCACCACATCTATTAACCTCCTCCTTGGCCTTCCTCTTTTCCTCCTTCCTGGTGGCTCCATCATCAGCATTCTCCTACCGATATACCCCATGTCCCTCCTCTGCACATGTCCAATCCATCTCAATCTTGCCTCCCTCACCTTGTTTCCAAAACGTCCTACATGCGCTGTTACTCTAATTTCTAATCCTGTCCATCGTCGTCACTCCCAACGAAAACCTCAACATCTTCAGCTCTGCTACCTTCAGCTTCACCTCCTTTCTTTTACTCAATGCCGCTGTTTTTAAACCATACAACTTCTCAGGTCTCACCACAGTCCTATAAACCTTTCCTTTCACTCTTGCAGATACTCTTCTATCACAAATCACGATATCAATAAGGTGAATTTAGACAGAGACATTAATCAGGACGTCTTTGTGACTGTTTGATTAATCGAAGGTCTGCGTTATATTTAGTTCATGCTTGGTCCACCTGGTACTTGGGCAAGAAGGGTAACCAAATATAGCATGGGTACTTAAGCACAGCATGGCTCATGTGGCAGTGAAAAATAGCGTTGATGTGGAGGATTATGGGTGGTGACATATACACCAAGAGGATGTGAGTTTTAACTTCTCACTGTACTGCCTTGGAGCAACAACCCTTCTCTTTAAATGTATTACAAATCTAACAATTTTAACAAGACATGTATTATATATATATAAGATGTACACGTATTCATACAGTACCGTTTCGGTACTAGACATGCACATGTGTAGCAAAAGCAATCATCGTTTTACATTTACATTATAATCGAGTTTCCTCACAAACATATTAAGCGGCAGACCGCAGGTTTGTTTAGTCTTCACCTTGTCACTTTGGCTACTCGATCCGTGTCGGAAACACAATTTGTATTTTACGTACAAATTAACTTAACTCGTTAACGCAAATTCATTTTAATCGCACAAATTTTATTAACGCGCGGTTAACGCAGCTCGCATTTCAGTTATACTCAGATATAAACAAAAAAAACCTAGTAATTGAAAAAAAAATTTTTTAATCATTAAACAATTGTTTTACTGATACTCAAGCAAAAAATAAATAAATAAAAATCCGCCATGATGCACACATCCAGCAATTAACCCTCTGGGTTTGACAAATGTGTCGGCATGTTTTTTTGCCATTTTTTCCTAAAATGAATCTAAATTACACTGTCTTTAAATCTGTGAAGGGGCGCTCTCTGATGTCTCTGTCATCTCTCTTCACAGACACATAAATAAAAGAATCTGAATCTCAGTGAATATTTGCCTCACAGACATAATAAATATATGTATAGAAATGCTAAAATGTCTACATTTAGTAAAAAAACAAACAAATAACACGCTAGCACTCGAGTATGTCTCCTGCTTTTAGTGAAAAAAGAAGAAGAAAGCCATAAGTTTGGAGCTGAAAATAAAAAATTAGAAATCAGCATGAAAGACTCATAGTACCATCTTCGATTTGCAATATTTTTGACTTAACGATGGGGTCGTCGTAAGTAGAGAACTTCCTGTATATAAAATGTAGAATGTTTAGATGGTAGTTTCAGACAGGGTCATACCTGCATCAGGGGCTCCTTCAGGCGAGTGCAGAGTAACCGAACTGACCGGCTCATCGCAGCCACACAGGTTACTGAAAGTCACCCGTGCATTCAGGACATGGAAGAGAGGGATCTCTGGGAGGCATAAACAGTGAGACGACTTATCTAAAATGCTGGCGCCATGTCTAGGAAACTGTACAACCTTGTTAAGTCATGTGACAAACGTTGTTTTTCACACTTACACTTCAGTTGCATTTTAAAGTCTAAATCATATTCAACAAAACGAGGTGTAATGGCATCTTAAATCCAGTAGGATTGTACCACAGCTGATGAATGGGTTTTTTATGTGTTGCTATCTCTCACCTATCTTCACAGGGAAGCCAGGTGGCAGACGCAGGGTGATGAAATCCCGCAGTTTAGCGAAGTGAGCATTAGAAATAGCCATGAGATCAATAATGGGCGTCACCTGCTCAGCCAGTGATAGAGGGTGGGCTTCGCTTAACCACAATGTAGCCTTAAACCTAAAACAGGGAAAATAGACATCATGGCTATACTATAGGCTATATTATAAACAGGCTATATTATAGACATCATGAGATAGATAGATAGATAGATAGATAGATAGATAGATAGATAGATAGATAGATAGATAGATAGATAGATAGATAGATAGATAGATAGATAGATAGATAGACAGACAGACAGACAGACAGACAGACAGACAGACAGACAGACAGACAGACAGACAGACAGACAGACAGACAGACAGACAGACAGACAGACAGACAGACAGCTATATTTTCATTGCATAATAAAAGTTGTGCATATATATAAATTAAGCCTATGACAGTGAAAAATGTGCATGAGCTGTTGAGTACAACAAAAAAATTTAAAGGTTCTGGGCAGAGGAGTAAAAATATGCAGGAGCTGGTGAGCAAATACACTAACAATATATATATAAACATATATATGAACATATATATGAACAAATGTCTGAGAACCATGAGTAATGTTATGTCTGAGTTACACTATATTGCTAAATGTTTGTGGACACCTGATCATAAGTACAGTATGTGGTTTTTGAGCATCGCATTCAACATTTAGTCCCAATTTGCTCGTATAATTCCCTCCATTCTTCTGGGAAGGTGTTCCACTAGATTTTAGAGTGTGCTTATGAATATTTGTGTTCATGCAGCCACAAGGTTGTAAGTAAAGTCACTGATGTAGGTAAGATGAGGAGGCCTGTGATTCAGTTAACATTCCAATTCATCCCAAAGGTGTTCATTTGGGTTGAGATCATAGCAGGCTGCTCAAAATTTTCTTCTCCAAACCATGTGAAGCATATCTTAATGAAACTGGCTTTGTGCACAGTGGCATTGCCATGCTGGAACAAGTTTGGGTTTTCTAGTTCAAGTGAAAACATGTTATCATACTGCATCCAAAGACACTCAATACAATTGTGTGCCTCCAGCTTTGTGGTAACAGTTTGGAGAGGAACCACATATGGCGGAACAGTCAGATGTCCGCAAACTAGTGTATATTAATGCAGGATGTGTGTAAGGCACAATATGTGTAAAGAATGTGGGATGTAAAATTTACAATATGGGAAATGTACATTATACGAACAACTGTTCAAAATGTATGCACAGTGTATATACAGATGATATATAGATATAATAATAATAGTAATATAATCATAATAATAGGCGAGGATATACAGTGAATGGGAAGGCTGGTTTTCAGTACCTCTGCACCTTGCTGGTGAGCTCGACGGGCCTGCCGATGTCTCTGCCGTTCAGATTAAACTCTGGGTCAAAGTACTCCTCGGCCGTGATGGCTGTCGGGTTATTAGGACTTGCACACTGCAATACCTGACTCTGGGGAAAAAAAAAGAACAAATAAATCAAGATCCATAATATCCACAAAGCATTCAGATAAAGGACATATAGGAGAAAATGTTCTCTTCTTAGACAATCATTACGGAATAATGTATATATTAATTGTGCAAGAAGTGATTATTTTTTTATTTGACACTAGTACAAATAGCAAATCCAAAGAACATAGAATGTAATTAATGTTTTAAGTCAAGTCAAGTCAAGTCAAGTTTATTTGTATAGCGCTTTTCACAACAGACATTGTCTCAAAGCAGCTTTACAGAAAACAACAGTGAAGGTGAATGGTGTGCGTTTGTCCCTGATGAGCAAGCCGTGGCGACAGTGGCAAGGAAAAACTCCCTTAGATGATATAAGGAAGAAACCTTGAGAGGAACCAGACTCAAAGGGGAACCCATCCTCATATGGGTGACATCAAGAGTTTGGTCATAAATCTTTTAACAATACAGAACAATTTGTGATCATCATAGATCCAGCATGCACAGTGTATATACAGATGATATATTAAGCAATGCTATCAACATAGGTGCATTATGTGGTTTAGAAAATCCATTTGGAAGACTGAGCTCTAGCTTGACACCAATCAGGGTCTTGTGTCAGTCTTTTTATAGACCCGCCCCAATACCGCATCACTCCTCCCCATGTGTCAGTTTGTTCAGGGGGAAAAAAAGGCAAAATCAAGAACGTTAAGCCAGATAGATTTGACATGCTGTGTTGAACAATGCGTTATCTATATATTAACAATGAAGTTAGACAAACCGTCTACTTCATCACTTTGCAAATGATGTCATATCCATTGTAATGCTAAATAATAAGGCAGCAGGTTTCATGGAGTAAAAATAATCGTTCCAGTAGTGGACCATTTACGATTCTTAACAGGACTACTATAAGATGAGTGCCGCTATACACATTTTATTTGTATAGAGATTAAGGGAAATAATCCAAGATTGGTTACAGGACAGTATAAGCATTTATCCGTCTAGCTCTGTATTCAATACCAGACTATGTATCACTATTTTGCTGTATATGTGATCTACTTGCTAAGACCCTTTTACGTTAGCTAATTGCAGAGGCCCAAACTGCTGGTAACTGCTACAATAATATTCCTAATGCACATCTCTAATGCACTTTGGCCCTAATAGAGTCTTAACAGGCTCTGCAAGTCTATGTGTCCTTGCGTTCCCCAACCACAGCAATGCACCAGTGAGAGAAAATTATGGCCATTTAACAAATATGTTTGTAAAGCAGTTATAAGAAATGAGCTTTTTGGGTGACCAACATATAAACTCTCAGCATCTCCAAAGGCATTCTTGTTTTTCATATAAAACAGCTAACAGAAGAAGTGACGTATTATGAGAGAACAATGTGACATATTATAAGATAGCAGACAGTATAGAGGACCAAATCATTTATCCTCACCCCGTTATTTGACACGTGCTGCTCTGCAATTCCAAGGAAAGACTGAAGAGGAGTTCTGGATCCTGGAAACCAAAAAGAGAAATCTGGCTCAAATGGTGTTCTGTATTTTCACTTCCCGTGTGTGTGTATACTTAAGAATGTGTATACAAGTGCATTTTTATCAAAGCCTTCTCTGCTGGCCTAAACACTATCAGAGGCACTGACCTACATTTACAACCTAAATTCTAATATTTGTTCCATGAAATTGTATTAATTTATTCCCAACAGTTTATTCTCTTCATTTTGTAGCGTTTCTCTTGGCTGCACTGCTTCCAGTACGTGTATGTTCAGCCACTATGTGCTGCTATGTCAATCTAATCTGCCCAGGGCCTGCAAAGTCAGTACTGCTGGCCCTTTGAACATTGAGAATATTACCAACAGGTCTGTTTCTTTAACCATTTAGATTTCATATTCGCCTCACAGGGCAGCTAGCTGGCCCAGAATAGCGTCAGCATTTTTCCGGCCTCTGAATGGTTGGTCAAAGAGAAACTGTTCAACTGGCTAAACACGTCTGTAGCGCTCTGCACACATTAATACATCAGAGTTTTTTTATGAATACGGAGGAAAATAAATTGATTTAGACTCGGACATACATAAAAATCTATTTTCCAGAAAAGCTAGACATCATGAGGAGAGGTCAGCCAACCCCTCAGCCTCGGAAAAGGTTTGTTCTCCGGTTCCAGACTAGTGAATACAAGCGGTACCACTGGATTACAGCCTCTGAGAAGCGGTGCAAATTATAAATCTCCATCTCTGCTGAGTAGATTGTATTTTATTTAAATTTGTTATGTTTTTGTCATGTTATCAGACAAATATTGATTCTGAACTGCTCCAGATGATGTAGGTGCACAGTTGCGGTTGTAGTGTAGAGGTTTGGAGTCTTAACTGGGTTTCTTGTGTTGGTAAAATTGTATTCACCCTCCATATGTGAAATTCCTCTCTCTCTGTAATGCCACGTGTTGTTATATTGCGTTTTTGTATCGTATTGATGGTTTCTATAATTGCAACGTGATAGTGGTGGTATAAAGAGATGGATTAAGTCCCCACTGAAGGCCCAGGTACCAAATGCACGGCCTGACACTGATTTTTATACAGGTGTGTATAATTATATATACATATATATATATATATATATATATATATATATATATATATATATATATATATATATATATATATACGTTTATACATTGTGCGTGTGTGTGTGTGTGTGTGTGTGTGTTTGTACCTTTGCACCTGGACTTGTCCTGATCAGAGAGGTGTTCCGTTCGAGAGCGGGTCACCAGCTCAACGTTAGTGGCACTGTACACCTTCATGTAGGAACCATGACACAAAACCATAACATCATTACACAGCAAAAACTTTTAGCCACAAAACAAACTTTATAAACCTATGTAAAAGAACAATTCTTTTTTTTTTTTTTTTTTTTACATTTTTCTGATATGATCTTGCATAATATTTGTTGTAATATTAAAATCATGCTCTCATTTTAACCCATATCAAGTAAAGTAAAAATGCCAGGTATTCTAATGAAACTGAGACTGAAAAAATCCAACTTGCTCTAAATTCTGAATTTTACATGATTTGCAAAACCACATTGAAATATTGTTTGCCTGATTGATGAAATCACCTTTGCCTCGTATCCGCTGACCACCTCCATCTTCTCCGAGCGCCAACCCCATATCCCGGACTTGTTCCTGAAAACATGATGAGTCTGATGTCATGATTTCATTCATTACTAAAGATATGTTATTATTTGATGCTGAAGAATTCTCGATTCTGATCATTCATCTTCTATAACTGCAGCCCTGACTACTCTTGTGGTTAATAGATGTTCACAACAGGCAAATAATCAGCTTGGGTTTGGAAATTGAGGTAAAATGTAAGTGTTTTGTGTATACCTCTCAAAAGCGATGTTGCGTGTGTTGAGGTGTGTGGAGACGATGGGAGAGGTGAGACGCTGCGCTGTGCTCTCCTGCGACGGCAGCATGGCGGCAAGGAGGGACGGTGTGTCACGAGGAGACAGAGACAGTGGCTCTGTGTACACCACCTGCTTCTCATGGTCCACCTCCATCACCATTGCCCCTCCGTCTGGATCACACACAATATGGTGCATTCAATGAAGATGTGTTTCAGCAACTATTACATCCAGTATTATATACTTCTCATCTATCTATCTATCCATTAATCATGCTACATTTCATTCAGTCCAAATGAAATGACACAGTTTGGGATCATTTCAGACTAAAACATAAAGAAAACACAGTACAATGCGTTTATCTTTTTTTAGAGTAATTTAAAATAGATTT
The DNA here is from genome assembly GCF_946808225.1 of Silurus aristotelis. NCBI lineage: Eukaryota > Metazoa > Chordata > Actinopteri > Siluriformes > Siluridae > Silurus > Silurus aristotelis. The sequence continues at coordinate 4,876,258 of NC_139587.1, read as the reverse complement.
TTATATTTTTATTTATTTTTAATATATATACATTTATATATTTGTATTTGCATTTTCATGTAATAAGATGATTAAATGCACTAATTGGTTTATTTTCCACAGATATTCTTGTGTGCAATTTCAGTAATAAAAATGTAAATCTTTATAAAAGGAAACAAATGACTTGCCCGTCTTATTTTCTCTTGTATATTTAGTACTGCACTAAAATAAAGAAAAAGTGCGTTATCCGATTACTTGATTAATCAATGGAATAATTGGTAGAACATTCGATTACTAAAATAATTGATAGCTGAAGCCGTAGTTGTTAATCATAAAAACGTCTCTCAGAAGAACCCCATCGTGTTCTTTATCATCCCTATCTTTATAAAAATAAACTTGACTTGTGGAAGAGTCAAACTGTTAGAAACTTGGCAACAACTTCGGCATAATTACACATTTGGTATAACTGACTCAAAGCAGTGATTGATTGATTGATTGATTGATTGATAGATAGATAGATAGATAGATAGATAGATAGATAGATAGATAGATAGATAGATAGATAGATAGATAGATAGATAGATAGATAGATAGATAGATAGATAGATAGATAGATCGATCGATCGACCGACAGACAGACAGACAGACAGACAGACAGACAGACAGACAGACAGACAGATGATCTTAGCATCAGAAGTGTGCAAAATTAAATTTACACAACTATAATATGGGCACTTCAGTTACATTCATTTCTGACCGACTCACCTCCACCCTTGAAGATGTAGCTGCGGCGGCCCTTGAGCCAGGTCATGTGCTCAAAACCCAGTAAAGTGGTGTCCACTCGCAGACACGAGCCGCTCTTCCACACGCGGTACACATCGCTCGGACACACTTTCGACACCAGAGGCACTGGGAGAGAAAAGCAGAATAGGAAGAACATTGCTCAATCTTTTAAGGGCCAGCACCAGGGGAGCTGTCCAGAGGCGGGGTGCTGAAATAGTTAACACCAACGTCCAAAGCCAACAAAGACACAGAGAATTATTGTGTGTGCATTTTGTGTATCTGTGCAACGATCAGTGCTGAGGACCGTCATGTGCTGCTTCTGGACTTACCCCAGCTCGTAAACTCCCACTTCATCTCCACGTAGAAATCTCGAGCCTGCCAAACAACGTGCAAAACAGTGACTATAACAAGCTATTAGCTAAGCTTATGAGCCTTTATCCATGTGCTTGGGTGTGTTACCTTTCGCAGTTTGCTGAGAAGCTCAGGAATACCAGCTAATCTCTCTGTTGCTCGTCTGAAATCCCTGTACTGGAGAACAAGCTGCACGAGCTCAGGGTCTCCTGTGCTTACTGCTTCCTGCAACACTACACACATGAAAGTAAACAGAGCTATTTCCATTCCTAATACGGTTACCGAAGTATTCAGAAGTATTCACAAACAATGTGACCCAATGGATTTACTGTTGCCACCCCAAAGGTAATTCTCCACAGAAAAATGCTATAAACAGTTGTTCCCTCTATTCAGGCTCTCTTTATCTCTCTTCTGAAGTTTTTAAGAAAAGACCATCCTGTGTCAGAAAACAGTGAAAGATCCTTTATGATGGTCCCTTAGTGATGATCAAACCTCCTTTGATTAGACTAATCTAGTAAACAGTGTATGTTTCTGTTCTCTGAAATGAGGTCCATTCCCTTAAAGGTCCAATTATGTAACTTAAGTGAGATTTTAATGTACACTTCCTTCACTTTCCTAAGGAACAGTGATACAATTGGGACACTTTTAATGGTAGTGTTTGTACTCTGAAACGTATCTATGAAATTCAAAATTTTGAACTGAACTGTACTCTGAAAGAATGTTCACATTAATGGCACAGCTGGCATCCTTTTAAACGTTTCCAACCCCAAATCTAAACCCATTTATAGCACTGTACATATATTACCCAAAACCTTTGGACCAGGGGTTTTTCTATGCATCGATAAATTACACTTGCACTGACTCTGCACTACGGTGAGTAACATTTTTAACTTCTTCCTCTTCTTTTTTGGCTTTTCCTATTGTTGGATGGGCTCCATCACAGCGGATCATCCGTCTCCATACCCCCCCTGTCCTCTTTATCGGCCTCTTTCACCCCAACCATCTGCATGTCTTCCCTCACCACATCCATAAACCTACTCTTTGGTCTTCCTTTTTTCCTCCTTCCTGCTGGCTCCATCCTCAGCATTCTCCTACTGATATACCCCATGTCCCTCCTCTGCATATGTCCAAACCATCTCAATCGCACCTCCCTCACCTTGTCCCCGAAACGTCCTACATGCGCTGTCCCTCTAATAAACTCATTTCTAATCCTGTCCATCCTCGTCACTTCCGACAAAAACCTCAACATCTTCAGCTTTGCTTCTAACATTTTTAACATTTTCATTATACATGTAATTAAATCATATAATATACATAATAGTAATTTAATATGCAAATTTTTTCCCCATGACAATAAACAGACCACGGGGCAAAAAGTTTGGGGACCAATGATTCAGATGAACACCACAGACATCAACATTCTCCTTGCTAAAATTTTCCACAGTTAAGTGTACACTAACAACCTTGTTTTCCCCTTTAGGTGTGTCTCACCTGTCCATCCTCGTGCACTCCCGCGTGTAGGATCGGCATTGTGTCCCAGCAGCACACGCATGGACTCCACGTGGCCGAGGCACACCGCCAATTCAAGTGGAGTCCGTCCACGTGGATCTAAACACTCCATGTCCTGCTAAATATAAACACATTCAAGCACAAATACACATGGGTATAATATGCCGTAGAAAGTCTGGATAGCTGAATCTCTCCATGGACAGATTTTAATTTACAGGTCTTCCTCTTTCCACCAAATTTATTCCCACTTTCTCTTACACTATAGGCCACCGTTTGTGGACTCAAACCCTCACACTCATCCATAGCTCTTTCCCAAACTGTTGGCACAAACTACACAATTATATTGTAAACCTCATTCAACAGCAGTAAATGTCTGCTATATGAATGAGTGCAAATTCTAACAGCCACACTCCAAAACCTAGTGATCTTAAATCTTAGCAACACAAAGATGCCAGGGTTTGGGTCCTTCAACGAGACTTTTAAAACTCTTCGAATGCTCCATTGGATCTTGTCAATCAGTTTGGATAAAATCCAGGGTGCATCATTCATTCTTTTACAAGATTACAGTTCATGTGAAGTACTGAAATGCTTTAGAAGCATGCATGAAAATAGAAATAAGTAGATTCACTCCTGGGTGGTAAAAATCCCAACCTGAAACCCAATACACACACACACACACACACACACACACACATATTGATTTACCTGACTTTTCTTCAGCTCTCTATCCAGCTCCAGGTACCGATTGTTCCAGACAAGATAATGCAATGGAAACGCCTCATGTGCCATTTTTTTTAGCTTGCTTGTCCAAACCAATGATTCAAGTCCAGATTTTTCCCTTTGCTATTCGCCTGCACAAAGGAATAAGTGCCTGAAAAATGATTTGCTGCATTCAAAGCTGCAAACCTACAGACAAACCATTCTTCCTTCTTCCTTAGGATCTGCTTGAAACTCCATCAGCACCATACATTCTACTGGAAACCCAGTCAATTCTTCTTCCTGCCATCCATTAAGCCTGAAGAATCTATAATTCAGCTTTATTGTCAGGTTTTCCAGGGAAAGTTGGTACCTATAATGTAGCCAGATATCTACGTAGGTCAAATTTTGTTATATTAATATGTAAAAAAAAAAAATCCAAATCTGATTTGTAAACTAGCTGTTTATGGGGAATCTCATTTGACATGTCAAAGCAAGCACCAAATGGTGCCAGTTAGCAAGTTAGCTCACTTAATCACTTCAAATATTATTAGTCGAATGATGTATTTCTTTAAAAAAAAAAAAGGTTAATATTTCATGCAAAAGATGTCTCTATATGGCTGTGCATGCTAGTTAGAACTAGCACGAAGAGCATGCTAGGTCGGCTAATTTGGTTCGAGATACACTCGCGTTTAGAAACAGATATATATAAAATATGAACAGGTCATTAGACTGAGTCGTTTGGAAATTTGTGTCGCAAAAAAAGCCCAGAAGACAAGCATTAAAAACGTGCAAGAGGCGGCCTAGTTTCCCTCGGCATCCATGTAAAGCGAGCTGGAGGAAGCACAGATGTGTGTGTTTCTCCCCCGGAGCTCAGAGGAGCATCCTGGCGTCCAGCAGAGCCGCAACACCCCGGGCAGCCTCCGGACCACATCGGCGAGTCGAGACCTTCTGATCCGGGAAAGCACAGAGCCGCATCCGTGCACATCCACCCCGAAAAGAAACGACTTATTTCTCTCACACACGTCGCTTTCACATCAGTGTGTGTGTGTGTGTGTGTGTGTGTGTTAATGCGCATCAAGGTATCAGCTCTCACTACCCATTCATACTGCAGTGTAGAATAGCAGGACAAATAAATGTGTGCTCCATATCTATACTCCTACATACTGTACAAACTGCTATACATTTATTTTAAAATACTTGGGATATTCCGGAAAATTTTAATGAACCACACACTGCACTTTATATCCACTATATTCTTACCATCCTATCTTCTTCATACAAAAACCTCTACTCTTCTGGCTTTATAGCAGATTCCAAATACTTTTGGTCATATATAGTGGCAGTTATATAAAAAAAATATAACTCATTTGAGACGTACAAATTTAGTAAAAAAAAAAAAAAAAAGAAAAGAAACATGGGACACTTAAATTTTTTCCCCTTCCACACTGTTGATTTTTTTTTTTCCCTCAAGCCCAAACATAAAATATCACACTGTTATGCACTCTCCTCTGTTTTTGTACACAACTCGGCCAATGGTTTTCAGAACACAAATAGAAAAGTGAAAAAAAAATAGCCATGTTGTTGCCTTTAAAAAATACCCATTTACAAAAGCCCAAGTGCAAAAAATCCCCTAAGCGGCTGCCGATTTCCCTCTTCAGACACCCCTTCTAAGATTTTATTAGAACGGACAAATTACACAAACAACAGTATTTGAAAATCTACTTAAATGCCAGTGAGCATGAACACAACCAATAACCGCACAGCACATTTGGTTATTTCTTTATTGTTTTTTTTTTTTTTTGGAAAAACAAACAAAAAGTGAAAAGAAAAAAAAAAATCCAAAAATAATTACAACGCTACAGACTCTTCTTCTGGCATACTATAGGAGAGGAATACATTTACACGAGGGGGTGTATATATTTTTATATTTATATATATCTGTACTCTGTAACTAGACAGAACGAAATTAAGAACTGAAAAGTATTCCTCTTGAAAAATAAATTCAGAGGTTAAGCACAGGAGTGAAACCAAACGCAACACCCTTTTACGCGGCTACAAACAACAGAAGCGTCGGAGTAAAGAAGACTGAGAAGTTAGAAAGAGTGGAAAAAGAAGGGGGGGGGGATCAGGAGAGGCATGCAAGCTACAGACCTGCCCTGGAATAAAAAAAAAAAAAAAAAAATGGGAACAAAGAAAAAAATAAAATAAAAGAGGCTGTTGAAGATTAGCACCGGTTTAGTTTTCTTATTAAAAGAGCCCATGAGGATTCTTGTGATTGCCAACTGCTGCGTCTGTGTACGCAGACCGAAGAGAGATAAGTACATTGGGGACAGCGACCAGAGTCTTGCTTACATAAAGTCTCTCTGAGATGCTTCGAGGTCCTCCTTTATGATGTTCTGAACAGGAATCGCAGTCAAACAGAGCAATCATGCTGATCTTTCTATACATACACACTCTCTCACACACACACACACACACACACACACACACACACACCCCCCTGCCACCACCCAACCAACCCAAACAGTCCACGGTTCTCAGAGAAGAATGAGCTCTAGGATATTCTCTGGATTAGTTTATCGTCTGATAGGCAGTAGAGGGCATTGACTGACAACTCAGAGATGAATTTCTCACAAGCCTCCCGGGAGATTCCTTTACAGCTGCGCAGGTCCAGCACAGACACACAGGACAGACGCTGCAGGTGCACCAGACAGTGGTCAGTCAGACGACTGCAACCTGAGAGCAAGAAAGGAAGACAACCACAGTGTTTAAACCTTGTGTTGTGCAGAGTTCCACTGTAATGTAAACCTGCAGCTATACACTGCTTATATACACTAGTGACAGCAGCCAGACTTTTACCATGCTGCCTCACAGCCAACATTAACAATAGATAAAGAAACCATCAATGAGTGACTAGTAGGGGTACAACGGCACACATTCGCACTGAAATAACACGATACAGCAGTTTCGGAACGGTGAACATGTGCATGCAATAATTTTTCCTCTTATGAAAATATTTAGTTTGTTTAACACGATTTGTACTGTGCATGAGCGAAATCGCTGCCACTTCCTTTCATCGCCAAAGTTTTTACAGCAGTCTAACAACATGGGTGCTTTAGCGTTTTATGTGCAGCTCTCGTCTCCTGACGATTCGGCACATCGAGTGAGCAAATGAATGATGGATGGGAGGAATTAATTATTTTATCAAAAATGTTATTGAATGAATAAATAAATATCTTGTGTGCATCTTGAATGCAGACAAAGTATGCTAAAATAAGAACATATCTTCAAATAGCGTCTAAAAAATACATACACTAATGGATATTTTCCATTTATTTAATTTGTGCCTATTTAATTGATTATTTATTAACTATAATAAAAACATGTATTGCATTAATTTGATTTATCCAATTTTATTTAAACCAAGCAGACATTTTAGATCAAATTGTTTAAAAAATTTTAACACAAATGTTAACATAAAAAAAAAAAAATTATATTTTGCATTTCTTCCCCCAAACTGCACCGACATTTGAACCGTGACATAAAAACTAAGGTACGTACTGCACTGTGAATTTTGTGTACCGTTACACCCCGAGTTACTGCACTTCGTTCGATATGTAATGCAGGCAGATGAAGGGTGGGGGATATATTGAAGCGAACACTATATCTTACACCCCAACTGTAAAGTGATGAGTGTGTGTTCAGGCACCTGCTAGGTTGAGGTGAGTGAGTGTGTTGCGTGTGGACGAGCCCACAGCGGTGAGGAGGTTGAGAGCGTTGTCAGTCAGAGGGCAGTGTGAGAGCTCCAGCCGTGTCAGCTGGGGCATGTGCCTGATGATCAGCCTCAGAGTGGCCTCTGTTACCTCCAGACCACACAGCCTCAAGCACTGCATGTTTCTCAGCTGTGAACGATTATTACTTCCTGCACATATACGGAAATAACTTGCTTATATATCTGGACAAATCAAGTGTGATAAATGTGCATCGTTGGTTAAAAAAAAAAAAAAAAATGAAAATCATGGTGTGCGTGTTACCTGGTGGGCAGAGCAGCTCTCGGATCTGTGCATCTTTGACGCCATCTGCCCAGCGTAGATCTAACGATCGCAGTAAAGGACAGCTGGGCGAGCTCAGAGCAGAGACTGACGTCCAGTTACACCCTGAAAGCACCAGATCTTTCAACCCTAAAGATGAGGTGTAAGTAGAGAAGGGTAAGTAGAGAAGAAATCGTGAAAACCGAACCATAAACAGCCTCAAGTGACCATGAGCATACCTGGTAATCGGTTGACGAGCCAGGTAAGCTGTTTTTTGGATATTTTGGCCCATGAAAGGTCCAGTGTAACAGGCTGGCGCTTGATGATGCCGGAGAGGGCCTGTGGGCTGATGGACTGGCAGCGGCTCAGATTAATATGCGTCCACAGGCGTTTATCACACCCCCTATAACACAAAAAAAAAAGTTCACAGTTCGCTTTTGAAAAATGCACACGTTGAGATATATCTACTGAAACAATTCCTCGAGTAACTCAAGTAAGTTGAATACAATAAAAAAAAAATTATAAACACGACAGATGAAGCTGAGGAGGCCTCGTTCACACACCAACAGAATTTAACTATAGGGTAGTCCATGAAGTAATCAGTAGAATACTCGTTTATGAAAATAATCGATAGCTAAATCCCTAGATAATCTGTTAAAAACCATGCTGGAGTGTTTTATTTTTTTATACATATACACCAACCAGGCATAACATTATGACCACCTGCCTAATATTGTGTTAGTCCCGTTTTGCTGCCAAAAGAGTCCTGCCCCATCGAGCATCAACAGCATTAACTTCAGAAATTTGAGCTACAGGAGCTCGTTTGTTGGCTCACACCACACGGGTCAGACTTCGCTCCCCACGTGCATCAATGAGCATCAGCCGCCCATGACCCTGTTGCCGGTTCACCACTGTTCCTTCCTTGGACCACTTGATAGATACTGACCACTTCAGACTGGTAACAGCCCACAAAAACTGCAGTCGTCAAGCCATCACAATTTGGCCCTTGTCAAACTCGCTCAAATCTAATTTGAGTACAAAATGTTCACTTGCTGCATAATATATCCACCCACTTACAGGTGCAAGGATGAAATAATCAGTGTTTTTCACTTAACCACTCAAATGTTATGCCTGGGAGGTGCTTTAGAAACTCACCATTTGTACCAGCTCTTGCACACAGCCATGCACACGCACAGCTCGGTCCGAGTCAGGTAGCGGAAGACCGACACCCACACCAGTCTGCCCCAGCCTGGTTCACTAGCTCCGTTCTGCTCAGGTGATGTGCAGGACGCTGAGCTGGTAGAAGACGCAGGAGGCTTTCCTCTCTCGGGACGTACGTTTTTCCCGTTCCTCTCTCGTGTCGTGTTGTGATGAGACTCTCTGGAGTTGCACCTTAAGCTTTGATTCACATTAGTGTGTTTGGAAGTGCTCCTGGTAAGAGTTGGGGATCGGAGTTGTGGCCTGGCTGAATGCTTGTGTGTGTGAGAGTGAGCTTTGTCCGCATGATGTGAATCCCCCCGGAGAGGTGGGCGGAGCAGGGACTTGCCCTGAAAGTCGCTGTTGCTTTGGATGTGGCTTACAGAGTTCACATTCGCTTCAAGCTTGGGGACGATAGTGCTCGGGTCCCGTCTGCCTCGTGACGGCTGCAAAGTCACAGTCACACATGACCTTTGATCTCTGGCCTCGTCACTGAGCACACCTGAACAGTCGGTGCGAGTCTGTTCTCCCTCCTCCTCCCTCTCGTTTTCTCGCTCTCTGTTCGGTTGGGCGTCTCCAGTCTCGTCTTCCGCCGGCCTTCCTCCGTATCCCTGCGGCCGGTTCTCTTTACCTCCGAGGCCATTCTCTCTCCGTTCGGTCTTCTCGTTCTCTTCCTCCTTGTTATTTTCGTCTCCGTCCTCTTCTCTGTCCGTCCTTCCTCGCAGAGTTCCATCTCTTGCTTCACTTCGAAGCCGGACTTCTCTTCCCTGATACGATGACGCGCTTCTCCGCCGGGCCATGCCCCTGCTGAGTGCTGCCCTGATCATGCTCCCTCTCTCCAAACTGCGCTGACGCAAGAGCTTTGGAGAAACAGAGACAGATGGCCGTGTCTGAGAGCCACAGAACGGCGGAAAAGGGAACCACAGAACGAGACACAAACGAGGAAAGCAAAGAAGCAGAAAGCGAAAGTGACAGAAGACAAGCAAAAAATGAGCACTTTTTCCCCCCATAAGGACACAAAACAGTGCGCTTTGGAAAAAAGGAGAAAAAAAAAAAAAATGGATGGTCGTATCACCACTATAACCATATCTAATTGTCCTGTAGTTCCATGAAAACTAACCTTAGCCGGTAACATCACACACACCAGATACTTACCGACTGGAAGAGTTTGCTCCTCTCTAATTTGATCTGATGCAGAAAAGAAAGCCAAAAAAAAAAAAAAAAAAAAAAAAGAGATCAGACAGTCTTGCAGAGTATAGAATAAAAAGAGCATAGTATTGTTTGTGAACACGCACACACGTCTGTCCCCTTACCCTCTTCCTGTGCTGTCGTTCCAGTGCCCCAGCTCTCTTGCGGCTCTGTTGATGCTGCAGTAGGATTCTCTGTGAGGGTGGAGGTTGGCGTCGGGAGCGAGTCAAAGGCAGAGATGAGGGGGATGGGAGAGGCTGAGCCCTGCGCCCTAAGCGTAGACCCCCCACCCCAATGCCCTCTCTGTATGCCCGCTTCGCGGGAGGTGCAGACGTGGCCGAGCTAGTCATAACAGTGCTTTTACTCTCCTCTTCTGAATTGCTGCTGGAAGACTGCAACACAATATACAAATAAAAGGTCAGGAGAAGTTCAGATTGTATTGCTACAGAAAAACATGGAAAAAAATGAATGCTATTTCCAAACAATTGTGCATTTAAAGCCGCTACAAACTGACATTCATTCAATGCGGTACAAAATACACAAACCATGTACTTATGAGTTGAGATAAACTAGGTAACATATTACTCCACTACAGGGCTATAGCTATCGAATTTTTTAGTAATCGGGCATTCAACCGATTATTTCCTTGATTTTAATTTGTTTATTTTTAATAAAAATGTAAATTTTTATTGCTGAAATTGCATATAAAAATATCTGTAAAAACTAAACCCATTTATTGCATTTAACTGCCATATTACATCGAAATGCAAATACATGAAGCAGCAAAAAAAAAAAAAGCATAAAAAAAAAAAGGGTAAATACAATGTAAATTTTTTGTTTGTTTAGTTTTTTTATGTTTTAGTTTGAAATAATCCTAATCTTTTTGGAAACTAATTTTCTTTGGTCTGAATCTTCCCCTGGCCCCTTGCTGTTTTCTCTCTGTTCATCCATTTTTCATGGTGGTGCTGGGATTTGAACCTATAACCGTCCTATCCAGAGTCCAATGCCTTACCCATTAACCTTCCCCTTTCCACCACTGTTACGCTTAATAGAATGATATGAGCCAAACACTGCTATCTACATTTTTATCCACTTACAAATAAAAGGGTATGACTGACTTTGCTACGGTTCTTCGCCCCCCCCCAGTTTTATTATTCTAATGAAAAATATGTATAACGTGTATATTGTTAACAGTCTTGACAAATATTTGAAGAAAAGAAAAAAAAAAAAAAAGTGCCACTTCTAGAAAAGCAATGCTGTAGTGTAAAAGGACACCACATCCTACCTCAGTGTTCTTATCGTGGACACATTTGGGACACTCCCAGCAACTGGGTAGATCCTTATTGATCACACCCTCCCCTGGGACCTTCACGGCACAAACACACAAAAATAAAAAATAAAAATCAGCAGCAGCTTATTTATCATCCCACTGAATCAGCCGAACAGTTTAAAGTGTATGCAGTATGTGCATGCTTGTGTTTACCGTTATACATTCTGGGTGTGTGATCTGACCACATTCGGTGCACTCCATGAGTGTTTGGGTGCTCTGGGTGCCTTCGGCATCTTCCTGGCTCCCCTCTTTACATATGCCACAGATAGCGGTGAGAGGCAGCGCCGGCTAAAGGAAGCAAACGAGTTAGAGCTGTAATGTCGTGCTTTGAGAACATACCCCTGGAAGAATAAGTACTTACAGACAGACACTGCCTGAGAATGCAGGACTTTTTGAGTCGACCTGGGCCACCAAACCTCTTCATGTCCCTGCAGTAGATACAATCTCCACACAAGGAGCGCGTGCACGCCGCGCAGCGTTTGCAGCGCACACGCCGCCGCCTCAGAGCAGAGAGGGAAGTTGAAGGCTTGGTTGGCCGTGGCACCGAGGTCATCGTGGTGCCCGAACCCGAAGGACGTGGCCGGTACAATACCGATGGTGCAGTAGGGAGTGGCCTGTACCACGAGGGCTGCAAACACACAAGGAAAACACACATATATACATATATATATATGTTTCAGCACAATGGATATGACAAGAGATCCTAACTGGGGTTTCTGCAGGTTTCACAAAGTCCAAAATTAAAGCGTTAATTATAAAATGTAAGACCTGTATCACATCAAAACACACAAATACATGGTTAGCCTGGCTTTAACCAAGTTTTTTTTTTCAAGCCAAGTATCAGTAAACTTGCACTTCCTCATAGCTGAAAAATCAAAACCTGTTTTAATGTCTGTGGTACAATACAAGAGAGTTTCGCAGCATTAACCGAAAGCTTATTGGCTGTTCTATGTTGGCCTCATTTGTTGTTGTAATACAGCGAATTATATTTGGACTAGCAGAAGAACACCCCAAAAACAAAAACATTCTAAAGTGCCTAGAGAGCATTTCAATGAGCATTAGAAGTTAGCGTTACATAGACATTGGAAAATTAAGCCCTGTTAACATTTATTTACACAGTGAATTTAAAACTTTTAAAGGCCAAAAATTTAGATTTTTCAATTTGACTTTTTAAAACCCTACAGAAATCCACAGCAACAGACCAAATAATCTATTAATACAAGTATTTAAAAAAGGTTAACACAAAAATTAAACATTACAATGATAAAATAAATACAATATAAAAAAATTAAAAGCAATGGGAGAAAGAAGGAGAAAAAGGTTTTCTTGAGTAGATTCTGTAAATTCATACCCTTTTGGGCCATGTGACGATGGGTTTTCCAGTGTAAGACAATTTTGGATCATCATTGGCATGCTCTTCTAGCAGGGCCTGCAGCCGGCAAAGTGAATTTTTTATTATACACACACAAATATATACACATTTATTATGTAATTATTATATAAGCTGTTAATTGGCAGGTGATGAAGTTTACGCACACGGATGTCACTGAGCAGTGCTGGAGCGTTTCTGATCCCTGAAGGTACACACTTCTTATGAGCGGGCAACTGCTCCAGTTTGTGCAGGAGTTGCCACAGTCCCTCCAGCTCTAATGGCGTCAGATGGACCTTCACCCCAGGACGTGCAGAAGGAGAGGTAATTTCTTCTTCCTCTTCATCGCCTTCTTCTTTAACCTCCGCTTTTTCTTCGTTATCATCGTTGCTTGCTTTAGCACAGTCGGCCTTTTTCAACCCTGTGTGAGTAAACTCAGAGTGCTCAGGTTGTCCTTATTAAAACATAAATGTTGCATTTTTGTGTGTGTGTGTGTGTGTGTGCTAACCGATGCCTAGTGAGTGTCTCTGGAACTCTGGCGTTAGATGAGAGGTGTTGGTCAGACAGTAGAGGTAACGCTCCAGAACATACCAACACATCTCATAATAGAACGGGTAGCGAAACTTGGCTGGGACCTGGTGATGAGGGGAAAAATTAATAAAATGTAAAAAAGTTTAACACACACAAACCCAGATTTTAATGCAGTATGAAAAAATATGGCAACCTACTGACTTATCCTTAAGTTGTGGTTAAACCTTTTCTGTATTAATAACGTGTATATTTTACTTTAAAAAATACTCCTTACACAAGAATTAGTTAATAAAATTATCAAACGTATGTCTCGGGCTACTTTCGCTCACAATACACAATCTAATGATAAAATGTTCGATATTTGTCAGTTTAAATGCATTTGTATCAGTCAGTATTTCTGAACCAACCCGTGTGCGGTCCTCAATGTTGTAAATGTTCAGCTGCATGGGAATGTTAAAACTGTGCAGGAAATTCCCTCCGAACACCAGGGTATCTTCAGGAGTGTATACCGCATGGATCCAACCTACACACGCAAACCTTTGCATTAATGACTCCTGTTTACAACGTCCTCTTTTACTACAACCGTTAATATGATATGAATGCATGATTAAGATGGAGTACACACACCTGAGGGGATCATAAAGGTGTAACCCTGTTCAAGCTGAATGCGCTGGCAGGCGGTGGCTTTGTCCCCAAGGAAGATGTCACCCTGTTTTCCAGACAACACCCAGTTCTCATAGAGCTCCAGATTGTGTGGCGTGGGAGGGATTAGCCAGAAAACCTTTAACAAGACGAAATGAACGCAATGAAGATTCAGGGGTTAAAGAAAAGTTTAAGAGAGACGCACCGCTCCAGCATATTATCAGAATTCTCTAGTTTCTAGTTAATTAATAAAAAATATGTTTTTAAAGTGTATTCACCAATTCAATATCAGTAGCAGATCAAAGCAGATTTAGATTTTATTTATTTATTTTACACATGCATCCTAAATGAGTATAAAAGAAAAGTTCTAAAGTTACTCTTTTGCAGAATGTGATGCAATCAGGGTTTAACCAGTCACATCATTTGCTGTTCACCAGCCAAATTTAAAGCATCAGTTAAAAAAAATAGCATGACAACTAATTCAAATTAAAGATGAACAACTTATTTATAAAATACACACCCTCAGACACTAATAAGAACCCAGGGACAGCCAGAAAACAGCTACAGTCACATACACAGACTTCACAGCCTTTACCTTCAACACACTGTTTCAGAAGTAAAAAAGTAGGTCTTTGTGTGCGGTTCTCACCTTGCGCCCCCTCAGGATATGGTACCAGACTGAAGTGCCGCCGAAGTCGACGTGGAAGTCTGTGAAGCAGCCCTTCACGCTCATCAGGCAGTACCTAGGCAGATATGCACGGTTTACTCGCACAGTACTTGTCATATAAACCATGCTAGTGTTTGTCCAACAAGTAGAAAGGCAAAATGCCCTGTGTTAATTTAGGGGTAGTGCTGCAAAATGCAAAAAAAAATGCAAAAATCACTCAGCCACAAAATCTGGTATTTGCCTTAAGAGTATAACTATAAACACGGGCTACTCGTTCTGAATTAGCCAAATCGCAACCTGGCTGGAGGTAAAACTGCTTGTTTTTTTTTACTGCTAAAACAAGCTTTTAATGCACTTATCATTCACAGACCACATACAATAATTTCAGAATTCAGGAACATGCAGGTATATACAAAAACTAATCCCACTGAGCAATATCAATTATAAGGAGGAGAAAATATTCACAGCTAATTAATAAAGTTTGTCCAATAAATTGCACAATTTTGGTCAAGAATACAAAACGTTTTAGCCGAACACATTTTTGACCATCTGCAACTCACTTTTGTACTTTGGGGTACTGCATGTCTATGATGGCGTTGGTGGAGTCTCTCTGTCGCTCCTTCAGGTGCCGTGGCCACATGTTATCCACCCAGTCGATCAGATCAACCTGAAAGCCACAAAGCGAACAGTCAAAGATGTCTCACAGAGCGAGTCTTGTCTGTATGTGTAAATGAAAAATAACAAGCCTACTGAGGCAGGTCTCTTGACGAGGTGCTCCAGTTTTGTATGGCTGAACTCAAGACTGATGACGTTGTACAGCTTTTCCCTTTCCGAGGCTGGAGTTTCGTAATACCTCCTCCACTGACTCATGGACATCTCCATACCCCTTTGGGTGCTAACATCCATTACGTCAATCATCCGTCGACTGCCTATCGAAGGGATTGCAGAGAGAAGAGTGTTAAACAAAGTGCAAAGCCAAGAGTTTGCAGGTGGGACTGCGCGAATGGGGAAAACGCGGGCATGTGGCTCTGTGTGGATGACACAAAGCGTAAACAAAGAAGAAAAGGCTTACCTACAAACAGTTTCACATCGCTCACACTGAAGTCTGGATCGGGCATTCTGAAAACACGACGAGACACCATTTCAACAAAACGTGTAAGTAAAAGCAGTAACAGTACTAACACCTACCTAACAGTAGGTAGAAAGCGTGTGTGTATGTGAGAAAGAAAGAGCCTGAGAAAGAGGCAGAGAAAGAGAGAAGAAAAAAAAAAAAAAAGGCAGAGAGAGAGACATGTACAGAGTGAGCAAGAGACAAGACATACACGGATACAGAGAAAGAAAACGTACTGAATGCCAAGACCGTCTGCTTTAGTAAAGATGATAGGGTCCCGAAGCCCCTCCCGCTGGATGTACTCAAAAGTGAAGTCTGTAGAAAAGAGGACACACACACACACAGAGTTAAAAAGTGGATCACAGTCGGTCATGTTTAGAGCAATAAGTGTAACATGTACCATTTCCATCCATGATTTTCACCAAGTTGGAATCGAAGTTGGGGCTTTCAAGCTTTTCTGCCAGATCAAAATTAGTCTTCCCCTCGATTTCGTCGTCGGAGATGCCATCGTCCTGATACCGCCGGCGAGTTCCTGTTCGCTAAACACCAGTGCAGAGGCTGCATGAAACTTACATCGAAGTGTGAACTAAACAGAACCATCGTGGCTCCGACTGAACCCACAAATACCACAATCACTTAAAACACACCCACACACACACACACACACAGAGGGAGAGCAACATTTCCTAGACATTTAACTAAACACGTCATATCACTGAGTAATAGCTGGCCAAGTGACTCAAATTTTCACTTTCAATATTTTTATACTCAAACTGCATCTGCTTCATACATTCGCAATATCGAATAATCACAAACACATTTATGTGACTTGGACGGAAAAACAAAACCTTATTTTTAAATCTGAAACTGATACCAGAGCCCTGAAAATATAAATAAAAAAATATATATATATATATATATATATAAATATAATTTTTTTTTTTACAATCTGAAACTGATATCAGAGCCATGAGTATTTATGACGGCTCAGAAAATTTTTGTGGACACCAGACCATCAATCATCAATGTACTCTTGTTGTTAAGAATACGCAAGTGCTTGAACATACTAACAAATCCAACAGAAAAGAATATCGTTGCCGGGTTGTGCGCATCGTTACTGTCAACCGATTTTACGTTTCATTGCAACTTCTTATACTATTTATAATACAGAATTGCCACAAAACTTGTCAATATTAGCTCAAAACACACCTACAAGTACATGCTGTGTACATTTGGGATACTCCTTCCAACATACTACAATTTGGGACACACCAATTCTAATCTGGGATGGTATTTAGGACGGATAGTAGGCCAAGGTTGGAAAGGAACTCCTTCACACATCCTGGATCTCAACCGTACAAAACACCATTTGGTTGAAGTCGAATACCGGCCGTGTGCCAGACTTACAATCCAACACGAGCTCTCTGATGCTCTTTTAACTAAACAAACACACTCCAAAAGCCTTCCTGGGAAATCCGAGGTGATCATGACAGCATTAGAGAGTTGAAATAAATCAGGAATAGGACGATCAGCAAAGAATGTAAGGGTGTGATGACCTGGGTGTCCACAAACCCTAAGTGTTTTTTATTTTATTTTATTATTAATATTTGCAAACCAGGTTTTGATGCATTACGTAGAAATCGTAGGAGTAGAAACTCACCAGGCGTTTGCTGTAGCGGGTTTCCTCCATTGCCTGAAATGAGGAACGCACAGGAGATTGAGTTTGCGGTGGTCCAGAGACGGGAAGTGACACGTCACATCAAGTCAAGTGTTTAAAGCAAACAAACAAGCTACAAGAAGGAGGATAGATAGATAGATAGATAGATAGATAGATAGATAGATAGATAGATAGATAGATAGATAGATAGATCTCTAACACAACTCATTTAGTGCTTTGTCTTTAAACAAAAACAGAAATATACACACACACACACATACATATATATATATATATATATATATATATATATATATATATATATATATATATATATATATAAATATACCTACACACACACACACACACACACACACACACCTATGACCTATCTACAAACCCATGACTGGCCTCATTTTAAACAACCAGGTTAGATCAATATAAGCATTAAAAAAAATGCTCCAAACTCAAATAATCTAGATAAACTGACAGATAAAAATGGGACAATTGCTCATTTTAGATATTAAGTGAGAAAATTACACTTTTAAAACCCCCCATAAAAATGTCTGACAAGTAGAAACAAAGAGCCCAATAGAGAAACAGCATCAGCTGTGTGTCTTTCAGTTCAGCCAAAAAAAGCACTTCTTCCCACATTCTTTACATTCAGCAGCCATTTAATTCAAACGAATGACATTTTATTTGTATTTTACTGACTAATAATCCAGCAAGAAATTTTAAAGTGTGTTAAAGAACCAGAGCTCTTTGGTATCCGTGACAGGCAATACGCTAGCATCCGGAGCTAAAGTGTGTTTAGCCGAACTCTCCACCTGCCGCTGGAGCACCGCCTGAGTTTATCACACGACATTAAAAACAATATCTTTTATACACTTCTAACTCGTTCTTGTAACGAAAGAGTAGAAATAAAACGCAACCAGAGCCCGAATTATAAAATGGTCCAAAACTAGCCGGTTAGCATTTTCATTGACACCCAGCTAACGTTAGCAAAACACAATGTTAGCTGCATAGGAACAAAACAAGCTAGCAAAGCCTCACTGTTCAGACCTTTAAGCATACCTAGCGTTTTTTTGTTGTTGTTGTTGTTTGCGGTGATAGTAGTGCTATTTTTAATCAGTTGAATGCGAAGAAACCCTGCGTATTTCCCCCCATTAACTGCAGCTGGAACTCATCCTGTCGCAATCTCGCCCATTGGAGCTGCTTCTTATTGTATACGAGAAAGTTAAAGGATTCCGCGTCCATCCGCCATTTTCAGATTGTCATTACACACACACACTCACAGCGTGAGCGGCTCTACACGCCCCGCCCGTCACCGAGACTGGGCCAATTATAAAGCCGGTATGCAGATTTTAACGTTCTGATTGGCCAACGCCCACGCCACTGTGGCGTTTAGTTCTGGGATTCACCACGCCTCTTGTGTTCCCAGTGTGATGATGAAGACTGGATTCAAAATTAAATCAAATATAGAAAGTAATCAAAAATAAAATAGGAAATATTAGGAAATATTAGGAAATATTATAAATGAGGAATATAAGAAGTTAGAATGAGAAAATATTAGGGAGAGTAATAAATTAGGAATAGCAGTAGGAATTGGAAATATTAGGAAATATAAAAAAAGAAATATGAATATAAATAAGAAATAGAAAAAATAAGGAATTAGGAATCGAAATAAGAATACAAATATTAGGTTATCTAGGAAATTAAGAATAGCAATAAAAGTAGGAATAGGTATTCTTTATTTCCTATATTACCTAATATTTTATATTCTTATTCCGATTCCAAATTTCCTATATTTCTTATTCCGATTCCTAATTTCCTGTTTTTTAATATTTCCAATTCTTACTCCTATTCCTAATTTCCTAATATTTTTTTCCTATTCATAATTTTCCATATTTCCCTATTATTCGAGTAGAAGTAGGAATAAGGACTAAAAAAAGAATATGATGGTGGAAAAAGAAGGAGGAAGCCTGAAGACTGTAGTGTGAGGTTCAGGGAAGAGGTCAGACAGGGGCTCGGTGGAGGTGAGGAGGTGCTGGATGATTGGGCAACTACTGCAGAAGTGATAAGGATGACAGCTAGAAAGGTACTTGGTGTGACATCTGGAAATAGAAAGGAAGACAAAGAGACGTGGTGGTGAAATGAGGAAGTGCAGAAGAGCATAAGGAGAAAGAGGTTGGAGAAAAAGAATTGGGATATACAGAGTGATGAAAAGATTTTGGCAAGAGTACAAGGAGATGCGGCAGCAGGTGAAGAGGGATGTGGCGAAAGCTAAGGAAAAGGCATAGGAGGAGCTGTAGGAGAAGTTGGACACTAAGGAAGGAGAAAAGGATTTGTAGCGATTGGCCAGGCAGAGAGACCGAGCTGGGAAGGATGTACCGCAAGTTAGAGCAATAAAGGATGGAGATGGAAATGTGTTGACTAGTGAGGAGAGTGTGTTGAGAAGGCGGAGGGAGTATTTTGAGCAGCTGATGAACGAGGAAAATGAGAGAGAGAGAGAAGGTTGGATGGTGGATTAGTAAAGAGGAAGTGAGAGCAGCGATTAAGAGGATGAAGAGTTTAAAGTCAGTTGGACCAGATAACATACTGGTAGAAGCAGGAAGATGTTTAGGAGAGAGAGCAGTGGAGTTTTTAACCAGATTGTTCAACAGGATTTTGGAAGGTGAGAGGATGCCTGAGGAATAAAGCAGGAGTGAGCCGGTACCGATTTTTTAGGAATGTGCAGACCTGCAGTAACTACAATGTAATAAAGTTTATCAGCCACACCATGAAGTTATTGGAAAAAGTAGTGGAAGCCAGGCTGAGGAAAAGGGTAAACATCTGTGAGCAACAGTATGGTTTCATGCCGAGGAAGAGCACCACAGACGCATTATTTGCTTTAAGGATGTTGGTGGAGAAGTATAGAGAAGGTCAGAAGGAGTTGTATTGTGGGTTTGTGGATTTAGAGAACGCGTACGACAGAGTGGAGAGAGGAGTTGTGGTAATAAGCATTTCACTGCATGTCGTACCCTGTATGTATGTGTATGTGACAAATAAAATTTTATTTTGATTTTGATTGTATGAGGAAGTCAGGTGTGTCAGAGAAGTATGTGAGGGTGGTGCAGGACATGTATAAGGTGTGTGACAGCAGTGAAGTGTGCAGTAGTAATGACAGACTGGTTTAAGGTGAAGGTTGGACTGCATCAGGGATCGGGTCTGAGCCCTTTTCTGTTTGCAGTGGTGATGGACAGGTTAACGGACGAGGTCAGACAGGAGTTTTCGTTGACTATGATGTTTGCGGATGATATTGTATTTTTTGTGGTGAGAGTAGGGAGCAGGTTGAGATGAGCCTGGAGAGGAGGAGGTACATGCTGGAGAGAAGGGGAATGAAAGTCAGGAGGAGTAAGACAGAGTACATGTATATGAAAGAGAGGGAGTGCAGTGGAGTGGTGCAGTTGCAGGGAGAAGAGGTGGAGAAGGTGGAGGAGGTACCTGGGGTCAGCAGTGCAAAGTAATTAAGAGTGTGTTAGAGAAGTGAAAAACAGAGTGCAGGCAGGGTGGAGTGGGTGGAGAAGAGTGATAGCCGGAGTGATTTGTGATAGAAGGGTATCTGCAAGAGTGAAAGGGAAAGTTTAAAGGACTGTGGTGAGACCTGAGATAGACAGGATTAGAAATGAGTTTATTAGAGGGACAGCGCATGTAGGACGTTTTGAGGACAAGGGGAGGGATGACTGATTGAGATGGTTTGGACATGTGCAAAGGAGGGACATGGGGTATATCAGTAGGAGAATGCTGAGAATGGAGCCACCAGGAAGGAGGAAAAGAGAAAGATCAAGGAGGAGGTTTAGAGATGTGGTGAAGGAAGACATGCATGTAGTTGGTTTGAAAGAGGCAGATGTAGAGGACAGGGGGGTATGGAGACGGATGATCCGCTGTGGCGACTAACAGCTGAAAAAAGAAGAATAAGAGAAGGAATAGGGAATATTAGAAAATGTAAGAAATTATGAATAGGAATAGGAAATATTAAAAAATATAGGAAATTACAAATATGTATAGAAAATATAGGAAGTTAAGAATCATAATAGGAAATACTAGTAAATATAGGAATTAGGAAAAATAGGGAAAAAATGTGGGTTACAATTTTTTTTAGGGCATTTCCATATAAATTATAATCTTTTGTTATAACACCAAAATAACAACTTGTTTATTATATGGTAAGCTTTATAACAAACAGATATATTTGCTTGTTAAGTCTTAACATTTACTATACTGTTAGTTGTTCCAAAAAAAAGTAAAAATAAATAAATTCAGCTCAAGTGTTGCTAAAATTGACAGTTTTATTTACGTTTCTTTAGTCTCACTTAAATACATAGAGGTCAAAAATGTGATGATTAAAAGTTCCTTTTTCTGAGAGTTAGAATAAAAAAAACACTGCTGATTGGATTGTGCCGTATTGTTATAACTCTTCCCTAATAAAAATGAAAACCACTGATTTTGAGTTAATGTTCACGCAAATTTAATAAATTATTGTATACATAATGCACACAAACACCAACAACATGGCAACCACCGTTTGTGAAAGCAGTTCCACATCAGAATAATACTACACATACAAACATATACTGTAACATGCACAATCTAAAAAACATACAAGCACATTTTCAACAACAAATAAAACTACTACTATACACTACTACTATAAACTACCACAAATATTCTTTAGGAGAACGTGGGTGTGTTTTTGCTCTGTTATTTTCTCTTTTAGTTCAGCTGTCCAGTGCGAGTGAATGAATACACCAAATTTCATTTTGATTACTGTAACTGACTTAGACTGTTGATTGAAACAACTCAGGTTTGATGATGATTATAAGGACATTTCATACATAAAGCCCAAAGGAAATGATTAAGAGAAGAGAAAACACGGAAAACGACACGTGTCTGACAGCCTTCTGGTGTAAATCCTGCGATCCTGAAAAATAAAGAAGTAAACATGAAATGCAAAACATTACTAGTTGTCAATACAACAATATTAGTGAAATGTACATGTATATAATGTACATATATACATCTATATATAATATATATGTATATAATACTGCATTGTCACTTTCTATGTATTTTGCACTGCTTTATTTTCTGTTTTCTGTGTATTTTGCTTATCCACTACGTATTTTTGCACCATCCATAACTAACGTTTATCATTGCACTACTGTATATTCCACCCAGATTTATTCTGTATAAATTGTATCATACATACATTCATTCTTTTACATAACTAAATCATAACATTCAAGTATATTATCTTCTGAAATTTGTATCTATGCATAATCTTCGCACAGTATAATGTATATTTCTATATATATCATATATGATTATCTACTGCACCTTCTGTACATTATTCACCCTCATCCCTGTATATATGAACCTCACACCCTAATTATCATATTGCTATTAATTATAAATAGGCTACTTATGCAGTTCTGATGCTAACTGCATTTCATTGGCTCTGTACGTGTACCTTGCACAATGACAATAAATGTGAACCAAATCAAATCAAATCTAATCTAATATATATGCACATTCACAATATTAACCAGCTTTATTATAAGCTGACTTTTTCAATCATGTGATTTTTTTTCCCAAAAATGTTGCTCCCACTTGAAGACACACACTTGTATAGGATTGTCTTTGGAGGTGGTAGTTTCATAAGACATGAACCTGTTTCAGAATGAGTATGTCCCTGCGCACAAAGCCAGATCCGTGAACATGTGCTTTACATGGGTTGTTTTGGAAGATCTTGAGTGATCTGCTATAAAGCCCTGACCTCAACATTACTGAACACCTTTGGGATGAATTGAAACACTGACTGCACCCCAGACCTCCTGTGTGTGTGTGTGTGTGTGTGTGTGTGTGTGTGTGTGTGTGTGTGTGTGTGTGTGTGTGTGTGTGTGTTGGGGGGGGGGATGGTTCTGTGGTGCAGTCAGTGTTATTTAAAAATATATACAGTGTATATCAACCTGTTATATGAGTAGTGACTATTGCTGTTACCTGATCCACAACTTCATGAGAAGAAGCTGTAAAGGCAGGAAAACACAACTATTCCCAGGATCACACAACACAACATGATCATCATTTTCTTCTATAAAAGGAAAGCAGATAGTTGAAAGAGGAAAAAGAACAGACACAGAGACAGTAAACAGACAAATGAACAGCCTAATATAGAAATAAACATTCATTTACAGTCATATTTATCTGACAGAATCTATCTATTTTCGAGGGGGAATAAGGAAAAGGAAAGGAATAAACCAGGAGCACTAACAGGAGGTGTGTGTCTGTTTGTGTGTGTATGTAAAATACACACAAATACTTACCAGCAGTTTAACTGTAGTCTACATACTGGAAATTGCTTTTTCTCCTCATAAAAAGCAGATAAATGGCTATAATAAGTTTGAGATTCCAGCTTATTTTAACTTCAGCTGCATGTGTGTCCAAAGCTTCAGCTAATTGTGTCTCATGAATCATTTTTGTGTGTTGAAAGAAAAAAACTAGGTCCCTCAGATGTTCTCACACTTAATGTTTGAGCATTTAGCCCTGCTCTAACACAGCTGCTTTAGTGTGATAACCTGATAAGCATATGATATAAAAGTGCAGCCTGGTGATAAAAAAAAAGTGCAGGAAATCAGCAGGACTAGAATTTACAACTACCTCCTTGCTGGTTACGCAATATTTTGGGTTGGTCAGATTGGGTTAACATCACATGCATGATTCATAATACTGTAAGAAAATCCATTACACTTAGCCTTCAGAACCGTTATCTGCTCAGGGTAATTGAAACGCTGCATTCTTGTAGGGGTTGTAACTCCATAAACTTTTCAATGATTTATACCTGCGGTCCCCCAAACTACATCCTATGGGCCAAATACGACCCACATTTGGGACGGCTCTTTAAACATATATAGAAATTTGGCAAATTATTGGCTTTATATAATTTCTCTAAGTTATTTACGTAGCCCAATTCTTTATAAACTAAATAATGAACAATTCTAGCATTAGGGGACATTATAAAAAAAACGTAATAAAATCTCCACATTAATACTGGTATTCACTCCGGCACATGTTATTTACTGTTACAGAAAGGATAAATTATGTGGCCCTCACAGAAAAAAGTTTGGGGACCCCTGATTTATATTTGCATACATGAGGAAAGGTAAAGGGGGCTTTTTACTTGTCACATGTAAAACAGCACATATCCAAGCAATATTAGAAGCTGGGGTCAAAGCACAGAATCAGCCATGATACAGCACCACTGAAACACAGAGGGTTAAGGGCCTTTCTCAAGTACCCAAGACTGGCAGCTTGGAGATGTTGGAGTTTGAAACCACTGAGGTACCACTCGCAGAAGGATTTGATTAAGCAAGTACAAGGACTTGCTTTAGATCAATCAACATCCAGATATATTTGCTTGTTAAATCTTCAACTAGCTAAACAGTTAAACCAGAATTAACAATTAAATATTTTGTGGGTTTTTTTGTTTGTTTTTTTTTTTTTTTTTTTTTTTACTAAAATGACAATTTGAGACCGAGACTTTGCACCTTCTTTGGATAAAAGAGTCAAATAATCAGGGCTAAAAAAATAAAGGGCAAAAAAGGGAGCAGTTATTACTGCAAGTTTACCATTTTCAATACACACACACACACACACACACACACACACACACACACACACACACACACACACACACACACACACACACAAACTTTTCCACCAGAAGTAAAAACCATAAAATCATTTATTTAAGTGACATTATATTTCTTTTTCTTCTTCTTCTCCTCATTTTATTACCAAAAAGTATGAAGATTTAAATCACAATTTAATTGCACTTTATCCTTCCTAGTTGTGGGTCTACTGAAGACTGCGTTCACAAATGAGCCAACGAACTCATCAGATTGCTTCCCATTATTATAAGTTTCATTATTAATATAATTATTTTAATTATAATTATTAATCAAATTCCAGTGAAATGAGACATTCCTGACACATTCCTGCACATGATTACACATCATTGAAGTTGAACTTAAAATATGGAACAGAAATATCAGGTGATTAAAGTGTTAGCGAAACTCAAGTACTGAAAGAATCGAGTATCTCTCAATTGTGTATTGGATTTAGATCGAGAGAATCGGGGAGGCATTTTCCTGGGCAGTCATTCTCTTTAGAGGTATATGAAATGGCACGTGTGTAAAGGCATTGAAGGAGGAAATAAAAATAATAAATTACATAATACAGTAAGACTAAGTTCCTCGGATGATTTGTCAAGTCTTTGGTGTAAAGCACACTATTAAAAATATATTTAGAAAAAAAAAAGGTGAGGTCTATTTTTCTGTACAATCCATACTTCAACAAAATAGTCCTCTCTGTTATACGCAAAACTAAAAACCAGCTTTGCAACGTCCCCAACGGTCAAAGTGCTGTAAAAGAAAGCACGCTTTTAAACAGCTGGGGTGAGGAATTGTCCATCCGTCTGTCCGTATGTCGGTGGAAGGCAGGAAGAAGCAGTGACAGATGGAAATGGTGTTTACTTTCTGTGTCACCTCTCGAGCAGGGATGAGAGAGATAAGAGGGGACCATGAATGCCACAGATGGATAAAGGACTAGAGTGGGGAGGGGTCACAAATACAGGCATGGTCTCAGAGTGTCTGTGTGAGGATGATGATTACAATGATGATCAGAACCACAGTACAGATCACACCCAGGATGATCATTTTCTACCAGAGGGAGAAGAACAAAGTAGAGTCAGTTTTCAACAACAATAATACATGACTAAAAAGCAAATAAAGATTAGAGCAGGTAACCCATCAAAGCAACAGCAAAGGAAAAGAAGACACTCATGCAGCAGACAGTGCGTGGCCTAGGCTTGGGTAATGTCATACTGGGCACACGTGTCAAACGTGGCTGGTTCAAATAAAGCCCACAAAGTACACGTATTCACTCAGTTCTAACCTCCTGGGAACTAGAATAGTTTTATAATAGCGATAGCCTCTAGATATTCCACTAGGGGCACAATAGAGCAAATAACACTGAGCATAAAGAAGTGACATTTTCTAATTTGAGAAGGCAAATTTTCACAGTCAATCTATTCATTATAAATACACTACACAGTGCACTAATACACTACATATACACTACACAGTGGACTAATACACTTCACATACGCTACACGGTGAACTAATACACTACATATACACTACATAGTGCACTAATGCACTACATATACACTACACAGTGCACTAATACACTACATATACACTACATAGTGCACTAATGCACTACACATACACTTCACATACACTACACAGTGCACTAATACACTACATATACACTACACAGTGGACTAATACACTTCACATACGCTACACGGTGAACTAATACACTACATATACACTACATAGTGCACTAATGCACTACACATACACTACACAGTGCACTAATACACTATAAATACACTACATAGTGCACTAATGCACTACACATACACTACACAGTGCACTTATACACAATTCACACCACACAGTGCATTATAAACACACTATAAACCGACATATACACTACATAGTGCACTAATGCACTACACATACGCTACACGGTGAACTAATACACTACATATACACTACATAGTGCACTAATGCACTACACATACACTACACAGTGCACTAATACACTATAAATACACTACATAGTGCATTAATACACTATACATACACTACATAGTGCACTAATACACTACACAGTGCACTAATACACTACACATACACTACACAGTGCACTAATACACTACACATACATTACACAGTGCACCAATACACTACATATGCACTACACAGTGCACTAATACACTATAAATACACTACACAGTGCACTTATACACAATTCACACCACACAGTGCATTATAAACACACTATAAACCGACACTATATGTATCATATGTAGCATATGTATGATGTTATGTAAGTATATCTATACATCAAATCTAGCCTTAATTTGCATCAAATGTGTTAAAAATTATTTAACAATATAAAAAAATTTAAGGACACTTATCCTTCCCATGTGTCATGATTAGGGAAAAATTATTAGGAATAAAGCCTAATTAAATTTAGCTATAGTAAATACATATAACACAAATGGAAAGTTACCCAAGCCTAGAATCAACCTACTTTCAGAATACAAGGAGACAGGAAGAAGACTAGAGAACCAACACCATCAACTAATAAACCTCACCCTCACTTAATGCATTAACCCCCTTAAACTCTACACACACACTCACACAAACATAAATCTGCACCACGGCCCACACCCCACTTTCATCTCTCTCACATACACACACACCCACCCACCCAGGTTTTTCCAATACTTACTCACCAGCTATAGTGACTTTATGACCGTGTAAGTCCTACAGAGAGCCCTATTATCAATGCAATAATGCCAAGAAGCACCAGTACTACACACACTATAATCACCGTTTTCTGTAAAAACATACATACACACATGGCATTAGTTTCGGGTCCTTGTATTACTATTATAACAAGCCATGGGTTAACTGCAAAAATACATGTTACTGACAGTGAAATGCATGCACACACGCAATTAAATAATTTGCACCTACACCACATAATATATAAATGTTTCCAAGTAGTGTATACCTGTCATAAATGAAAAGGGTTTTTTTTGCATTTATTTACTGTACATCTCTGGAAACACATACATTTCTTAACACTGCATTAGGTGTCATGCTGCAAATAAAATATTAATACAAACATTTCATTTATCAGTGAAATTAGGGAAAATGTTACACAAAACCCTTTATTGCATAAACAATTAAATCAGTATGGTATCATCGCTATCATCACTACGTTGCAAACGCATCATTCTGAATCGCAATTGCTTTTTAGAATGCCATGTATTTTGCGAGGCACTATTACAAAAATCGAAGGTGACGTTTCTCACCAATGAGACTGCATTACAAATGATGCTAAATGCTGAAAGTGCACCTTCTCTGGTGAAAAAATGGTACTGCATGCTAAATTTAAGGACATTCTGTAACATGGTTTTGTCCTGCGTCATTCTTCATCCTGGGGATTAAGCTCATCTGAAGTCAACAAACATACAAAAAGAATTCAAGGCTGTGACCGGAACCACACCCTGAACACTAAATAGAAATGGGCGGGTTGGGTATGTTCATAAAATAAACCTGAACTGAGTTCAGTAAACACGTCTGTGGCTATGTAAAATGCATGAGAAGCCCTGGATCTTCTCCACATAAAATAGTTTAACAAAAATTGAATTTTGATTTTTAAGTACTATTAACAGAATTAAACCCAAATTGATGCTTTCGTATTGTTACGCTATTACACGTTTTCACCACAAGGAGGCGATTACTTCAACCTGAATATACAACAGTGTGAATTACGTTTCTGTAGCAACAGTATTCAAAGTGTCTTGACAGGATTGTGGGTGGAGAAATCATTCAAAAGAGATGTAACAATGAAAGGCTTGGTTCAAACGCAATATCCAAACGCACACAAGGAGTTTGAGGAAAGACCAGGGTGGAGGGGACGGGGGCGGTTTTTCTCAGCCACTCACGCGCCGCGCCTCCTGCTGATATTTGGCGGCTTTTTTGGTGTCGGCTACTGCCCGCTCCACAAAGCCCACTGACTGGTCCATGTTGCTCTCGATCCTGTCAATTATTCCACCCTGACAGGTGGCGAGCCAAAAACGGAGGATGGATAGAGAGAAAAAGAGAGAGAGAGAGAGAGAGAGAGAGAGAGAGAGAGATAGAGAGAGAGAGAGAGAGAGAGAGAGAGAGAGAGAGAGAGAGAGAGAGAGAGAGGAAAGAAAAAAGGAAGAGACAGCAGGAGTAGTGATGTTATTGTGTGTATGTTTGTTCCATACCTTTCGTGCTTTGCTCTGATACCTCACAGCTTTCTTGGTTTCAATCTTTGCTGCTGCAACATGATCCTCTGCTTTTGACACATTTGCCTCTATGTTATCAATTATGTCCCCCTGAAATACAAGCGCGCACACAATCAGAGAAGCGTGCATGCTACAATATATTTATTTCTATGCTTTGTGTACTCGCTCCCCTTACTTTCAGGCTTTTGGAACTACAAAGGACTGATTCAGCACCAAAGGTTTCAGTTGCATGGTCTTTCTTTGCTGCTTAAAGGAATTAAAAAGCACTCCTGGTTTCTAACTGGTGACATTTACTGTTTACAGTTACATTTAATATTATAGAAATCATAAGTGCTGACAAATCGCTGTGCAATAAAATGAATAAAACTCGATGCTTTTATAGGAATATAATTGTTCAATTGTTCAAATATTTTTGTGGGTTTTTTTCCCAATACTATTCCACACCTTGAAATCACAAATCAAATTCTAGACTTTTTCATACTTGAAACTTGAAACCATGAACTTATCATGACTCTGTATGACTCATGGTTTTGGTTTCCACAGTCACTGATTCTGTATTATGATGAGTTAAGTTGCATTTTCATTATTTATGTAATTTATAATCAATAATAATCAATTTGTGGGTTAGTTATGCTTGTAACATCCCGCCGATCCGAGGAAAAATTGCATTTCCTGAAATTGGTCTTTGGGGAATGCTTATGTACAATAAAGTTCTCAAAGTTCCACTAGTTCTTTTAAGCCTATGGCTGGTTAGGAAAATAGAAAAACACTGTTAGGACCTTACACACGTTTGACGTTCACAAACCGAACAGGAAATGGGTCGTGTCTAAAAATAAGTCCACTCACCTCTGTTTTTTTCCCCCTCAGACAGCATTTAACAAGCAAAAATACACATCAACTTGATCATCACTACTTCACTAGATTCTAAACAAATCAAATGAATGTTATGATTACTCGATATATGCGCCACCTCAATGCAGTAATGGATGTTTTAATACATCGTTGTACAAAATAAAAAAAGCCATGCGGAAGACGGGGAAAGGGATCCGGTACTGAAAACAGAGATTTTGGACAGTTTTTCGGGGTGGAAAAGCGAGCGACCAATCACAGCGAGGAGTCGGGGACTATAAAGGAAAACATACAAAAAGACAGGAAGAACATAAAGTGCCTGAAAAGAGGAAAGAGGAGCAAAGAAGATGAGGTGGAAAATGATATGAGGAATAGATATAAAGCCTTCCTGAGACACATGATGAAAAGGACACATGCATGAACGAGTGAAGTTAGGGATGGAGTGATAAACGGAGGAATGTACCTGACTCTCTACGAGCATTGCGATGTCCACGAACATGTCATGCAGTTCCTTTATGCTGCTCTCCAGACGTACGATGTCTTTGTGACGAGACTCGATCTCGTTTAGCGCCTGCTTGGAGATTCCCGAATCCACGATCTATAAACAGACATATACAACATAGACTGATTTTAATGGGAATGTCGGGCTCTTTGATCAACCTGACTTTAAATAGTTGCACTATTATATTACATGGATAGTAGATCTTAGATATAAATATGATATAAATTACACATATTCAAGATATTTTCACTTGATAACAGACTAACAAACACTGAATGGACAAAAGGTTTGTGGACACCTGACCATAAGATTTGTATGTTCTTTTGAACATCCAATTCCGCATTTACTCTCCATTTGCTCCTACAATAATCACTACTCTTCTGGGAATTTGTTGATTTTATGTGGAGATTTGCACTCATTCAGCCACAAGGACATTACTAAAGTCAGGTACTGGTGTAGGTGAGGTGAGGAGGCGAGGCCTGGTGTGCAATCATTATTCCAGTTCATGCCAATAGGGCTCAGCTTAATGCTCTGCAGAAGGCTACTGAAGATCTTAAAACCTTAACCACTTAAACCATGTATTTATGGAGCTGGCTTTGTGCACAAGGACATTGTCACGATTGAACAGGTTTGGGTCTCCTAGTTCAAGTGAAGGGAAAATTGAATTCCACCGTAGCCAAATTCATCGTATACAACTGTGTGTCATACTTTTGTCCATACAGTGTATGTGTGGCATCCATAAATATAAGAAATGAAGATATAATGAAGAATTTCATAAAAGGAGTCTTCAGTGTCAGTCCATTGTAACAGTCAGAGGTTAAATACTAAATATTTTATTATATACAGTATTTTAATAATTTTTTTTTCTTCTGATTATTATTTTCAGGAAGATGAGAATCCATTTTCCTCATTTCAAAATCATGTTACGTCCTATCACAGTGTCAGAAAAGGCTCACAGACCTGCAGTGGATTATGGGAATTCAACAAAATGCACAGTATGAATTTGTTTCCCCGTTTCCCCTCATTAAAGATCTGATCAATGACAGAAAAAATTTAACAGGGATGTTTTTCAGGACTATACACCCTATAGCCAGTGTGTTTCATCCCTTTTTCCATCTACCTAATTATATATTAAGAGAGAGAGAAAAAAATACAAACAGCAAAACGAATGTATCACATCTCTCTGATTAATTTTCGCTCTAAAGGTGTGAAAGCACCTTAACCAGATGCACAAACACACGCACGAGAAAAACAAATTTTACCCCAGCAGTGAAGACTGCTGCATTGCCCCCTTCCAGCATTTCCTCCAGCTCCTCATCAGTAGTGACTTTACCAGCTAAAGAGAGAAACGACAGGACAGCGTTACGTTTCAGCTGATAGATGTTGCATGCACTGTACTTACTACATTTACTAAATAATGCTACAACAATTTAAATTTATAAATGCATCAATTAATAATACTGGTAAAAATAGCACTAAAAATAGTACTATAGTGGTAACATAAAACTGAGAAAATGAGAAAACGGGAAAAAGAGATGTCAGTTTAACACACTGAAACCACAGCGTGAGAGAGGAAGCAGTTTGAGGTTGTGTAGAAAGCAGTAATGGATGAAGTGTACAGAAACAGAAGCCAAAAATGGCTCCTTACTTTTATATAACATTCTTTAATCATCTATAATTAAATATATATTAATTACTATTATTATTAATTTATATATATATATATATATATATATATATATATATATATATATATATATATATATATATATATATATATATATATATATATATATACATACTGTATATATATTGTTAATAATAATGTTATTATAATAATAATTAATGTTACACACACAAATTATATATATTTAAAATATTAACAATTATTGTAAAAAATGAATGAATATAATTGTTAATTGTGTGCATACAGCACATTTTCGACAGTTCCATATTTTGTATGTAACAACAGAATTCTAATTATGTGATGATGTTTAGCTTATAATATTATACATCTCTATATTCGGACAGAGAAATATCTAGTTTGATATTTGGATTCATATCTAGCTTTATTGGATATTTCAACATTTCTGAGGAACACGAATGAGGGGCGAAATGGAAAATACCAAAAAAAACCCCCCCAAAAACCCCATCGATATATAAACAAATACCGTATGAGACGTGCCATCCTTCACCCATTTACTGAAGAAGCATCTTATTTTAACTCTGTACCATATTTCAAATTAAAACAGAAGAGATTGAGTTTTGTTCATTGGTATAAAATGCCAGATGATCCAGTTTATTTTTACTTATTATTATCATGTGTAATAGAAAAAAAGTCTCTTAAACACGATATTTTATACAATTGATAGCATTTGAATAGAAGAATAAATCTGTCAGCTCTAGCTGTGCTTGTGTGTGTGTGTGTGTGTGTGTGTGTGTGTGTGTGTGTGTGTGTGTGTGTGTGTGTGTGTCTCACTGATCTCTAACTGTCTCTGGATGCGTCCTTTGCTCTTATCTCTGAAGTCCACCTGAGCTTCGTTGTATTTTGTCATCACGTCCACAAACTTCCTGGAGAGAACTGCATGCTGGGAGAAAATAACAAGAGATGAGATTAAGCTTTGTGTGTGTGTGTGTGTGTGTGTGTGTGTGTGTGTGTGTGTGTGTGTGTGCTGCATGGTAGGAAGTCTTTGCTAACCTGTGACTTGCGTATTCTTATGTCAGCCGACACTCTCTCCCCTTCGCCGGTCTCAAGATCCCTCTCAATGGCTAAGTGTGCACACACACGAGTTAATATTAATATTAATTTTTTTAGTAGTAGTAGTAGTAAAACCATACTCAACATAAAGCATGAAGATAAAATATATTTTTTAATGTTTTAAAGTAATTATGGTGTATTTAGGACACCAAACTGAACTTTTGCTATGTATGTGTATATATATATTTAGACATTCAGCCACATAGTGTTGATGCAGACTTACACTTCAGCTTATTGCGTGCGTTGTTGGCCATCTTTTTAATGTCATTGGTAAGAGCTTCCAGGTCATCTTGTGTTTCTGTGGAAAATATTGTATAGCATTTAGAGGACTAAAGCCCACTGTATGTCATAGGGACTATAAGACACTTTTTCAAGACATACACACAAGTTTTGTACTTTGTACCTGTTTTAGAAATCCTTTGTTCAATTATTGATTTAAATTATAAAAAAAAAGACTATTATTCTTACACATGAGCATATGTATTGTAGCCCGCTAGACAGTTCTCCAGCTAAATCTAGTGCAATTTATAAACAGATGCATAAAACAGACATTACAATTCCGGTCAAAGCAGGCGATTCATTTCTGCGAGCACTGAGAAACACTTGTGCTCTTTACGCTCTTTTTCCTGTTCATTTAATCCAGAGCACAACAAACTGTGAGGTTTGTGTTAAAAATAAAGCCTTTTTCTTTATGCTCAAAAATAAGTTCCAAATATGTTACGTTATTAATTACTATGACATGGTGTGCCTGTATTATAGGAAAATAATTAATAGCAGGGTTGGGCCGGGTGTGTAATATTGTGCATTTCCTTCTTCCTTTATTATTAATGCCAACAGCACGTCATGCTGGAGAATGTCCAGAAAATAAGTTACTTTCTGTAATCATTTCTGTAATAGCTGCTATACAATTTATAAGACGTGACAAAAAAACTCCTTTAATAGAATTTTAAATCAAAGTATTTAAAACAACACCGTATTAATAACTGCACATTTGTATGCAACAGTGCAAACACCCGTCTGTGTTTACAATGTACAATTCCACTTCCTTGTTACTACATGGTTACTACATTAAAGGTAACAACATCATCTGACGTGGCAAACGCTGCATTTTTCTTGGATATGACTTTGACTTAAAACATAAAAGATGAAAAGGAAGAACGGACACCATGAGAAGACGATTGCACCAGAAGAACCTTTAACAGGAGCATACAAATAGGTGAGGTGAGGAGGCCTGGGGTGCAGTCAGCATTCCAGGTTATCCCAATGGTGTTCAATAAGGTTGAGATGAGAGCTCTATATCAGGAGATCTTCCACTCCAACCCAAAGCATATCTCCGTGGAGCTGGCTTTGTGCACAGGGGGCAGTGTCATGGGCAGGGTCTCTTGATTCAAGTGGTGTGAAAATTCCACTGCACTCAAAAGCATTCAATTCAAATTACACATGGCTGAAAGAGTCAGGTGTCCCAATACTTTTGTCCTCATAGGGTATCTAGAGAGTTCGCCAAAAGCCAAAGAAAACCAGTGATAAATAATCCATTTAGATGTGTTGTGCATTTGAAAAACCCTGTTTATTGAACGGTTCTACTGAACATCAGCACTCTCACAACTCATCGTGATGAATTGTTTGAATCGTTTGACAACAGCTTGTATTTCCTAACACAAACACACACACAGAGTGCCTCCTACAGCCCTGCACAATAAATTAAGGAAGCGCTGAAGCGGAATTAGGAATGTAGGCCACTCGGGGAGAGAGAGCGGCTATCATATTTCTAAGCAAACCGGACTTTTCAGGAACTGACGATACTGATTGTGAGAAACCGAAAAACTGAACTGAAAAGAGAGACGGCCCTTGTGAAACTCAACACTGATATCAACTGACTGCCACTGATGCCCTGCAGTCCTCACACTTACAGTCAGTAGTCTATTGTTTTTGTTTGTTACTTACATAAGTACAGGTTAAAGTTCTATTTCTGGTATTGTATGATTCATACAGCAATTTGACTTATTATCTTAGTGACGTTTGAATCGATGTTGTTTTTTCTATAGCGTTACACAGACAGGCTCCTGTGTGTGTTTTTCAGATGACTGGAAGGTGTGTTAACTGTAAATACCAGTGTTAACAGCCTGATGACGTGTCTGTGACTTTACGAGCTCCTTGAGTAGCAAACAGAGGTTAGGTTTGCTTTAGTAAAAGAAAAATTACAAGATCGGAGCCGACTCAGGCCGTGTGTTCCCTCGTATAAAACGTAGGAATTCAGTCCAAGTCGTTACCTCGATAAACTGAGAACGGAAAATTCCCACAAGTAATGTGAATGGGACCATCAATCACGTTTCCTGTAATAGGAGAATTTCCATTACATTTCTCAAGGGTGGAATTTAAAATGTAATTAATGAATTTATTTTAAAATAGTTTTTAAAATAGTTTTTTTTTTTTTTTACTTTTTTTTTTATGTGCACAATATATCATTGAATATATTCGATGTGTGAAATATGGGTCTGGGAATTCGAGTTTCTTGTGGCTGTAGTCAATTCTGGCAATGAACCCAAACAATGAAACACAATAAACTATAAGGACAAAAGTATTGGGACACCTCACAATTCCAGGCATATGTGGTTATTCCCAGTACTCTTACCATAAAATTGGAGGCACACATGAATAGGATGTCTTTGGATTTGCTAGCATTATATTTCCCCTTCACTTCAACTAGAAGACCCAAACCTGTTCAGGCATGACAAAGATATGGTTTCCATGGGTTGGATTAGAAGATCTTCAGTAGCCTGCTATAGAGTTCTGACCTTGACCCTTTTGAACACCTCTGAGATGAATCTGAATGCTGACTGCACTTCAGGCCTCCTCACCTCACCTGCATCAGTATCTGACATTATTAACACCCTTGTGGCTGAATGAGCACAAATCTCCATAACCACACTCCAGCATCTAGTGTACATTTTTAACATAATGGCGAAGAAGAAAAATAATGATTAACCTGCGTTCAGTGTATGTACAATTTCCTGAAATTTGCTCATGGCATCTGTTCTATTTAAGATATTATACTATACTGCTTACATTGTCACTTGAGTTATCTGCTGAAACTCAAACGTACTTACAGTGTTGGTCAAAAGAACAAAATCAGGAACAAGATAAAAAAAAAATAATAATAATAAATAATAATAATAATCTGAAAAGCAATTTGAATATTTGTAATGAACTTGCTAGTGAATTACTCTGCAGTCTGGTTTACACTTCAGACCATGTGTTTGTGTGTGTGTGCGTGTGTGTGTGCGTGTGTGTGTGTGTGTGTGTGTGTGTGTGTGTGTGTGTGTGTGTGTGTGTGTGTGTGCGTGTGTGTGTGTGTGTGAGTGTGTGTGTGTGTGTCTTACTCTGATCAGAGGTTGGCGCAGACAAGATAACGGAATAAAGTTTCTTCACTTCATTTACGTTTTCATCGATCTTATTGATGCTGTTTCTAATTTCTTCGATCTGAAACGAAGGCAAAGAAAATTCAGAACCGATGCGATAAAAAATTCGACCCACAAGTAAAAAATGTTTCACATGGTCAGGACTTTACCTGGATAAAAAAATCGTCCATGAACGCTGCGTTATCCACAGCCATCTCCACGTCCTCGTCGTCATGGTCACGAGTCTGTTAAAAAGAAGTTAAACATAAGATGGTTTGGCATCAAGTGAGAAATGGGTGGTGAGGATCTTTTTGGCTTTTCATACACAACAGACTCTAGAGTTTAACCAGAGGAGAATGGTAGCATCATGGTCTGGGGCTGCATGAGTGCTACTGGTACTGGGAAGCTGCGGTTAATTGAGAGAGAACAGAGATTCCCACATGTACTGTGACATTCTGAAGCAGAGCATGATGCCCTCCCTTCAGAAACAGGACCGAACTGTGGTTTTCCAACATTAAAATGCCTTGCTGAAGGTGATGAGTGGCCAGATCTGAACCCTGTTGAGCACCTGTGGGGCATCCTCAAGCAGAAGGTGGAGAAGCGCCATGTATCTGACATCTAGCAGCTCCGTGATGTCATTATTAAGGAGTGTAAGAGGATCCCAGCAACAACCTTTGCAGCTCTGGTGAATTCCATGCCCAGGAGGATTGAGGCAGTGCTGGATAACAATGGTGCTCACACAAAATATTCACGCATTGGACACAGACATGTTCACTTAGAGTGTACTTACTTTTATATATATATATATATATATATATATATTAGACGTAAAATTATGACTACCAGCCTAATATTGTGTTCGTCCCCCCTTTTGCTGCCAAAACAGTCCTGACCTGTAGAGCATTACTAGCATTAACTTCTTTAGCAATTTGAGCTACAGGAGCTCGTCTGTTGGATCAGACCACACGGACCAGCCTTCGCTTTTCACGTGCATTAATAAGCACATGACCCTGTCACTGGTTCACCACTGTTCCTACACACAAATAAATCTTTAGGTTTACTCTTATTAGAAATATTTCCTATTTTTTTCATTCAAAAAGTCGGCAGCTTTAACACTTTACTCAAAACCTAAAAGTTCAAACAGAATGTCAGAAACGTACTGTAGTGTCACCTGGCTGAAGTATTCACAGGATCCTGAACACCTTGATTATTTGGATTAGGTGTGTTTGATTAGTGTAAGTCATGTGACACAGGATGGAGATGTGCGGTTTATGACGTCATGCTACGTTACAAGCGCCGGCTTGTTTGCACTTCCAGGAATTACACACAATATTACACAATACTCACACTTTCTCCACTCAAACCTTCATTTATACACAAATATACAGTTCGATAATGTATAGAATCTGATAGATTTAGTATCCACTTCTATTTAATAGGATTAAAATTGGAAGGTTTGATGGCGTACTGTGACTTACGTTCAAATATAAACGTCACTTGCCGTTCTTATCTTAAAATGATTTACTTAATAAAAATTTTTTAAGCCTATCCTTAAGCTCGATCGTATCTCTCCATGTGCAAACTGAAAGCTCTGTAAATTTAGTTTGCACTTGATTACAGCACTATGAAAGAATTTAAATGGATTTGCGACCATGTTTGCAAAACACGCCAAGTCCAGGTTAACGGACGTGTACTGCAGTACAAGCGCTTTCTCTGAGATTAGATTATCTTCATATACATCGACGCATATCAAGAGACACAGCAAGAGAGGCAAAGAGAAAGATATAAACTGCTGTCACTGAAAAAATCCCAAGTCTCATCGACTCAGGACGCACGTGATCTAGTTTACTGAAAAGATATTCTCTTTGATCGCGTGCTTTGTTTTTGCCTCATTGTTCCTCTCCACAGCACGTGTTAAAGCAAAGTTACACCCATGATCTTTGCTCATGATGCTCAGGTTTAAACATTTTCCAGTATAAACAGCCAGTAATTCTTTTGTTCCTGTCCTTTAAAGGGTTGTTGGGGGTCATAGGGGGGTCAATTCAATGATTCAACCCGCAATACTTGTAATGGTAAAGACTTTGGCCTCAACTAAAATCAGATCTTATAGTCTTACAGTCACCTTAGCATAAGACTTGTAATTGCTTTATGAACATCCCATTCCATTTGCTCTTATAATTACCTCCACTCTTCTGGAAAGATGATTTGCTACATTTTGGCGTGTAGAAATGTGTACTCATTTATCCACAAGTGTGTTCAAATTCATCCCAAAGGTGTTGCATAGGGTTCTGTAGAAGGCCTCTCAAGATCTTCCACTCCAACCCATGTAAACCATATCTTCATGGACATGGCCTTGTCCACAGGAGCACTGTAATGCTGGAAGAGGTTTGAGTCTTCTAGTTCAAGTGAAGGAAAAATGTAATGCAATTGTGAGTTTGTAACTCTGTGGTAGCTGTTTTTAGAGGAACCATATACGACTGGAAAGTCAGGTGTCCCAATACTTTTGTCCTTATTATGCATCTTGCTTTCGGATTGTTCAGCATTTCATGGCTGAAGTATATGGTTTGAACACTGATACCAAACAATGAGACATTTTTGTAAGAATGATTATAAAAAGTGATCCTAATTTATGAAGTTTTAAAGATTTAAGCTTTTTCAAGATTTTTCCAAATGCATTAAACAGTCATTAGTAGATTAATTGTTAGGAAAAGGCAGTGGAGGACTTTTAACTTCACTACAAGTCAGATATCTTAACTTTACTACATTTTGCGAAATCGTCGTTCCTTTTAATTTATTAACGCATAAAAACGTAACTGGTCAAACACGCAGCAAAGCCACCAATCAGGATTGAGCGCTCGGTTTTAAAGTTGTTTTGATCGCCAACATACAGTTAGACAGGGAGCAGAACATATTGGGAAAAATATACGATGGAAGAAACTCCAGATTTGAACTGGCCGCATGGAAAGTTGATGGAAAAAAAAAGTTTTGTGCTCATGATAATTTGAATAGATATTAATCGTTAGTTTTTGACTGATTAATATCATTTTATTTATAGATCAGTGTGCTGAGAGTCACATTAGAGTCTTTTCACATAAACTGATTTGATTAAGCAAAGAGTCTTGTGATAAAAAATGATATAATATATAGGGGATATTAAATTATATAAGCAATTACAGTACTTTGGATACTTAAGTACATTTGAAGGCAAAGACTTTTGTACTTTTACTCAAGTTTAAATGGAGCATTTTTTCACTAATATTTTACCTACAGCATCTCAAGTCCACGGTTTGTGTACTTCATTTGTCAGTGGGAATAGGAAGTTTATACTGATCTGGGGTTCATCTTTAGCTCATATCTCATCTCTAACAAACATGCAGAGATCTGGGCAGCAGTCTGCCCAATATATAAGACAAGTGGCATAAGACAATGTCCTGGACTTCAGGAACACTGAAGATACTCCGAGTTGAACGCATGCTGCAAGCCACGAGGTGCCGAGCACAAAGTCCAAAACAAATGGACACCCGCAGTAAAGTAAGTGTTTTTTTCTTCCTGGCGTCAGCACATTAACTATTCTATTGCTCTACCACAGATGAGTCACACAACCACACAGTAACACAAACTGTTCAATATTCTCCACTACTACATTAACACTATACAGTAACCAGAGACTAAGCAAAGTGCTGAACTAAAACTATTTAATATTATATATTCATATCGCTGTTCACCATGAAGCCTGAGCACCTGCTGGCAAGTTTGAATGAAACTTTCGATTTTATATACCTGTTTTACTGAGAAATAATAATACATGAGTGCAGCCTGCTTCAAAAATGTATTTGCATTACACAAATCTTAAATTTTTTTATTTAAATGATTAAAATGTTTAGGAAACACAATAAATATATGAAACCGCACCAGTGTTCAATTCTCCGTTCTGATTAAACAGAAGATATTTGTTTTTTAGACATTTGTATACCAAACACATCGTGTGATCCAGAGTCTAAGAACTTACAGATTTTTAAAGAGCGTAAAAAGTTGCGTAACAAAGTAATTAGTGGGAATCGTCACAGGAATGAATTCGTGACGAAGGACTTTGTGCTTTCCGGTTATTAACTTCCAAGACAGAAAGAGTGAGAGGGAGAAACAGGAGAGAAAATAAAGAAAGAGACAGAAAGAATGATAAAAGAGGGAGAGAGCAAGATACAGAAAGAAAGAGGAAAAGTGGGGGAGCAATAGAAAGAGAGAACAAGAGAGAATGACACAGAGGGAGAGAGAGAGAGAGAGAGAGAGAGAGAGAGAGAGAGAGAGAGAGAGAGAGAGAGATGGGGAGAGACAGTAGGGGATAGCAAATGAAATTAGGAACAAGAGGTAGAGAGCGAGACAGAGAGACATTTACATTATATTTGTGACTTTCATTTATCTCATTCATAAAACTGAGCAGTTATGGGGTTAAGGGCCTTGCTCAGGGGCCCAGAAGTGGCATCTGGGATTTCAACTCACTACCACCTCCCTTTTGGGTGGAAGAGAGAGAGAAAGAGTCAGAGACAGGTAGAGAGACAAAGAGAGGAGTGAGAAAGAGAGAGAGAGAGAGAGAGAGAGAGAAGAGAGAGAGAGAGAGAGAGAGAGAGAGAGAGAGAGAGAGAGAGAGAAATATAGGAGGAAGAAAGAGAGAGAGCAAGGGAAAGACAGACAAAACGAGAGAGAATTTATATATATATATACATAGAGAGAGAGAGAGAGAGAGAGAGAGAGAGAGAGAGAGAGAGAGAGAGAGAGAGAGAGAGAGAGAGAGAGAGAGAGAGAGAAAAGAGTCTTGTGAGTAAATGACTTTATAGCAGCTATAATGTAAGTGATGACAGGAGCTACCCGACTTGCGAGCGTGAAATGTAACTATAAATGGTTAAAAAGTAATAATGGCTGCTGTAATAAAGGAGGAATAAACACTTCTCAGGCTGACCGGTTGTTAACAGATGATGATTAGCTTCGAAGAGATGAGCTTAACTCTGGTGCTTTATTTCATATAAGGGGTGCCAAAACTTGTAAGCGGCACACACACGTACTCCATATAAATCTGTCCATGATCCTGAGTTTGCCTTTTTTTAAGACATCAATGCAAGCGATGCAGCAGCACTTTAGTCTTTACGCTAAGACCGGCATCAACTAATTCAACTAATGTCGTCCTGTAAACTGCTGAGTCGGGCTTCTGTCGTAAATATGTTTTTACACCTGCAATGCACTCTGGAATGCTCGTTCCTTCATAATATCACAATAAAAAAAAATCTGGCTTTTTAAAGGTGAAATCTGGGAGGTTTGAAACTATAACTACAATATGTGCCCCCGTGACATTAAAACACCCACACACACCCACACAAATAAGAAAAAAATATCATTATACACAACACAATATAATGATCTTGTAAAGAGCTCGTGTGAAGGTCAAAAAAACACACACACTGGAAAAGCTGAGACAGGGAGATAAGGGTACATTAAACTTCCTGAAGAGAAGCTGCGTGTGTGTATGTGTGTGTGTGTGTGTGTGTGTGTGTGTGTGTGTGTGTGTGTGTGTGTGTGTGTGTGTGAAAGCAAGTGAGAGATGTGTCTGTTCAACACTAGATCAGCACAAATCCCTCCCACATGGGTAACAATACCCAGAACAAGTGTGTGTGTGTGTGTGTTTGTGTGTGTGTGTGTGTGTGTGTGTGTGTGTGTGTGTGTGTGTGTGTGTGTGTGTGTGTGTGTGTGTGTGTGTGTGTGTGTGCTGACTGGGGATAAAAGTACTTTGCACAAACAGCTGAATGGAGGAAAGAAGAAAAAGAAGAAAGGAAGGAAAAGAAGGAAAGCGGAGCGATTAAAGTAAGAGTTCGCTCAGGTTTCCAGGAAATTCACAAGAGGAGCAGATACAAACACAAACACGTCCATTTCAGCTGTTAAGTGTCCCACGGTTGACTCACAGAGCCTG
Source organism: Silurus aristotelis (assembly GCF_946808225.1). Lineage (NCBI taxonomy): Eukaryota > Metazoa > Chordata > Actinopteri > Siluriformes > Siluridae > Silurus > Silurus aristotelis. The sequence goes on along the minus strand of NC_139587.1, from coordinate 4,833,792 downwards.
CCAGAGGACTTATGAATGCTTGTTTACATGTGTGTGTGTGTGTGTGTGTGTGTGTGTGTGTGTGTGTGTGTGTGTGTGTGTTCATTCAAAATAAACTTGTGCGCACACAACAGCCGAATAAAGAAGCCCCACCAGCAAGTTAAACATTACAGAGACACAGATCTCTAAAAACACCAGACCAAAGTAAAACATCCAGGAGTTTAACAAGACAACATGAGAACACACACACACACACACACACACACACACACACACACACCAACCTATCAGCCCTGTTAGTGACTGTAATCTCTCACTTCAGTCTGACAGACCAGAGGGCAGATAAGTCACAGGAGCTTTTTAAAAATCTTAATATGAAAATCTAAAACATTTGTGTATATGCAACTTTTGCACACGCTCACACACGCTCACACACACACATACACGCTCACACACGCACATATACGCTCATACACGCTCATACACGCACATACACACGCACAAACACGCGCACAAACACGCTCATACACACGCACGTACACGCTCATACACGCACATACACGCTCGTACACGCACGTACACGCTCATACAAGCTCACACGCACACACAAGCTCACACACGCTCACACGCACATACACGCTCATACACACGCACATACAGGCTCATACACGCATACACAAGCTCACACGCACACACAAGCTCACACACGCTCATACACGCTCATACACACGCACGTACACGCACGTACACGCTCGTACACGCACGTACACGCACACACACGCTCACACACGCTCATATACACGCACATACGCGCTCACACGCGCACATACGCGCTCACACGCACACACACGCTCATACACGCTCACACACGCTCATACACGCACTTATACGCTCATACACGCTCATACACACGCACATAAACACACATACACGCTCATACACACACACGTACACGTTCGTACACGCACATACATGCACATACACACTCGTACACGCACATACACGCTCATACACGCTAATACACGCTCATACACGCACATACACGCTAATACACGCTCATACACGCACATACACGCACATACACGCTCATGCACGCACACACACGCTCATACACACACACTTATAAGCTCATACACGCTCATACACGCACATACACGCTCATACACGCACATAAACACACATACACGCTCATACACACGCACATACACGCTCATACACACGCACGTACACGTTCGGACACGCACATACATGCACATACACACTCGTACACGCACATACATGCACATACACACTAATACATGCTAATACACGCTCATACACGCTCATACACACGCACATACACGCTCATACACTCACATACACGCTCATACACTCACATACACGCTAATACACGCACATACACGCTCATACACGCACATAAACGCTCATACACTCACATACACGCTCATACACTCACATACACGCTAATACACGCACATACACGCTCATACACTCACATACACGCTCATACACTCACATACACGCTAATACACGCACATACACGCTCATACACGCACATACACGCTCATACACACGCACATACACGCTCATACACTCACATACACGCTCATACACTCACATACACGCTCATACACGCACATACACGCTCATACACGCACATAAACGCTCATACACTCACATACACGCTCATACACTCACATACACGCTAATACACGCACATACACGCTCATACACTCACATACACGCTCATACACTCACATACACGCTAATACACGCACATACACGCTCATACACGCACATACACGCTCATACACACGCACATACACGCTCATACACTCACATACACGCTCATACACTCACATACACGCTCATACACTCACATACACGCTCATACACTCACATACACGCTAATACACGCACATACACGCTCATACACTCACATACAAGCTCATACACGCACATACACGCTCATACACTCACATACACGCTCATACACGCACATACACGCTCATACACTCACATACACGCTCATATACTCACATACACGCTCATACACTCACATACACGCTCATACACTCACATACACGCTAATACACGCACATACACGCTCATACACGCACATACACGCTCATACACTCACATACACGCACATACACGCTCATACACGCACATACACGCTAATACACGCACATACACGCTCATACACGCACATACACGCTCATACACACGCACATACACGCTCATACACTCACATACACGCTCATACACTCACATACACGCTCATACACTCACATACACGCTCATACACGCACATACACGCTCATACACTCACATACACGCTCATACACTCACATACACGCTAATACACGCACATACACGCTCATACACTCACATACACGCTCATACACGCACATACACGCTCATACACTCACATACACGCTCATACACGCACATACACGCTCATACACTCACATACACGCTCATATACTCACATACACGCTCATACACTCACATACACGCTCATACACTCACATACACGCTAATACACGCACATACACGCTCATACACTCACATACACGCTCATACACGCACATACACGCTCATACACGCACATACACGCTAATACACGCACATACACACTCGTACACGCACATACACGCTCATACATGCTCATACACTCGCACATACACGCTCATACACTCACATACACGCTAATACACGCACATACACGCACATACACGCTCATACACACGCACGTACACGTTCGTACACGCACATACATGCACATACATGCACATACACACTCGTACACGCACATAAACACACATACACGCTCATACACACGCACGTACACGCTCATACATACGCACGTACACGCTCATACACACGCACGTACACGTTCGTACACGCACATACATGCACATACACACTCACACACGCTCATACATGCACATACACGCTCATACGCTCTAATACACGCTCATATACGCACATACGCGCTCACACGCGCACATACGCGCTCATACGCGCTCACACGCACACACACGCTCATACACGCTCACACACGCTCATACACGCACTTATACGCTCATACACGCTCATACACACGCACATAAACACACATACACGCTCATACACACACACGTACACGTTCGTACACGCACATACATGCACATACACACTCGTACACGCACATACACGCTCATACACGCTAATACACGCTCATACACGCACATACACGCTAATACACGCTCATACACGCACATACACGCACATACACGCTCATGCACGCACACACACGCTCATACACACACTTATAAGCTCATACACGCACATAAACACACATACACGCTCATACACACGCACATACACGCTCATACACACGCACGTACACGTTCGGACACGCACATACATGCACATACACACTCGTGCACGCTCATACATGCACATACACGCTCATACACACGCACATACACGCTCATACACTCACATACACGCTCATACACTCACATACACGCTAATACACGCACATACACGCTCATACACGCACATACACGCTCATACACTCACATACACGCTCATACACTCACATACACGCTAATACACGCACATACACGCTCATACACTCACATACACGCTCATACACTCACATACACGCTCATACACACACATACACGCTCATACACGCACATACACGCTTATACACACGCACATACACGCTCATACACTCACATACACGCTCATACACTCACATACACGCTAATACACGCACATACACGCTCATACACTCACATACACGCTCATACACTCACATACACGCTAATACACGCACATACACGCTCATACACGCACATACACGCTAATACACGCACATACACGCTCATACACGCACATACACGCTCATACACACTCGTACACGCACATACACGCTCATACATGCTCATACACTCGCACATACACGCTCATACACTCACATACACGCTAATACACGCACATACACGCTCATACACGCTCATACACACGCACGTACACGTTCGTACACGCACATACATGCACATACACACTCGTACACGCACATAAACACACATACACGCTCATACACACGCACGTACACGCACATACACGCACATACACGCTCATACACACGCACGTACACGTTCGTACACGCACATACATGCACATACACACTCGTACACGCACATAAACACACATACACGCTCATACACACGCACGTACACGCTCATACACACGCACGTACACGCTCATACACACGCACGTACACGTTCGTACACGCACATACATGCACATACACACTCACACACGCTCATACATGCACATACACGCTCATACGCGCTAATACACGCTCATATACGCACATACACGCTCATACACGCTCACACACGCACATAAAGGCTCATACACACGCACATACACGCTCATACACGCACATACACGCTCATACTCACATACACTCACATACACGCTCATACACGCTCATACACGCTCATACACGCACATACACACACATACACGCTCATACACGCTCATAAACGCACTACAAGCTCCTACACACTTGCATAACTTTCCCAGATTTACTGCCAGGAGACTCCAGGTAACATGGCAAAGAGGGAAATATTTGGCTGAGGGGAAAAAAACATCACCACGGCAACAAATCCTGCTTCGGCCTTTCAGGCTTTCATTTGTTCACTCTCTCTTTCTTTTTTTACTTTGCCTTACTGACAAATCACACGTTCTTGCCTTTCTGTCCGTCTGTCAATCTCTCATTCTGTCTGTCATATTGTCTGTATGCCATTTGGTATTTCGGTTCGTCTGTCTGTTAGTGTGTCTATCATTCTATCAGTTGGTGTATTAATCAGTCACTCTGTTCGGTCTGCCAATCAGACCGCTGTTTAAAACATCTGTATGTCTGTCTGTCACCCTGTCTGTAGATCTGTCAATTAATCTGTAGGTTACTTTGTCTGTCTGTTGGTCACTCTTTCTGTCTGTAGGTGAGTTTCTCTGTCTGTCTATGTCTGTAGGTAGGTCACTCTGTCTGTAGGTTTGTGTGTATTTATGTCTATTTGTGGTTTTATCGATTGGTCAGTCTGGCTGTCTGATACCAAGCAACCCCTCTGTCTCTCTCTCTGTCTGTCTGTTGGTTTGTTGTTCTGTCTAATCAATTCATTTTTATTCGTAAAGCACTTTATACAGTGGACATTGTCTCAAAGCGGCTTTATAAATAAAGTGGTTAAAAGGTTGCATAAAAGATGTGTAAGTTTATAGCCTATATTTGTTCTTTATAATTGTTAATCCCTAATGAGCGAGCCAGTGGCGACTGTGGAAAGGAAAAACTCCCTGAGATGATATGAGGAAGAAACTTTGAGAGGAAGCAGATTTAAAAGGGAACCCATTCATTACATTTCTATTGTTGAGGTGTGTAGTAATGGTTGTGTTAATGCAGAACTATTTATTGCAACTGATGGTCTTGAGTCTGAATCTGTCCCTTATTATTTGGCCTCTCTGTCTGTACACCAGTCTGTCTCTTGTGGGTCCGTGAGTCCGTCAGTGAGCTTGTTTTCCTGTGTCTTTGTCAATCTGCTGTTTATTCTATCAGTCTGTCTAGCCGACCTCTCTCTGTGTTTCTCTGATATTTTGTCTGCCTGTCTATTCTCTCTCTCTCTTTTTGTCATCATTCTGTCAGTCAGGCATCAATCTGTCCTTTTCTGTCTGAAACGTCTTTCACGCTCCATGACTTGATCTCTTCATCACGGTATTCCTATCAACTTTTTCTTCATTTCTCTATCTCTCCCTCTTTTTGTGGCCGTTCTTCGTTTAAGTCCTCGCTTTCTTCATTCAGCTGAATATTTTGGTTTATTAAATGTATCGCAGTGCTACGCTTATATGTATAAATCTTCAAATGATAAATCAGAAGGCAAATCTGTCGCTCTTCTTCCATCGCCACCAGCACATGGAGTCAGCTGACCACATCACCTGCGCAGACGCCCTGAGACATCATGACAAAACAAATCTATTACTCTATTCACAATACATTTACCATCATCCAACAGTTTCTTTGCTTCTAAAGGCCTATCTGGGAATAAGCTAGGGATAAAAAGGGAATAACATGGGAATAACATGGGAATAAAAGCTCAGCTCCTTCTCCTTATAATAAAGGCTTCTACCTCCTAGTGCACTTGGAGACCTATTTGGGATGCAACCATTGGAAATTTAAAGATGTTGATTTGAAGTTTTTTTCCTCTTTAATTGAATTTGTCACTTGTCTTCTGGTTTATTGAAACCTTTAGAAGTAAATGAGAAAAGTTTCAGGGAAAGAAAAGAGACGTTATTGATGTGTCCGAGGACTGAAGGTAACATACCGCTTTCAGCTGCTCCAGTCGGTCCTTCATGGTTGTCTTTAGCTCGTGAGGGACACAGATGTTCAATAAAAACAAGTAAATAAATAAATAAAGAAGATAAAATAAAAGAGGGAAGAATTGGAGGGAGGGCAGAAGTCAGCAGCTGGGAAGTAAAAAAAAAATCCCGAGGCTTGAAAAGAAATGTTCCTCTTGTCTCACTCAGGCTCAAGTCTTCCTCCTCCAAGTCCACTTTTCCCACAAACGCTCCATAAAAATGGCTCCTGTGCTCAAAACCAGGAGGGTTTTTCTGTCTAAACCTATAAATCTGTCCCCTCTGAGGATTAACACGACAGTTGTGTATGTTTAATCTCTCTCTCTCTCTCTCTCTCTCTCTCTCTCTCTCTCTCTCTCTCTTCCTCTGTCTCTCGGTAATCACAATCCTCTAAACCCTGTGCCTTCGCGCATGCGCAAAACACACCTATGCAAACCGCTTTCTTGCTGAACACGCCCTGTTTGTGATGGCCTACCTGTGTGTGTGTGTGTGTGTGTGTGTGTGTGTGTGTGTGTGTGTGTGAGAGAAAGAGAGAGAGAGAGAGAGAGAGAGAGAGAGAGAGAGAGAGAGAGAGAGAGACTGAGTGACGTTATTCCTTGTAACAGGTGACACACATGAAAATTTACCTGACCTTTCTTTTAGATCAGCTTGCTCTGTGTGTGTGTGTGTGTGTGTGTGTGTGTGTGTGTGTGTGTGTGTGTGTGTGTGTGTGTGTGTGTGTGTGTGTGCGAGAAAAAGAGATAGGGAGAGAGAGAGCGAGATAGTAAGAGAGAGGAACTACATTATTACTACTGACATAATTCCTCTTCCTCTCCTTTTTTCCTCACTGAGTGTGTGTGTGTGTGTGTGTGTGTGTGTGTGTGTGTGTGTGTGTGCGCGTGAGAAAAAGAGAGAGGGAAAGAGTGAGCGAGAAAGTAAGAGAGAGGAACTACATTATTACTACTGACATAATTCCTCTTCCTCTGCTTTTTTTTCCCTCACTGAGTGTGTGTGTGTGTGTGTGTGTGTGTGTGTGTGTGTGTGTGTGTGTGTGTGTGTGTGTGTGTGTGTGTGTGATGGAAATCATTATTACTACTGACACATAAATCCCCTTCCTCTCCTTTTTTACCTCTGCAGGTTACAGAGTGATGTCTCAGTTTGTTCACCATGTCGGATCCCAATACATTAACCATTACAGCACTTTTTACAGAGCTGCTATTCATCACACACACACACAAAGATCAAACAACATTTGTTTATTAGGGTGTGTGTGTGTGTGTGTGTGTGTGTGTGTGTGTGTGTGTGTGTGTGTGATGTAACAAACATGGAGAAACCTGTTCAAACCTCACATAATTATCATACACTACATAAAGCCCGGACTGAAGTGGATTAAAAAGTTTACAGCTACAGGAATTGTTTATAAACACGTTAATCATTTATAATTATTATATCATATACACACACACACACACACACACACACAGTCAAACATACACACATACAGCTACACACATACATTCAATAGATATACAAAACTACACAACTCCTGTTAAAGTGGAAGCTTTGTGGGATGTTAAACAAATCATGTGAGAACTTTTCAAAACTTTAATGTGAAATTACAACAAATAAAAATTAAGCCAAAAAAAAAGTAGGGATTAATTACATAATAAATAAAAACCTTACAACAGCCTATTCAAGTTCATCAGGCAAAATGTCCCACTCTTCCTTACAAAAGCATTCTAGAGCCATCAGACTGTAAGAGTATTTTCTCTCACTCACATCAGGACCACTTGCAGATTCTCAGTTGGATCCAGGTCTGATCTCTGGTAAGGTCATGATCTTTTTGTGTTAAGACAATTGTCGATTTGGATAAAGGGATTCGGGTGATTTTTCCTTTTCATCTTCAATTTCTGATCAGCAGACACCTGAAAGTTTAGCATTAAAATCAGCTGATATTTGAAGCTTTTTGTGATTACTTAATATTTAATAATTACTTTGTGAAACTTGATAAAAGCCCCAGTGGACCACAACACATTTCACCACCTGGTCCAGGGTGGTTTATTTAAACTTGGAATTTTTTTTTTCTTTTTTAAAATAAAGGCTTAGCCAAAATGTATAATTGGTATCTGAAATACAAATATAAATCTATCAAATGCAATAATAATGCAATGTATGTGTGTGTTTGTGTATACAGTATGTCTATACTAATATATATATATATATATATATATATATATATATATATATATATATATATATATATATATATATATATATATAGTTATATATATATAGTTATATATATATATAGTTATATATTGTTATATATAAGAAATTGTGATTAACATACATCTTACATACATACATACATTCTTTACACTGACCGTAGTCAATTAATAATTTTTGTTATACATATATTTACATCCTTCTCTGCAGTTTGTTAACCTTCTGGTAGATGCATTTCAAAGTGCATATCATTGACGTGTACTTCTACTAGACAATGACAGTAAATTTCTATATCTCAGTGTGCAGTATGATCTTTACAGATATATGATATGAACATATGGGTTAGAGTGGAAGATCTTGAGAGGCCTGCTATAGAGCTTTGACCTCAACCATAACAATTTTGGGATGAATGTGAACTCTGACTGCATGTCAGAAATGGGCTTTTGAATCTAGAGACAAAAAGACAAAGCATTTCTTGCAAAATGCAGTTTATTGATGTGTACTTGTACTGGGCAAAGACAATAATGTAACTGATATTTACAGTAATAAATCGTACCGGAAACATGCCGGTGGAAAAACGAAATCAGATGAGGGGATTTAGCGCCCCCTCGTGGCAAACCTTTACCGCCTTGTTTTTTTCTAACTCCTCCATTATTAGCATTTAGCGAGGTTCCTCACAGAAAAGTATTTTTTGGTCTTGACTTGAGTAGTAAAAAAGTAGTTCTTTGTTACTGTACTTCTTGTTATAAAAATATAAGCAACATTTACTCTCTTCTCAACTACATTTATGATTCAATATATGTACCTTTTACCTAACTATTTTCTGACAATGACCGTTAACCAATTACATCTTCATCGGTTTATATATTCTGTAGAAAAGTCGTTATTTACTTTCATTTTATTTGTCCATTGAGTAGTAAAGGTTCTTCTATTTTGTGAAATGATACTGTAATTGTATTCGTTAAATAAAGATACTGTTTTGAAAGATTGCTTTACTTCTTCATACTTTTTTTTGACCGATGTTCGATTTTTGTTACATTCTGGCATGTTGAAGTGGTTGTTGTGTTGATTTTGGTTAGTACAGTGTTCAGGTGTACAATTTAATTTGTATTTAAGGAAAAGATCCTCACAAATCACCTGTCCCAGGTTCGAGGAACCTTTGAGCCTATGTTCAATATAAGTCAAATGGTATTTTCAAATCAGACACTCTAAGACTTTTACTTAAGTTAGATTGGAATTGTTGACTTGTAATAGAGTAGGTTTTGCAGTTTGGTATCTAGACTTTTACTTATGTAAGCGAAGTTCGGTTAGAGAGGAGTTGCTAGGAGAGACAGTAGAGCAATTACCGTGCTTGAGTCATGAGTCAACACCAAGGATATGAAGGAGTGTCTTTTTATAATTTATTAATAATTGGGTGCTTGGCATGACTGTAGAATAAACACCACAAACTTGAAATAAAAATACACCATATAATGGAAAAAGTATCAGGACACCTGACTTTTCCCACCTTCTTCCCAAACTTTTACCACAAAGCTGAACACACACAGTTGTATAGGATGTCTTTAGAGCATAAAATTTGCCCCTTCACGTAAACAAAAAGACAAAAAGCTGCTCCAGCATGACAATACCCCTGTGCACAAAGCCATCTCTATGAAAGTATGCTTTACATGGGATGACTTGAAAGATCTTCAGTGGCCTGCGATAGAGCTCTTACCTCAACCCTATTGAACAATGAATTGGAATGAAGACTGGTGCACCTCAGGCCTTCACACCTCACCTACATCAGCACTTGAATTTACTAATACCCTTGTAGATGATTAAGCAAATTCTCACAAACGCACTCCAAAATCTAGTAGAACATCATCCCAAAGAGAGTGAAGGTTTTTATTGGTAGGAAAACGCAGGTGTTAATGTGTAATGTGTGTTTAAAAAGCATTTACCAATCTTAGGGTGAAGTGTCCCCAAACTGTTGCTATTATAGTGCAAGTCAATGTAAATAAAAATAGTTTATGCTTTTCCTTACATTAGAAATGGGCTTCTGGATCAAGTAAAAACAAAACAAAGCATCACCCCCAGATATGAAACAGATCTGACAACAGAAAAGCAGTTCAATAAAGTTGTCAATTGGGTAATAAGTTTCTCTACTGTGCAAATAAAAGCACCAAGATTATAGTCGCACATAAATATCACAAGTTTGGAAAAACTTTAAACTGCATATTCCAACCTGCATTGCCCTTATATTTTCATGCAGGAAGAGATCAGTGATCAAGTTCAGATATTTATGGCGCAGGCTGGATCAGATAGTCACTTCTATAACCTGTTTATAACACTGACACTTTAAAAGGTTTTCCCAGGCACACAGTGGAATATTATGTAGATTGAAAGTTGAGTTTATTTTGCTCCACCAAAAATGTACTCAAATAGATCTGAAGCAATAATTCTTTTTCTATAAATGGCTCAAAACATTAAACCAAGACGATGCATTTACCGAGCGAACATGCAGTTAGGATAACTCTTAAAGTCCACATTTACAGATGCAATATGCAAAAATACTTCCAAAAGCTACACACAGAATACCAGCGACATTCATAAGCAGGCAATTCTGATTTGCATAAACTGTGGTTACTCAGGATTATTTGTGGCAGGCATATTACAAAGCCCTCCATGGTTCTAATGCTTACCGATTAAAGGGTAAATTCCATTAGGCAAAAAAGCTATACCTACATCAGCAGAAAACCTTAAGAAAACACGTAGTATTGATGAAATAAAAGGAACGAGCCACAAGGTGTACTGAGAATGTTTTTATTCAAAGTTGTTCTCCAAGTGCTTAACGCCACACAGAGAGGGAGAGTAAGCACTGCGACACTCGATCATGCGCTGATGAGTGCGTAATGCACATGTCTGTAAGTAAACGCGTGAATGTGTCCTAAAGCGAGTCTGAATGGTGGAGTCAACAAGAGCATGTCTACAAGTCAACGAGCACGTCACTGTTTATTCAGTCTGAAAACACAAAAACTTAACATTTTGAAAAATAAAAATATCTGAGCGCTGGGGGTTACAGTAAAAGGGGAATTGAGGAAGATCAGGGGGGGGGGGGGGGGAAGAATAGGGGGCTAACTCCAATTGCTGAGGAAACCCAGCAACGCCACAAGGAAAAAAAAAAGGTCTAAGGGTGACAGGTTAGAGATCATCGTCCTCATCTGGGAGAGCTGTTTCTGATGCCACCTAAAAAGACAAACAAGTTTTATTATTAGTGTTCAATCATACTCAAAAGTTAGTACATTGTCTAATCATTGTGCCATTTTAGAAGGTAGGGGTCTACTTACTTTCAGGTCATGCTCATACTGTGCAGCAAGTGATGGGTCCATGGCAATTTCTGGTGGGGCGAGGGCAGGCATCTCCACAAACTCCAAGTTGGGATCTCCGATCAGCTTTCGTGCAAGCCACAGGAACGGCTTCTCAAAGTTGTAATTACTCTTGGCTGAGATGTCGTAGTACTGAAATGAAAATGGATAAAGTGGCACTTTTCAGAAATGCACCGGACTTGAACAGAGAAAGAGAAAAAACTACAGTAAAACATTTTATTCTACACCAATGATCCAACAGTTGAATCTATATTCAATACTCAAAATCAAGGATAGAGCTGACCAACATATGTTTTATACCTGTAGGTTCTTCTTGCGGTGGAACACGATGCTCTTGGCTTTCACCTTCCTGTCCTTGATGTCGACTTTGTTGCCGCACAGCACAATGGGAATGTTCTCACACACGCGCACCAAGTCACGATGCCAGTTGGGAACATTCTTGTAAGTCACACGAGAGGTCACGTCGAACATAATGATTGCACACTGAGCTGGAAACGAGGGAAGAGAAGAGAGTTATTCATACAGCACATTTCAACACGAATGTGCGCTAAAAACTCAAGTCATTCCTAAAACATAAGGACAATACCTTGAATGTAGTATCCGTCTCTCAGGCCTCCGAACTTCTCCTGTCCGGCTGTGTCCCACACATTGTATTTGATGGCGCCTCTGTTGGTGTGGAAGACCAAGGGATGCACTTCAACACCCAGAGTTGCTGCAGGAAACCATGAGAATTAGTTGAGTTAGAACCATTTCTCAAGTTCATTTATTACATTTTAGTACATGGTTAAGTAAGACATCATGCAATAAGAGCATTTGTTACATGTACATGACAGCAAAGTGACTTTATCTGGTCATATCTCAAGCTTGCTACGAAGCTATCCTGTGTGATACAGGGTCAGTCGTAAATCACTTGTGGAGAAGGGAAAGTTAAGGGCCTTTCTCAAGGGCCAACAATAGCAGCTTGGTGGTGCTAGGGCTTAAACCACAACCTTCAGATCAGTAACCCAGAGGCTTAACCACAGAGATACATCACACTGATTTGTAAAAATATTTATTAAGAGTTATTCAAATGGTTTACATACCAACATATTTCTTTTCAAACTCTCCTGTCAAGTGTCTCTTCACAAAGGTGGTCTTTCCCGTGCCTCCATCTCCTACGAGAACCAACTGTGGATGAACAGTTACATAAAAACAGTCCAATCATCATTTTAAATTGACAACTCTTATCGAATCATGCAAATGGAAAACATTTGAGCGTTGCCGTTGGAAAAACAAGGAATAAACAATGATCTTGGATGAAAATTCCCATGCTTGGAACAGGGACAGAAACCTGTGTAGCTATACGATTGAACAATCTGCTCTTAAAAGACAAAACTTCACATAGATGCGTTTCAATCATGCAAATATTTTCAATTAGAATTTAATACCCAAATAGGAAGTGTATGAGGTTTACCTTAAACTGAACCTGTGGGTCGTTTTCTGCCATTGTTGAGCGTGTGATAAGTTGTGACTCAGCAGCGGGACTCTGTTAGAAAGAGAGGGACGAGAGGGAGGAAGAGAAATAGATGGGGAGAGAGATGGCGGGAGGGTTAAAAAAGCGCACACAAATGGGGCCTAAGCTCCAAATCCAGGTTAAGAGTTTCCTAAAAAGCTCCATGGCCTCGTATTGTGCATCACTGACTGAATAGCGTTACAGGCCGTGGGCAGCGTGCATACGTGCGCGGTCACAGGCAACGTGCGCGCTCACGCAGAGTCACAGATTAGTAAATGCGTGTGAATGTCAGCAAACACGCCGGAATCAAAGCTATCATAGGCCTTTAACACTAAAACCAGATACGGCTCGATCATAAAGACCAGCTCCTCCTGCCCGTGCCCGCACTTTTCCAGCTTAAACTGGAACAAAACCAGCTTCCCACAATGCTAACACGCTAATTATGCTAACACCAAAAGGCTCTACGCTAAAACAAAAAACATACACTAGGCCTCGAACGTTTCAGTTCGTCATGCCGAACAAGTAAAACATCCCAAAAGAGTTTAAATAATACTATATAGATACATAAACCAAAATTATGAGAAGTATTTTCTTGAGATGCTAAGCTCTATCCATGCTAATACCACGCTAAATGATGTAGCTAACAAACAACGCCTAGCCTAAAAAAAAAATACAAGAAAACTACTGAAATACATGTACGCCATTACGGTCATCTCCGTTACTCCATTATGTATTTCTATGTGAGAGCTGAACACTTAGTGGTAAAAATGTAGACTACAAATCCAGGACAGGTCTTACATGCTAACGCTCCTTGTTCCGCGCGACGCGTTGCGAAGAAAAGAGCAAATGGCAGCGCCCGCGCGGGAGTCAGCGCGCGCCGCTCACATAAACGCTTCCGGTCGCGTCACGTGACACACCGTTGAGACGTGAGAGGGAGGGGTGGTTGAGGAAGGGGGTGGAAAAAAGCGCGCGCTCTCGTGGCGTGTGCGTGTCCACGTGTTTTTATATTAGTTCGTTGTAAAATATATATAAATATTTATATATATTTTACCGTCTTCTAAAATACGTCGGTTGTCACTCAAATGGCTGCCATCTCAGCCGCCCTGTTGGTTTCAGGGGCTATGTAGCTACTTCATGTCGCAAGTCTCCGGATGACGTCATACTCAGGCTAATTAGCATATTCATCAAATCGTCGCTATTATTACATTTATAGATAACAGACGCGTTTACTTGTCACATTTACATCACAGCACAGTGATAGTCTTTACACTTGCAGTGTCAGCTGTGATACATCACCCCTGGAGCAAAGAGGGTTAAGGGCCTTGCTCAAGGGCCCAACAATGGCAGAGTGATGCTGCTGGAGCTTGAACCGCAGACCCTCCGATAACCCAGAGCCTTAACTGTTAAACTACCAGTTCCCCATTCAGTTAAATTTTATTTTATTTACATTTCTATAGCACCTTTAATAATGGTTAATGTCCAATAGCATTTTTACAGAAGTAAATTGATTATGACTATACATTTTTTAGTTAAAAAAATTTCCTCTACCAGTTTTATATGTATAGCGCGTTAATATTAGCCATTGTCCTATAGCTTTAGAAAATATTTATTTTGTTTAAAAATGTTACATTTACAAAAACACAACATCATATAATATAATATATTATAATTTACATTAGCAGTTCATTTCCTATTTGATTTTAATAGCACTTTTAACAATGGACATACATACAGCAGCTTAACAGAGGCAAAACATTTACAAATATACATTTTACATTTAGAAAAATATAATTTAACATAACATAACATAACATAACATTCATTCATTCATTCATCTTCTCCCGCTTATCCGTAATTCGGGTCACGGGGGCAGCAGTCTAAGCAGATTCCCCAGACACTTCTTCGTGTCCAGGGATCGGGCTGTCAAGGCCCCCGCCTTCGACTGCTGCCCAATCCTCTCAGCACCGGTCCCTTACGGTCCCTCCTGCAGGTGGTGAGCCCACGGGAAATAACATAACATAACATAATTTATCAGGGTCCTCAACCACCGTGCTGCAGACCAGTACCAGGCTGTGGATCATGTATTCATTTATTCGGGCAGCACAGGACACAACACAGTGTTTTATTTTTAAAATAACCAATTCTGTCTATGTCAATTTCATGCACTTGTTGCACTTGCAGTTTTAAACTATGCATTGATAAATCTCGCTTTGATACTGAATAATAGTGAGTTGAGTTCCATTTTCATTAGATTTTAATAATTAAATCATATAATGTGTATACTAGTAATATGTCATACACTTTATGGTGTTTAGTTATGTGCATGATTGTACACCTGTTAGATGACCTCAAAGTCACCAACTTGAAATCTGATTTTTAAAAGCAACAGATTTAATCAAAGTAGTGTTTAGGCCAGCATAGAAAGCTGAAGTGACCCCACTGGAGGAAGCATTATTCACGCTAGTGAGCGCCAGGTAGCTGTATGTTGGCATGCAACACATTTCATCGACAGTAACTATATAACAAGTGTTAATTTACTCATGTGTCCACTAACACTTTTTACATTTGGCAGTACAGTGCGGCTAATAGCAAAGACATATTACATTTTTTTTTTTTACCTTGACGAAGTTTATGTATGAAAACCACACAATTTGCCACTTTTCTCCAGCTTACTAAACATGTACTATAACAATAGTGTCCACTCCACCAGTAGAGACAAATAAGAGACAAATTGGAGACAAAGTAGATTATCTGAAGGAATGTAATTATTTGTATGATTTATTGCAGTAGTGCTTTAAATGACGACAGGAACTCACTTTATTGGTGTTCCACAACACTATATGCAACTGTAATACATTTTTATTTATTTATTTATAACCAAATTCCTTTCGTATGTGCTTGTATTGAAACATAATCATCTGATAACACACCACTTCTATGTTAACGATTACTATAATGTTCACTCACTTGTGTTTTATTCCTAAACACACACACACACACACACACACACACACACACACACACACACACACACACACACACACACCCACACACACACACCATATCTATGACAATTAAATTCTATAAATAATTTCTCTCTTACACTATTGATTTGTTGTTGGTATTCTAGGCGACATTATTTAATGTCGCCTAGAATACTTCATACTTTTTAAAATCTTTTTTAGGCTCCATCCGACCCACCCATGGGGCCATGTCATTCCCCTCCACTCCTTGTATAACACTTTATGTTGTAGTTGCTGACTATATACCGTATTTGATCATCTTTAACAAATAATGAATGGGTTTTGCTGGATCTGGAGTGTAGGTTAGAAAAACTGGGCAAAAGGTTGAAACTCACCCCAAATAGCACAATAGTTCATCAGAGAGCAGCATATGACTTTACAGAGCACTTATTCACATGTAGGAGGAATGTAGTATAGCCAATCCACCTACTGGCATGTTTCTTTTGGTGGGGGGAAGGAAACTCATACAGACATAAGCAGGAAAGTGCAACTCCACACAGACCTGGTTGACCTGATTTGAGATGAGGTAGCCTTTAATAAAAAAGTTTAACATCTGGAATCAAACAACTACCTTTGTACGACCAGAAGTCTCTGAGGAGCTACAGGCACACCTTGAAGTTGACCTTATTCTAACCTAACAGACACTAACCGAGCTCAGGATCGAACCAATAATCCTTGCATTGCTACCTGATGTACTACGATGCTATCGAGGCTTTATAAATAATGAAGAAACACCACAGCACACAACACTTAAGATAGTGTAAATGGCTCTGTTTTGCTTAATAATGTACTGTGATTTGATAATTATTAAATTACAGTATACTACCCCATACTGATCACCATTCTTTAAGACTCCTGGGTAGGGTAGGCCATGTCTCGACCTTTGATATTCTTTGATCAGAATGTCTATTTATGTATTCTATTTCGTATAACTACTGTGTTGTTTTGTGACTAAAGCTGATCATGAGAAATACACGAGAACTCAAATGCACATGTACTGCAATGTGCCTGTAAAATGGCAATAAACGAACTTGAAAAACATCAATTAAAACCAACATAACACAAAACTAACTGCATGCAGTGAACATGTGTAACAACATTTAGTGCAAACTACAGAACACAATCAGACAATAAATACAGTGACAGTGTACTAATGACCAGTACAGTAAATGTGTGTTAGAGCAAATAAATTGTCCATATAAAAATAAAAACTGTACAAATAAACAAACAGGTGAGCATCCGATCGTAGACATGCACCAGTTTTAGACTGGTTACCTTCTGTCATCTTTTAATCACAGATTGTTTGTGAACTTTCCTCCATTATGTGCAGCACAAGTTCATACACACACACACACACACACACACACACACACACACACACACACACACACACACACACACTCAACCACTACAGCGGAAGTCGTTTTTTTTTTTTTTTAGTTCTATCTTCCCTCCTATAGCAGCACAATTGCACCTTATAGCAGTACATCCAAGGTAAGTAACGTTATGCTTTTCTTTTCTCACTTTTCATTTTCGTCTTCCATTTTCCTATAATTAAGGCATATACCTCACGACAAACAAGCACACACTCTACAACAGGGGAAATGATGCAGAGGATGTGAGGTTTAGGTGTGTCGAAACTCAGCTCTGCCATCACTGTGAAGAAAATCATTAATATCCGCATAAGTTTTGCTCGTGAGTTAAAAGTCTCTTTCTTTCAGGTGATGTCTCTCTGTTCAGACCAGAAAGAAGATGGAGAGAGCACCTCCGGCTCCTCAGAAGCCAAAACAGACCGCTATGGATTCCTGCTTGTTAATGGAGACACGAATAATGACAGGTACCAAGCGCGCGCACACACACACACACACACACACACACACACACACACACACACACACACGAAGTGGAGAAACTGAGTGGTCAGCGTAGTGAGTGTGTTCAATAAAGTACGTTTGTAAAAATCATTCTCAACTGTCACCTTCCATTACTTTCGCTGTTGCTCTCAACATCCTGCCACATTACCATGGTGATATTGGCCCTGTCAGTATGTGGTTTCCTGTTGTGTGTGTGTGAGTATGTTTATTATGACAGTTGTGCTCTGTGCTGTGAGAATCTCAGGAACTTACATTTAAATGCTACCTGTTGCCTTGTTGTGGACAAAAGCAACAGATCCTTTCGTTTTCATTTTTAAGAAAATTTACTGATATCCTTTGTACAACCAAAACTGAATGCAGTATACCTTCCACCATTTTGACCCACGTTTGATTGCGTTGCGTACTTTTCATCTTGGGATTTGGGTATACAGAACAAACAGCTGAAATATCACAGCATTCAAGTCATTAGTTATCTTTATTAGAAAGACTTAGGCATACCCATTGACGTGCACTTGTTCCTTTATGTGCACGTGCCACATTTGTGTATTCCTGTGTGACTTGAAACAAGCAGCACGTTTGCTTTAAGCTTAGAATAACTAATTTGTAAATTCACTTAGAAGTTTGAAGAAAATCACAGAACCCAGAGGAAACCCAGAAGGATACAGAGAGCAGGATTGATTCAGAGAACCTGGAGTTGTAGAGGAGCAATGCTACAGTAAATGCTGTAAAAATACTACAGAGTTGAGGAAAATAGAACCAAACAGCAGGAGACCTGAAAATTCATGTCACATTAAATGTTCAGCTGAGTTTGGTGGTAAAGGATTGCAAACCAGTGCAGTATGTGTATGTAAATATACTGTATATGTGGTAGTATCAAGGTTTGAGATTAGCTCTGTTTACAATCAAGATCTATACTTTATATTTCAAGATTTGTGTCCTGAAATTCTTCTTTTTGAAGTGCTGAATCTCCGCAATGGTGTCAAAATGACAAACTTTGAGCTGGATCTTCATCTTGGGAAGAGGGTGAAATCCTCAGGAGCCAAATCTGCCGAGGAGGGTGGGTGTTCAAGGGTGGGCTCCGACGATCGTCATGCACAAGTTGCCTTATGTTTTTGACATTTTCGTGGGTTGGGCTTCTTGAAGGTCTTCCAAATCTCTCGTCGTATTTCAGTGATGTTTTTCTGCAGCATCACCGTAAACTTGCCAAACCTTGTCAAACGTGTCTATGGCAGATTTGCCTACTTTCATGCAAAATTCGGTGATCCCTGTGACTGTGCGTTCAGCCTTGTGCTGCCATCTGTTGGCGTGTTACAAAATTAGCCTTAAAATGTTATTTTTTTTATACCCTCTCATATTTGTAAAACATATTGGTGAATTATTTATATAGACATCTATACGGTTTAAACACATTTTCATTTGAGATTTTTATCTCTAAAATTGGTGTGTGCTTTTTTAATTACAGACAAAAAAAATATTGCCATGTCACTGGCAACAATGTCATTGTTTTATTTAATTTGTGAGTTGTCAGTATTGCTATAGATTTCTCAAAGTATTTCTAATGTCATTATTATGATAAGTTTGGTATAGATTTGTAATAGTGTCAGTGTTTTCACCGATATCTTGTTATCAGCATGGATTTTTTTTGTAACAGAAACAGCGGTAACATCCTTGTGTATTGTCTATTTTAATAGATAATCCTAATACCACAAATATTTTTTGCCAGACCATATACAGGCAAAATGAATTTCCTTTTAGTAATACTGAATACTAAGTAATACTTTTCTTTACACATACTTGAACCTTTCACTCTTGCTTACATGTTGTACTTGTGTCCCCAGCAGTGATGATCCCTGTCCTGAGTTGGTGAGACACCGTGAAATGAAATGGATAAGCCTTATGAGCCAATGGGATCAGGTACTAGAGAAAAAGCACAGTAAGGTATGTTCATGAGGAGAGAATACAAAAATGTATCACCATCACCATCATCATCATCATCATCATCACCATCCTCTTTTGACTACAGATTAAAGCTCAGTGTCAGAAGGGCATCCCAGCATCTGTCAGGATCAAATGCTGGCCCCTGCTTTGTGGAGCGAAACAGAGGAAAGAGAATAATGAAAATCTCTACAAAGTGAGTGAATATGTTAAGTACAAAAAAGAACAAAAGAAAAGAATCACTGGCTCTCTGTACATTATTCCAGATGTTTAGTTATCGATATTCTTGAAAATTAAAATTTTTTATAATGACATATAATTATAATATAATAATAATAATATATTATATAATGGCTTGGACCAGGGGGCCCCAAACCTTTTCTGTTAAAAATGACAGAGAATTAGAGTGAATACCAGTATTATTGTGGAGATTTTAGCATTATTTTAGATTAGATTATTATTTTGGTTGGTTATTATTATTATATTGTTGGTGGGTGAATCTAACAAATAATTAGGCTTTGTTAATAACTAGAGAACGTATAGCAGATTTTATCGAAACCGATAACCAATTATCAACCTATATTTTTTAATGGAGACTGGATAAAAAAAAACAAAAAAAACACTCCATGTAAAATATAACTGAACTTTATTACAAAAAAACAACAACACTGAATCATGAAATTGTTCTTAATGAGATAAATATTAATATATTAATAAATATATTTATATAAATAATACATTATAATAATAAATATAGCACACTTCGTGCAGCGCACAGTCTCACGTGTAAAAACAAACAAACAGCAAGCGGTGTCAGTGATTTGCCTCTAAAGGCAACTCTTGAAATGTCTGCGGACAGGAAGAAGAATCGGTATGGATTTTTGCCAATAGCTGATACTTGCAGAAATCAACTATCTCGACCTCTATTAATAACTAATGTCGGGCTGCAGTTTGGAGACCCCCGGCCTGGACTTACTTTTCACTGCTAACCAGTCCATCTCAACTTGCCATGAACACATTCATTTACACCTATGGGACATTTCAATTCTCTGATCGACCTAACATTGAATATTGTAGGCCTCAGGAGTCTGGAGAAACTGAATAAAACTCATATGAGCTGGGATTATGATATGATATATGATTACTTGGTCAGGATGAGTTGGAATTATTGCCAAGCTTCACTGTTTAGTGGATCTCTTTGGGAGAACCTTGAATTCTTTTATTTAAATTTCTTAAATTTCTAGAAAGTAACCAATTTGTAGTTAGTCATCCAAAAATATTCTGTATGTCACATGTGGTAACAAAACATTTGCTTCCACTTTTGTCATTTAACTAAATTGAATTGCTTAAATTTATTTACCAGGTTTGGGTTAGCATACAGGTATGGGCTAGCATACAAACAATGGAAATGGTTTTAGATCAGACAACAGCAACTAGCCAGTAAAAAATAACCGCCATCAGTTGACAAACTTAGAAAAAAAAACTGGGTAGTTCTTTTTTGTGTTTCATCCATCTATTTATTTCTCGTTGTAAGACTCTGGAGTCATCACCGGGTCAGCAAAGCTGGATTGATGTCATTAAGAGAGACACAGACCGGCAGTTTCCGTTTCATGAGATGTTTCAATCTGAAGACAGCTTTGGGTAAAAGCATTCTTATTATATGTCTATCAAAAATATTGATTCTGTACCACTACTAAATTCCAGAAAACTACACCTTATTATATATGTTTAAAATGTGCAAAACAAGATAGACTGTTCAGAATTCTTGGACCCAGTTTCCTGATATCATATATTTCAGTTTGAGTGATTCACTTACATCAATTTAACATACTCTGGTCTAAGAGCCTGGGCTTTGACCTCTTTGGATTTATTCAGCATGGGTTCCCATAAAGCTAATATACATTTCTGTTTTTTTGTTTTTGCTTTCATGTGAGAAGTCAGCAGGGCTTGTTGCAGGTTCTGAAAGCGTACACCGAGTTTCGGCCTGATGAAGGGTACTGCCAGGCGCAGGGTCCGGTGGCTGCAGTGCTACTAATGAACATGCCTATGGAGGTACATACCAGCAGGACCTACAACCTAGCTTTAAGTAATTGTGTACATACATATTGGTGGCAAATTATTGCAGATGATGGTTTAGATAAAACTATCGTTATGGATTTTTGCCGATATCAGCATATCAATCATTCTGTGCCAATTAATCAGCAAAACCGATTAATCAGTCGACCTCTAATAAGGTGCACTGAAGCAGCATTAGTTAGTTCTTAGGGGCCAAAACCTTAGGGGTCTTCTAATTTGTCATCTGAGGATATTTATGTATGTCATTTTAATTAAATGCTAATACAACTTCTAAACTGTGAATTCCATGCCGGTTTTTAGTTGAGGATAAAAAGCACTTGATATGGTTTTCACATTCATAAAACATCTATGGGACATTTTCCTAAATTTCTTTAGGAAAGGTTTAGAGGTCAGTAGTGGCTTTTTTAATACCGATATCTAGGTTTGATCGTATGTGTTGATAACCGATCATCTGAGTTTCTAAAATGGATACTGGATAAAAAAAAAAAAAACAACCTTGCTAAACTTAACACGTAAAATAGTACTGAACTTTATTAGAGAAATAAAAAATGGTACCGAATCATAAAAATTTGCTAAAGGAAACAAATATGAATATAGTAATTAATAAATATAATGATAGAATTAATTAATTATAAATAACAAATATAATATAGTGCTCTCCATGCAGCGCACCATCTCACGTGTAAAAACAAACGGCACATGGTGTCAGTGATTCGCCTCTAGAGTAATGACAGCGGACAGCGGACCGGCAGCTGGAAAAACTATCAGTATGGATTTTTGCAGATATCCGATTGTCCTGGCCAGGCGTCGTAGGAGTCACCTACTGAGGTGCACTGAAGCAGTTATAGTTACTCCTGATGTAGGGCCAAAACCTTAGACTTTCGCTACTTTGTCACCTGAGGATATTTATGTATATCAATTTAATTAACCGCTAATACACCTTCTAAACTGTGTATTCAATGACAGGAAGCGTTCTGGTGTTTGGTACAGATCAGCGAACTCTACCTCCCTGGCTACTACAGCCCCCTACTGGTATGGCAGAACTACAAACAGGCACAACACACATGGGGAGAAAAAGTCAGTCTTTATTGTCCACTGCCCTTTCTGTCTCCACAGGAAGGAGTTCTGTTCGACGCTGCAATTCTCTTCAGCGTGCTAAAGAGGACGTGTCCAGCTGCATATAAACACATGCAGAGACAGGGGGTGGAGCCTCTTATGTTTGCCACCGATTGGCTGATGTGCCTGTATAGCCGCCACCTGCCCTTCAACACTTTACTCAGAGTTTGGGACCTCTTCTTCTGCAATGGTGAGAGATGATTTGACTATACATATTATATACTTTACAAATCGATTGATGTGTGTGACTGATCTGTGTGTGTTGCAGGTGTACGTGTGCTGTTTCAGGTGGCTGTGGTTTTAGTGCGACGCTGTTTGGGGGAGGCTCGACAACGGAAAGAGTGTGAGGGCCAGATGGAGACGCTGGAGAGACTGCGGTCAGTTAGGGGGTGTGTTCAAAATGAACACGCTGACACCTTCATTCAAGAGGTTAGTAACTGGAGTGGGGTATTGGCTCAATCGACTTACCATGCCTACAGATGCATGCTTTTTCTAAATAGGAGGGAGAAAAAAATAACACACATAATGATAACCACAATCTTGTTGCCAGATTTCAGGAAAACCAATCTCAACCTGGTGCGCACCTATTTCAGATTTTATATATATAACTCAAGATTACTCGCAATTTAAGTCTAACATCTTAACCACTGAGCTTCCACTTCCCATGTTGCATGTTTTACACTTAGCCAAAAGGGAATTTCAAGAAATGATTACTAATAATAAAATTCTCATTTTCTCAGGTGTGTTCGGTACCCCTGTCCTTGGCAGAGCTTCAGCGTCAGACGGAAAAGCAGTTAGAGAAATGGCGAAAAGAGCGTCCAGGCTCGACATTTGACCCTCGCAGTCGATGCCATGGATACCACATGATATGGGAGAAAGGAAAAGAAAAAGAGAAGGAGAACATAAAGAAGGAGAGACTGGGCGTGAACCTGAGTGTTTCTGTGATGCGTTCGCACTCGTCTCTCTCCCCGGCGATCCTTCGTAAAAAATGGAGGAAGAGAGGGAGTAAAGTAGAGACTGAAGACTGGGAAGGGCGAGGGTTCTCAAAACAGGACAGTGACGATGAAGAGAAGAGGAGGGCGAGCGTGTGCGGTGTAGCCGGAGAGCTGCGGGCGAGGACGGACAAGACGCCGCAGGAGTTTAGTACACACTTACAGAAAAAATTTATCGTAGACCCAAACACACAGCGTGTAGCAGCTACGGAAACACAGTCGGGTCCTGAGTTGTTAGATCATAGTGACGTTGTGTTTGAGGAGGAGGAAAATGACTCAACTGACACAGAAACAAGGACATCTTCCAGTTTGAAGGAAGATAATTTACAACCAGGTCAACAGGAAATAGAAGACATTAAGACACAACAAGTTGAAGAAAAGCAAGTACAGACTCCCAGAGAGGACCAGGATGCAGACATTTTAAAGCCAGACCAACCAGAGGAAGAGGAGGATGCGATCAACAAACTTGAAGAGGTTACACAGGAGAAAAAAAATCAACAAGAAGAGCAAATTGACAACAAACATGAAGAGGAGGTACAACCTAATACGAGTACACATGAACAGGATGTGAATACTGCTCAACAGGAAGCAGAAGTTGAGGTAGATGATGACACACAGAAACAGAAAATCCACATCGGGACTTGCGAACAGGAGCAGGAAATTAAAATAAACAGTAAACATGAACAGGAAATGCAAGTGGTTAGTATAAAACAGGAAGAGGAAATAGGGACAAATAGCAAAGAACAAGAGGATGACATTCATCTGGGCAGCACTGAAGATGAAGCAATATGTAAGAACAATGAAAAGGACCAGGAAATAAAAGCACAGAGTAGTGAACAGAAAGTGGAAATACAGGAACAAGAGGAAATAAAGACAAGCAGTATAGAACAGGAAGTGGAAATACTGCAGGAAAATGACAGCAAGGCGAATTATGGCAAAAAGGAAGTGGAGATTCTTGTAGTAAATGACATCAAGGTGAACAGCAGTGAACAGGAAGTGGAAATTCTTGAAGAAAATGACATCAAGGCGAACAGCAGTGAACAGGAAGTGGACGTTTTTGAAAAAAATGACATCAAGGCGAACAGCATCGAACAGGAAGTGAAAATTCTTGAAGAAACTGACATTAAGACGAACAGCATCGACCAGGAAGTGAAAATTCTTGAAGAAAATGACATCAAGGTGAACAGCAGTGAACAGGAAGTGGAAAAACTTGAAGAAAATGACATCAAGGTGAACATCATCGATCAGGAAGCGGACATTTTTGAAGAAAATCACATCAAGGCGAACAGCATCGAACAGGAAGTGAAAATTCTTGAAGAAAATGACATCAAGGTGAACAGCAGTGAACAGGAAGTGGAAAAATTTGAAGAAAATGACATCAAGGTGAACAGCATCGAACAGGAAGAGGAAACACAGTGTGAAGGCAAACAAGCAAATAGTGATAATGAAGAAGAGAATAATAAAGCACGTCTCATAAATGAAGCAGATGTGCCTCAAAATGAGCAGCAGCAACAAGAAGAAAAAATTTATGTTGAACAAAATTTGGAAAAGGAAGAGGAAATGCATTCCGACGTACAAACTCTAGAAGATCAGGAGGATGCAGAGGAACAAGCCGCCTCTCTTGAAGAGGAAGATCATGGGATAGGTGAAAGTGAAATCGATACAGATGAAAGAGAGCATTCGGAAAAGATACAGAAAGAGAAACAGATTAGTGATGAACGAGGGGAAAACACAGAAGGAAAAAGAAGTAGCAATAATCCCACAGTAGATCAAGAGGAGACTGAAAAAGCAGAATCTATACCTTGTGTTCAATCAGAGACACTGATGGAGCATTCTGAAGTATCAGAGATGCCAAAGGAACCCGACCCAACACAAGAAGAAAGAATGAAGGTTAATGAAGCCTCCACACCTAAGCATGGAGAACATGACATGACGAGTGGATCGAGTAATCCTGAGCCTCCACGTCCAGACAAGGAAGAGGACGTGGAAAAAGGGACAAATAATACAACTGTGGCAAACCCAATAAAAAATTCTCCCCCTGGCTCAAACCCTCAGCTCCGCCTTCGGAGATCCTCCAGCTCGCACACCTCCTATCCTACAATTCTCTCCGAGGACACTTTCAGGGACCCACACCAATGCATCAAACAAGAGTCATGCCCACAAACGGCCAAAGCAGAAGAACCAGATGTCACCAAACAAACACAAACCCAAAGCCCCAAACCCAAGGATCCACGGCAAAAGTCAGACAAACCCAAACGCAGGGGTCTGTTTCACCGACTTAGGGCTGAAGCGCCTTCTAAATCCACCATCCCCAAAATCGTGATCCAGGATTTTAGCGAAGGGGAGGAGAAGCTGAGTTCAAAAGAGAGGAGGCGGCGGAGAAGGATGCAGGAGAGGAAAGAAAAGGAGGAGGAGAAGGAGAGGAAGAAGCTCGAGAAAGAGCTGGAGAAGGAAAAAGGAAGGGAGAGGAAAAAGCCCCAGACTAGAGGCAAGAGTTTTCAGGTGCTCAGCAAAAAGCATGAAGATAATGATGACGTTGTCTCGGGGAGGAGTGGCTCTCAGGGGGTCGGACCGAAAAGGAAAACTTACTCTGAGAGTTACTTTTGACTGGAGGGCAAGCTGTTGTTCCTCAGCATTGTTTTTTTTTGGGATTGTAGTATAGTATTATAGAAAGAAAGCTAAAGCCATCGACCAAAACTGAAACATTTACCAGAGCAACTTGCAATGATCTGATTTACACAACTGAGCAGTTGAGGGGTAAGAGCCCTGCTTAAGGGCCCAAAAATGACAGCTCGGTGGTGCTTGGATCTGAACTCACGACCTTCTGATCAACATCTTAACCACTGGGCTGCCACTTCCCCTGAAACAAATAGACCTTTTCAACATGTCTAGTTGAGGTCTTCGATGGACCTATAAATCACAGCATTTGATAATAATAATGATGCAATAGTTTCACACTGCTTTCTAGGGAAATGCTTGTTCCTCTTTTCAAAGCAACTGGTAACAGCTGGTGTATATACATTTGATCACTGAGGCAATTTAGCTGTTTAAATGCTTTACTGCGTTTAATGGAAAAAAAAAAATGCTCTTATAGAAAACTAGTCGACATCGTGGATTATTTTTCTCCACAACCACGTCCCATTTTCTCTCGTACACCTCTATGAGTAAAATGTAAGCAATTTTTAATAGCTAGCACTTCATGCTTATGTTTACCTTAAATGTATAAACAGTCGTTTCATCACCAGCCTTGTTTTTCTCCAATATATATTGCGCTGTCATGTCATGTTGTCGAGCAGAAATAAGTCCTTCCTCCTGAACACTTTTTCCCCAATGAGAAAAAAACCTATCAAATCACTGACATTGGAGACTCCTTCCATTAATATTCAATAAACATCTCCTTAAAGGGACAGTGTCCATTTATTATCTGCTTTTGAATATGTCTAGTGAATTTTTACTAGAACTTGAAATAAGATCTGGAGAGAATTCTGGTTATGATCACGGGTAAGAAGTCTGTGAGAAAGAAGTCTGTTTTTTTTTTTTTTTTTTTTTTTTTTTTAAACATATCTATACTTTACTAAAGTATTTCCCTTCGGGGAGACTTTAACTTTAACTTCGCTACATTTCAAAGCCACCAATCAGGGTAGAGTCCACACACTGTGTAGAATTTGTTTTGATTGCTACTTGGTGGTATCTATTTACCACAAACAGACACTTCAGCATCAGTTCAACAACTAGCAGAACATTTTGAGAGGAATAAATGATGGAAGAAACTCCTGACTCGAACTCACCACAACACCTGGTCTTATTTATGTGATTATTATTTTTTTTTAAGTAGTTGAAAAAAAGGGTTTGGGCTCATGATAATTTTAATAGATATCAATAGATGTGGTTCTTCCCCAAACTGTAACATTTTATCTCTGGATGTGGTAGAATATTTTTCCTTCACTTGAACTAGGAGATCCAAATCTGTTCTGAATTGCATTGCATCATAATGCATTTAATTGTGTTGAATCAAATGGAAATCGGATTACGCTGCATCGTAAAGGGGTGAATTGCTTTAACGTATCAAATCGTTGGCTATGCATCGAGATACGAATCGCATCGGCCTCAGTTATGGAGAACTTGAACATCCCTAGTATGCAGTACTGCTATAACGTACCAAAAGGAAAGCTTTTATATAAAGCAATGACTAGAATTAGAGACAGAAATATATTCAGAGTTGCTGTTAGAGAAAATTTTCTCTCTGATCATATTACAAATCCAGAAGCAGCATAATGATTTTATTAAAAGCGTCTTTTATTTGAATTTCCCTCACGTACGAATGTTGTGATTACCTAAGTAAAAATCCAGTGATGCCCTACTGGTCATAAGGTTTGGTTTACAATATAAAATCTAGTGCAGACAATATGTTTTAAGTGGCCTTCAAGGTTAGAAATGAAATTTGAGAAGATCTAGAAAGTATGTCAGAGATGACGTTCTTGACTCACACCTTGACCTTTAATTCCACTGCATTAAAATTAGTGAAAAAAACAGCTTGACCCTCAGAAGTCCAGTACAATGATTTGGGTGCAATGCATCTTGTTTGTCTTCACCACTGATTAAAAAAAAAAAAATGTGTCGTTCCGCAGTTCCTTGGTGTTAATTGTTCATTCGCCCTCCCTCTTTCTCTGCTGTGAGTTCATTCTGAAAGTCTCTCATCCTCACTATCGCTGGCGAGCACTTCCTGGCTCTGTATTGTCTGGTTGCTCGGCTGAGAAGAAGCCGGCAGCACTGAGCCGAAGAAAAGCGAACAGAACTGAGAATGAAAGAGTGAAAACAGGATGAAAAACTGAAAAATCAGATATGCACAATTAAAAAAAAAAAAGAAAAAGTTTTTCCACCTTTTTATTGGGCGGTCTTTTCTCTGAATCCTCCTCCACCTCTTCGTCTTCCTCTTCGCTAATAAGTCGGCTTTTGCGATTGGTGGAGGAAGTCTGAGGTGGAGGTTCGTAGGACGGCCCGGCGAGGTCACTGGTTTCCATGGCGATAAGATACGAGTCAATGTCATCGCACATAAAGTCATCGGGTGGGAGTTCAGTTTGGGGACTAGGAGACAGTAAAGGAAAGAGAATGAACGATGGAGTAACGAATGAATACAAATGTATGTTTATGACTTGTAAATTTTACCAACGGTTTCTCCTTACCCGCCGGCTTTGTTGTTGTTGTGGTTGCGCTGATGTGCCTCTTCAGAGAGTGTAGCGAGTACAAAGTTCGCCTCTAAGACGCTGTCGGTTACGTTCAGGACAACGGGGCTAATAAACACACACACACACACACACACACACACACACACACACACACACACACGCACACGCACACGCACACACAGATCAGCCGGGAACATTATGACCACCTGCCTAATGTTGTGTTGGTCTCCGTTTTGCTGCCAAAGCAGTTTTAAACCATTGAGCATTAACTTCTTCAGCAGTTTGAGCTACAGGACCTCGTCTGTTGGATCGGACCACACGGACCAGCCTTCGCTCCTCACGTGCATCAATGAGCCTCGGCCGCCCACGACCCTTCCTTCTAGGAGCACTTTTGATAGACACTGAGCACTGCAGACCAGGAACATCCCACAAGAGCTGCAGTTTTGGAGATGCTCTGACCCAGACGTCTAGACATCACAAAATACGCTCACCCATTTTTCCTGCTTTTAACACGTCAACTTTGAGAACAAAATGTTCACTTGCTGCCTGAAATATCCCACCCACTAACAGGTGCCATGATAAAGAGATAATCTGTATTATTCACATTAAAGATCAAACTGTAAAAATGTTATGTCTGATCGGTGTAAATACACTATTTGAACAAAAGTATTCGGACACCCGACTTTTACAGCCATATGTGGTGCTTCACTAAACTGTTACCACGAACTTGGAAGCACAAAGTTGTATCTCTGGATGTGGTATTATTTTCTTTTGACTTGATCTAGGAGACTCAAATTTGTTCCAGCATGACAATACACCTGTGCACAAAGCAAGCTCCATGAAAATACATAGGGTGGAGTGGAAGATCTTTTGCTGTAGAGCTCTGACCTCAACCTTCAACACTATTAGGATGAATTAGAACACAGATAGAACCTCAACCTACATCAAACTATCCGAATATACCAACACCCTTGTGGCTGAATGAGCACAAATCCCCACAAGCACACTCCAAAATCTAGTGAAACATCTAGAAGAGGTTATCATCACAGCAAATACGGAGCAAATGGGAAATAAATGTTGAATGGGAGGTTCAAAAATCATGTATGAATCTTATGGTCCGGTGTCCACAAACTTTTGTCCATATAAAGTATAACTGCAAGCAATTTTTATGATGCAACAGAAAAATCTGTAGTTAATGTATTTACCTGCCGGGCTCATCAAAGTACATGGAGACGGGAAGACCTGCTGTCTCAGCAAAGACCAACAAACCCTGTGAGCCACAGAGGAAATTCAATTCATTTAACGTACAGCATTCTAAAGTGAATTTCCACTAACATTTTTCAATTAAAAGAAAATGTGCTCACTATAAAAGGGGAGGAGGTTTTTAAAAAAAAAAAAAAAAAAAAAAAAAACACTTCTGCCAATGCTTCAGATGCAGGTTTTTTCGATGCATCCACAAATTCAGACTGCACTGATTCTGCATTATAATAAGTTGAGTTACATTTTTAAAATACACAAAAATGAAACAGACATTTATTAAATTAACAATTACAGTGGAACCTCGATACTCGCGACCTTGACGCTCGTGACCTTGATAGTTCACTGAAAAATCGTATAGTTCGTGAGAAGCCGCGAGTGGTTCAAAAGTTCGTAACGTTTCATTAAGAAACGTTTAAAAACAGAGGTTGTACTAATAAATGACATAAAAATGTTTGAAAGACTATTTTATTATTGTATTATTCATTTAAAGTAGTAAATAAAACATTTATGACAAGTAATGCACACTTTATGTTGTGTTTACACTACAGTACAATTCCCCTTGAAAAAGAAACCAAAAGGAGAGTTAAAACCTCCCGATTTTTGTTACTCGTGAGGGGTCACAGCACGTAACCCCCACGAGTATTGAGGTTGCACTATATTTCTAGGAATGTGTTTTCCGGGATGTACCTCTCGATAACTGAGGCTGATGCGATTCGCATCTCGATGCATAGCCAAGGATATGATACAGTAAAAATACAAATGAAGCAGATCCGATCCGATTCACCAACTTTACAATGCAGTGCGAGCCGATTTCGTTTTGCTTCAACACAATGTGATTCAATGCAATACGAGCTGAGAGAACGCTTGAGAAACAGTCTAGCAAAGAGAAATCAATCTACATATAAAATATTGGTCACTTTCAGAATATAAATATAAAAATAAAAATATAAATAAATCTGTTTTTACCGATGCAAATATGTTAAAAACTATGTATTGTGATACAAATAACAGCTTTTATCTGTTGCACACTTTAGTAAATCAATGCATCACTTTGTTAGCTTTTATGCTGATGCACTGATGCAAATCACTGAATCTTACCATCCCTAATGTATACTAGTAATACGGTATGCACCCTATCCTGATGGGCGTAGTCTCTTTCCGGGGGATTCCACCGCATCTACCAGGGATAAACTCACTAAATGCTTTGATATGGAGGAAAAACGATGGAAAACATTTGGCTTTACAAAAACCCGAAGAAATAACCAATGCTGAGTCGATGCTAATCTGGTGGCTTTAAATGTCCCTACAATTCCGCAATTATTGTCACTTCCGGATATAAACAGAAATTGTTGGTGTGTGTGTGTGTGTGTGTGTGTGTGTGTTTACCCTGAGCTCTTTAAGGCAGAAGGTGATGGTAGTCTGAGTTCCAATAGCGAAGTGATCGAACTCTTCTGAGCTCAAACACAGCTCGGTCATCATGGCCTTGGATGAGTCTGAATAGAGAAAGAGAAAGAAAAAAAGTTAAATTTAAAATATGTATATAAAAAAATCAATTTGACTAATAAAGCATTCTATTAGAATTTTTCACAATGAAAATCAAATTTGGAGGCATAATAATTTAAGTCAGTGCTAATATGCTGGACTTCCGATCGGAGGGTCATGAATTAAAATCACAGCACCACCAAGCCGCCACTGTTGGTCAGCTTGGGCCCTTGAGCAAGGCCCTTAACCCTCAACTGCCTGTTGTACTGTAGCTTACTGCGGCTGAGTGTCTCATCACAGTACTGTGCTTGAAGTCTTATGTAGATAACCGTGGGTTTTACATCTTCGCATGCGCAGGACACATGAGCCCTTAATAATGCGTGTAGTACCGCCTGGCTAGCATCCATTTTTCTAACTGTAAAATTAGTTTGACTTGAACGCCCCTCATATAAATAAGTGTAACAAAAAAAACAGATGTGTAAGAAATAAATAAAAACATACATCGTAAACAAGAAAGGCACAGCTTAGAGCAGAGATGCGAAAACCGGGGACCCAAAGTTGCAAAGTAATGGAGTGTGTGTTAGAGAAGTGAAGAAAAGAGTGCAGGCAGGATGGAGCGGGTGGAGAAGAGTGGAAGGAGTGATTTGTGATAGAAGGGTATCTTCAAGTTTCTAAGACGGTGGTAGTTGGAGCTAGAGGTGGCAGAGCTGAAGATGAGGAGATTTTCATTGGGAGTGATGAGGATGGAAATGATTAGAAATGAGTTTATTAGAGGGGCAGGGGCAAGGTGAGAGAGAAGCGATTGAGAAGGTTTGGACATGTGCAGAGGAGGGACATGGGGTATATTTTGGTAGAAAAATGCTGAGGATGGAGCCGCCAGGTAGGAGGAAAATAGGAAGGCCAAAAGGAGGTTTATGGATGTGGTGAGAGAAGACATGCAGGTGGTTGGTTTAAAAAAGGCAGATGTAGAGTACAGAGTGGTATGAAAAAGAATGATCTGGTGTGGTGATCCCCAAAGGGAGCAGCCGAAAGAAAAAAAAGGTTTGGGCACCTCTAACTTAGAGACTTGCACACTAAGTACTGAAAACTGAAAATTGAAGCTGCCTCTAAAATATGCAGGTTGTAAGACCAAAAAGACCACGATTACCTCTGCACCAACATCTGGTGCAGTAAAGAGGGAACAGGGCATCGCTGTGAGGACATTAAACAGAACAGAAAATAACAAGGAAACCCGAAACATCAGCACCTGCATCATCTTCCACGTGGTTCCTCAGCCAAACTCGATCGCTGCTCACTGACACGCTCACTTCCTCCAGAGAGGGCGGGAAATGCAGAACTGTATCCACCCACAACCTGTCGCACAGACAACAGAGGACACGATGTAGAAGAAACTGAGGTTAAGGAAAAGAGAAAGGGAGGGAGAAAGGAGGACCTGGGTTGGGCTCGGAGCACGTTGGGGCAGTTGTCCTTGTCAAACACTGCTTGCAAGTTCTCACAGTCCTGGAAGGACAGATTGTGTGTCTTTAAAAGCCCTGGAACGAACACACACACACACACACACACACACACACACACACACACACACACACACACACACACACACTATCATAAGTAGGGTAATTAATATCTTTCCTCCATTACGATTTTTTTGCTTTCTTCTCCATCTCCATCTGTTTTCTTTCCCTTTTTTTTCCACAGTCTCTGATACTTTACCGTCTTCGTTACTATTTCCGTAGTTCTATAAACTATTCTCCTACATTTTTCCTTAATTCCTTTCTCTTTGTCATCTTTATTTTCTTTCTACGCTTTTCTATCACTTTCTTGTCTTGCTCATACCCCTTTTCTTCATCTTCTGAATTTCCTGTCAGTTCACTCGTTCGCTATCTTAGATCTCTCTCTTTTTCTTCCCCTTTCACCCTCACTTTCCCCCCCTCTGCTTTTCCTTTTCTATACCTTTCTTTCTTTCCTTGCCATTTAATTTTTTTCACCCTTTGTTGCTGTTCTTTAATAAAGTTAATCAAATTAATAAAGTTCCTCTTGAAACCTGAGGTGCAGTGTTTCTGAATACAGCATGTTCCAAAGAGATTTACATTCTATGTTTCACAATAATTTGCCCACAATAAATTTTTTTATCACGTAGCAGTTAAACCCATGAACATTGAGTGAAAGCTTGAACATGACAGTGATTGAGCTTGTTTTTACCATGTTTGCAGTGCAGCGTGATTCTCAGGCGACATTTCTCAGTGTTCATCTCGATGCGGCACTTCTCCACGGAGCGCTCGAGGGACGAGAGAGATCTAAACACCGTCTGTACGCTCTGAAAGTTGAGGCCAGAGATCTTTAGTAATTCACATTCACACAAATGTTTGGGCATCCAATAAACAATGCAAGAGACAGTTTATGTTTATAAAAATGTATGTTTTACTCATATGATGTGTGCATTTTATAATAAATGTTGACATTTAAACTTTAATCTTTTCCAGTTATTAATAGAGGTCGAGGCACCGATAGTTAAATAGTGCAACTATTGTTTATCGGCTATCAGCAAAAATCCATATTGATAGTTTATCTGCTTCCTGTCGGCTGTCATTACAACAGTGGCCTCTAGAGGCAAATCACTGACACTACATGCTGCTTGTTTTTACACTTGAGACTGCGCACTGCACGAAGAGCGCTATATTATTTTTTATTCACAATTTATTCATTATATAATTATATTTAATAATGAATATATTCATATTTATTTCCTTTAGCACATTTTTCTGATTCAGTTCATTTTTTTTGTTTTATTTTCCTAAAAAAGTTCAGTGCTTGCTTGTTTTTAATCCAGTATCTATTTTAAAAACTGTCGGCTGATTAATCGATTACCGGCAGGTGTGATCCAACCTAGCTCTCAGTATCGGTAAAATCCATTATCAGTCGACCTCTAGTTATTAACATAGTCTAATTATTTGTTAGATTCACCCACCCACCCACCATATGCCTAAGTATGTAAATGTTTTGATTTCAATAGCAATGACTATGAGGAAAAACGTCATATGATTGTATTAATGCTCTTTTAATAGTGGATTTATCGCTTGAAAAGTGATGCTCATTTGTCTGTACGGTGAAGAACAAAATAAGAAACTAATCTAGTATTAGGAGGCATAATAAATACATTTAAAATCCTAAAACAATCTCCACAATAATAATGGTAGTCTCTCCAGCACATTAATTTTTTTTTTATAGACCGACCCGGCCCTCATTAAAGAAAGAAAAATTGTGTGTTTGGGAAGTACCCTGATGTAAAAAAGAAAAAAAAAAGAAAAAAAAAAATGAAAACCTGCAAAATATGAAGATATCACATATCATGGATTTGAGAAAAATACATGAAGGTGACCCATGGAAGAACTTCGTGTTACCTTGATGGGCATTTTGCAGCGAAAGGTGTGGTCCGGAGGAGCCTGATACCTCTGGAAGAAGAGCGGAGACATCAGGAAGCAGGCGAATGCAGATCGGGAGGAGTTTACCGCACGCAGGGTTAGCTGCACAAAATCATCACATGACACACATAAAACTAAGCACACAAACATGAATATTAAAAGAAAAACTAAACCGTTATTCTTAATGCATAACACATTGAACCCCTTAATTGAAAAATGTAACTAATACAATTAAATCAATTAAAAATAAATTTCGAGTATATTGAACACTGTATGTAATACTCCACATAACCATACAGGTGTAAACACTAACCCCATCCTCAGTGGGCTCCAGGTAAAGCTCTTCTCCAATCCTTGAAAGGGAGTGTATCGCTTTGGCCAACACTGTAAGAAAAATTTACATGCAATAACACATTAAAAAAATTACGTGAAACTATACAATCAAATCCCAGCAAGCACGTGTTGGCATTTGGTTCCCTTTTGGTTAGTTTTGGTTCGAATGAAGTCTGCCCTTTTTTCCGGATGCAGATGTACAGGCAGCAAGATTAAATAAACATTGGCAAGAAAATTAAGAAACATTGTTAACTGTTTTGTAAATCAAAAATTAAAAATAAAAATTGCTGATTGTGTATTCTGCAATGCCAAAAGTTTGACCACAAATAATAATTATGCAGATTTTGAAGCTCTTTATAGCTTGTGTGTGTAATACTATAATATGTTGTATTTATTATTAGTATCATCATCATGTCTATCAAGTGTATAAAATAACTGTCCTGTTTTAATATTGCATACTGGTTAAAGGGAAATCGACCTGATTTGTACCGTTACCACGTGGTTCAGAAAATATAATAGTTCGAAAAACCTATATGAACCATATAGTGACAGGTTTGTCTCTGTTTCAGAGAATGTTCTCCTAACATTAGAAGAACGTTCAGGTAACCATCCAGGGTTACTTCAAGATCCCAAAATTTCATATAGTTTAACTTTTTCTAAACTACTGTAAAGCAGAAAAGAAAGAACTAAACATCAGTAATCTTATCATAAGTATTAATGTAACTTCCTATATAAGAACATCACTGTCCTGTTTTATTATTACATACTGGTTTAATGCCAACCAAATTAGTGACAGCTTTGCACAGGAATAGTACAGAGAATGTTCTGGTAACCATCCAGGGTTCTTTAATGGTTCCTAAGAGTGACAAATGGTTCAATGGCAACCAAAAATGGT
Organism: Silurus aristotelis; assembly: GCF_946808225.1. Taxonomy (NCBI): domain Eukaryota; kingdom Metazoa; phylum Chordata; class Actinopteri; order Siluriformes; family Siluridae; genus Silurus; species Silurus aristotelis. The sequence goes on along the minus strand of NC_139587.1, from coordinate 4,796,749 downwards.
TTGTACCATATAGTGCAAGGTTTGTCTCTGGTTAAGAGACTGTTCTTCTAACGTTAAAAGAACGTTCTGTTAACCATTCAGGGTTCATTCAAGGTTCCCATGCGTTTCATATGGTTTAAAAGTTATAGAACCTTCAGAAAGATTTTCTCTGATCTACAGTAAAGTGCAAAAGGAAGTTCGGAGCAGCAGTAATTGTCAGATTGATACTACAGGCGACATAATAAGAAGTATTACGCATTTTAAAAGACGCAGTTATTCACAGATCCGTTCACCTTTGACGTTTCCTCCGGTTGCAACACAGTCCATCCTCATTCACTTTGCACAGAATTTAATCCTGAAAAACGAATATACTAACCAAACGCCCAGACATTATTACAGTTTTTTAGTTTTTTTTTTTTTTTTACCAAACACTTCAAATAAGTTGGCTAAATAAAAGCACGACACTTCTGATCTGTTTACTACCCATCACTTCGCCATGTCGCGCGCTAAGATCAAACAATCATATCGTGCCACGTCATAAAAACGCGCCCGGGGTTTCTGTCGCGGAAGCTCAAATGGCTCCCTATTAGACACACTGGACTACATTTAGAAGTTGAAATCCAGTCCCCCATCCAACGTGTAGAGCAATTTATTTTGCACTAAGGAGATGTTTAAATTCAGACATATGTGGGACAACCTAGAAACGTGAATGTTGTCCCATGTTTTTACCAATTTGATTATTTTTATATTTTTGTATTGACTTTATTCATGATTAATATTTTATATTCCAAACATACACAGAGAATTATGAATGTATGGAAAGCATTGGAAAAAAGTGTTGACAAACCAGGCTCTTGATTCTAAAAGACATTTCCTAACTTTGTTATTACATCACATCACAGAACCGGATCATACATCAGATTTGACTAGACAGTGCTCTTGTGTTACATTACAACTTACAAGGGATCAAAAGTTAAAGCAATTTTTAGGTACTTTTTTTATAACCCAAGATAATATTTTGTGAATAGTCCAGTAACATTTTCTTTGAGCAAGTTTTTTCAGATTTGCCAACGCTATTAGCCTTTTTCTTTCTTTCTTTCTTTCTTTCTTTCTTTCTTTCTTTCTTTCTTTCTTTCTTTCTTTCTTTCTTTCTTTCTTTTTTTTTTTGTTTTTTTTTTTGCATGTAAACAAAATTTCTGGGACATTATAATGCAATACTTATCAGAGTAGCTTGTTATATTAGATAATGACTGCAGATGTCAGATGAGGGAAAGTAAATAATAAAAAAAAAGGATACTTCAAAGTTATGCAAATGTGTAAACCATAAAAAACTAAAAACCTCAGGCTGCTCTAAAAAACAGACAAATGTTAGTTTGGTTATCATCTTGACAGAAGTACTCCAAGTTCTAATCAAATTGGAGTTTCTTTGTGTGCTAGTTAGCATTAAATTAGAAATTATACCAGAAACTGAAGAAACAAATTTAACCAAAGTGACTGTTATCATTGAAAACGTATATATTCATTCAAGAGACCTAGTTAATGTGTTGTAGGCTGTTATTTATTTATCGTCATTACCCTCTAGTAAAGCCAGTCCTGTTAATTTGGAATGTTAAAATGGAAGATGCTGTTTATTGTTTTGGGAAACGACTTCATAACCCACCGTGACCACAGTCACACGCTTTCACTGCGATGGAAAATGTAATAGTTACAAAACACACATGCAAGTTTAGCCTGGTGTGAGAGTGGACAGAGTATAAAGAGAAGATTGCACCTCCTAGGGAAGATGTCAACTTGATACACTTGTCTTTCTTGTCTGTCTGGGTTTGTGTCATAGCTGAACACACCTCTGTGTCTTTACTTGGCCTCTATAGGACACATACATGTCTTTTTAAATAGAAATAAGATTGGCAAATACTGGGAAGTTAACCACTGCTGGATTTGTAGGAACTGGACGTTTCGTCATTTTAAAATCTCGAAGGAATGTAAATGAAGCGAACTCTTTTAACAGCGACATGGTTGGAGATTCACTGAATTATTAGAAAACTACAAGACATGGAGTATCTATGCTTCAGGATTTTATGTCATTTTATCTTTGGCTTTGAACCGAATGTTGTTTGTGTGTATGTGTACTAATTTCTTAATGTGCTTATGTGCCATGTTTTTGACATGTGATCTAGTTTTCCACTTTTAATGGCAGACGCAAACTCGGACACTCAGGTCTTGTTGCAGTCCATGCTTCAAAGGCTAAGGCTTCAACCAAAACTCGAAAACAACAGCTTACACACACAAGACATAGTACAGCATAGTATACCTGTAATTAAGCAAAATGGCAGTGCGACCACGAGCACACCTCAAACTCCGCCAATGTACAATTTAGATTTTTCTATGGACAGCAAATCTTGTGTGACTAATCTGGCTGGACCGCTGAGTCCGGTCTCAACTGGTGTAACAACATCTTTTTCAAAAGAACTTGCAAAAGGAATTGCTGTTCACAGTACAGAAAGGACATTTACACCAAATCTACCCTTAAATTTGGGGTTTATGAGCAACCACACTGCTTCACGAGGGAACAGTGACATCAGTACACGTGCAGATGATGGTACGATGACCAAGCAGCGAAGAAAGAAAATATTTTCTTTGACAAAAATTAAGAATGTCCCATCTCAACAGACTGTAACACACTCTGACCAGTCAGAATCAAACATCCAGGTCCAGAAAGCTGGAGAGAAGAGATGGACTCAGAAGGTGAAGGAAAAATGGAAAGAGAGACACAAAAACATACCCAGAATAGCACAAGGTGATGGAGAGAAACAAGAACAGACCAAAGTGACAGACGTAAGTTTTCATTCTTTATTTTTCTTTGTTTTTAATGTGAACATATTTAATATATTTAATCACATTGTAGCATTTCATTTCAGCCTGTTAAAGACCTCACTTTCATTCTGTTTTGTAGAATATCAGGTCTCCAATTCCTGTCCAATCTTTGCCTGGTGAAAACAACTCAACTTCAGCATTTAATAAAGACAATAGTGTCCAGCTTCAGCCCATCAGCAATGGTCTTGTTGAAGGCATTCCCAGTCCAGTTGATAACATGAGGTACAAGAAATATGTTCTATGCTGTTATCATTGCACATCTGTCAACTTTAAGAATGTTGTTCTGCTCATCTGTTGAAGTAACACACCCTCAGAGTAGACGAAAATGAAAATAGCATGGTGCTTACAATGTGCCAAATCAAGATTTATGGTGGATTATACAAATGCCAAGACAGTCTGTTTGCGTTCTACTCAAGCATGAACATTATGAAGAACATTAACAAAGTATCTTTGCCAGTATCACATTTACCAACCACCCTTCCTTTTTTTTTTTTTTTTTTTTTTTTTTTAAAGGAAATTACACTGATCAGGCATAGCATTATGACATTATAACATTATAACAGGTGATGTGAATAACACTGATTATCTCTTCATCATGGCACTTGTTAGTGGGTGGAATATATTAGACAGCAAGTAAACATTTTGTCCTCAAAGTTGATAAGAAGCTGGAAAAATGGGCAAGCGTAAGGATTTGAGCGAACTTGACAAGTGCCAAATTATGATGGCTAGACGACGGGGTCTGAGCATCTCCAAAACTGCAGCTCTTGTTGGGTGTTTTCAGTCTGCAGTGGTCAGAATCTATCAAAAGTGGTCCAAGGCGACAGAGTGGACATGGGCGGACAAGGCACACTGACGCACATGGGGAGTGAAGGTTGGCCCGTGTAGTCTGATCTAACAGACAAGCTCCTTTAGGTCAAATTTCAGAAGAAGTTAATGCTATTAATGCTCAATAGGTTCAGGACTGCTTTGTCAGCAGAAGGGGGACCAACACAATATTAGCCGGGTGGTCATAAAGTGATGCCTGATCGGTGTATAATCACACTGATGTATATACCGAATTTATACTGTTTTAATATTTTCACAGTGAGACCTTATTTTCACCGGGAACATTTAACCTGATGGAAGAGATTTTTACTGGACAGGAGTGGGCCAAGTTTCTCCCGTCTAGCACCAGCAGCCAATCAGCATGTTCCATTACACAAGACCAAGAAATGGGACTAACAAGCAGTATTAGTCAATCACATCAAAACGATCAAACCATGCACAGCCAATGGAATTACAGAGATTTCACAGGTCCTAGTTTGCCACTGACACAATCCCAAGTGAACTCTAAACTTCGAGTGAACATCACGGACGCCACTGAAGTCATGTTAAACCAGGCAAATACTTTTAGTTTTGGTCTGCCCCTTATGTCTGAGTTAAATGATCAGCACGGGCTGTCTGATTCAGGAGTAAACCAATTGGAGAGCATGGATCTGAGTGGCAGAAGACTGGGGAACAATCATTCAAACAATGACCAAGCGCATATTTATTCACATAATCAATCAAGTGTCATAGAACTTAATGCTAATTCGACATTATCCAATGAGCAAAGTGTAAATCAGTCAGAAGCAACAGAAATAAACCACAACCAACCTGGAGGTGTGCATGAGGTTCTATCCATATTGGATACATCATATCTTCAGGTAAGAATAATAACCATAGGGAATGTTTTATTAAATGAGAAAGGGATTCGTTAGTTAGTGTTAGTTGGGTAACATTGAAAGAAAAGAAAACTGAAAGTGTCTAAGTAAGTATGTGTAAATTGAAAATGGCCAGAACAGCTTCAGTGGTCCTTGGTGTAGATTCCAAAGCTCTCTGGAAACATACTGGAACAATGAACACTATTATTACTAAAGAAAAAAAAAACACGTAAAGTGCTGTCTTGTAGGTGTTTGACTATGTTCAGATCTGGTATCTGTAAAGATCACTATGATGGTTAATAAGTTGTGGAAGTTGGGAGAGTCATTCTGCTAAAGACCACACCCATTGGTATTAAAAAAATGTTTTATCGTAGGAATGGAAGCTGATCATGCGAATGAGTTTGGTTTTAAGATTCAGTGTCCCCATTAAATAATTTTAAAAAGTCAGGATTTTCCAAAGTTGGATAGAGTAATAACATTTTATACTTAAGTAATAGTACTGTTACTTCAATAGAATTATATTTGAGTAAAAGTCTGAAAATCTACACAAGGAAAATGAAATCAGTAAATCGGTTAGTTTTAAAAAGGACAAGAGAATATAAATCTCAAACTAGTTGTTTTTTAATTGAAGAAAAATCTTTACCAATTTTAGTAAAATAATCTAAACAATAATACAATTCATGATTTTAGTCTAATGTGAGTTATGCACTTTTGCAGCAAAAAAAAAATAAAAATATATATATATATTAGTTATAATGTTATAATGTCATTTATGATGAGGGAAATCTCAAATGCAGATTCAGAATTCAGACAGTGAGCACACACATTGAACAACTTTCGATTCGACAGCATTTTGCTTTTAGCTCGTCTGCATCAATGGCGTGTCTTATCCGTCTCCATTTTTCTTCCTTGTGAGTTTAGTGTATTTGTTCTTCTGCCCATGAATCAATCAGTGCAGTAGTTTCCGGGGCAATTTTTTTCTCCCCCTTGCATTGTTCGTATTTATAATTTTTTTTGTAGTTTGAGTACAATACTTCAAACTAACCATACTTAAGTAAAAGTAAAATTACAGATTTAAAAAATTACTTTAAAACGTAAAAGTACACAAAAATAATTACTCAATTACAGTAAATGTAATTCGTTACTTTCCACCTCTGCTGTATACAATCAGGGATGGGCAGTATTTATGATGCATGTATTTTAAATACGCATTTCAATTATAAAATAGGATTTTGTCATTTGTATTTGATAGGGTTGATGAAAATGGCTTCATATTTTCTAGCAAAATAATTTAGTGCTTTAGTGAAGTTTTACCGCTGCGGGCCGGGTTCGATCCCCGGTATTTTGATACACGGTGTGGCTGCTGTATTTTGTAGGTTATTTTGATACAGTTAAGATTTTTGGTATTTTATTTGAAAATATATTTTGATGTATCTTTGCCCAACCCTGTATACAATATATTACACAGATCCTGCAATCAGTCTTTTCTCTCAAAAAAAGCAAATAGGTCTAACTACCGCAAGAATATACAGTTAAATAATAATTAAAGTCTTTTATGTGTGTTATTATGTGTGGTCTGTAAGGAGAATCGTATAGATCTGCATCACAAGACAGAATTACAAGTATAAACGAAACCTTTAGCATGAAGTATAACAACATTCTTTAACCTGTATCTGCTGGCCCAGTTAAGGACGATTCCATTTTCTTTTTCTGTTCTCTCAGTATTTTTCTTTCTCTTTCTGCTCTTCTCAGCCGAACGACAGCTCCTCTCTGAGGAAGCAAATGTCTCTAAACCGTAAGCGAGGCTACTCCACAGAGAGAAAAAACTCAGAGACAGGAGAAATGCAAGAATGGGGGCATAATTGCTTCGTTTCAGGTCCACCAGAAGGTCTCTCCCCTGCCTCTTCCACCTCCTCTCTGGAGTACTCAATATCCCAGGATTCCGAGTCATCTGTGTCTATAGAAACTGTAATCAAAAAGGTGAGGCAACTCAATGACAGGATGTAAAAATGATCATGAGAAAATTCAGGTTTGGGTTTGGGTTAACTTTATTGTTATTCAATTGAACAAACTCCATCCAAACGCCCCCTTAATGGGAATAGGCTGGAAATAAACAAATACAATAGTGGAGTTCTGTGATAGGAATGTTAACATAATATGCATTTAATTGGCTCACCACCTGTATTTTGCACATTGACAACAAAGTTGCATCTAAAAAGTGGAAGACAAAAAAAAACCCCCACAGTATTTCATGCGGAAGTCCTAAGAGGCCATGCATTATAGTATTTTTTTCTTTCCTGTTTTCTTGACATTATTTTCTTGTGATCTCGGCAAAACAAAAGTTCTTTTCTTGTATCACGACTTTTCTCATCGTGCCTTTAGAACATGCTCTTATGCCGAATATGCAGAAAAATTAAGTACCGATCACAAGGATGTCAGGATCATGAGAAAATAAGAAAGAAAGAAATATTATATAAATTATAATATGGCCTCTGAGGAAACTCAAAGTTTCATGAAGACTGTTACAAAGTACTGACACTGGAGACTCCTTCCATAAATGTCATAACAGAAAGCTTTACTACTGTATATCACTATGTCTGTGCTTATCTTTATTATATAGCAGCGAAAAGAAAATTAAAGTGATTAAGCTTTGATCATATACGGCATACCCTATAAATCCTTGAACGCTCTTTTACTATAGAAATGATAACATAATCGAATACTTGCTGTAACATAATTGAAAAACCTGGGCATATTTGAATGTGAAGGATGACTCAAGAAGGTCAATGCAAGGTTAATAGAGCGACTGCGCTCTCTTTAATTTCACTAATGTCGCTTTTATTGTACAGTTGTTTAGCTCTCTCTCTACAGGCCAACCTAAAGTCATGTACATACCAATTTATTTTCATTTAAAAATGCATATTTTTATAGGTTTTGTCCTTTTGTTCACACTAAGATTTACCCAATGAAAGCTTTTTGAAAACGCTCTTCAAAATGGAGACTCTCCAAACGCCAATTTGGTGTCGTGACCATCGTAGTGGTGATGTATTTTTAATTATGTGACGTGCATTTCCTTGACAATGCTGTGATGTTTCAAAGAGAGTAAATAAACACCAGGCGGAGATGCCGTGGGTCAAAGCGTCTTGAATCTGAAAACAGTGTTTTCGTTTAAAAAAATGCTCCGCATTCACACTTTCATTTTTAATCTTTTCCCAAAAGTTGCTCATCCACACTAAAATGTCTGAAAACACCTGCATCTCTGTACTGTGCATGAGCGAAACATAGAAGGCTTCGACTTGTGTCATTTCTGCCTGGTGTTTATTTACTTTTCCGTGGCAATGCCTAAAAATACGTCATCATTTTCTAAAACATTTTTTAAATGTATTCACTTTGGAGAGCGCTTTCAAAAAGCTATGTTTCTGAAGGCCAAAACAAAGAGAAAAATATGCATGTTATTGTTGATATGGCCTAAGTAGTTTGGCTGTAACAAGCCACAACTGAGAATTATTTGGCATTGCCTGCTGGTTCACCAGTTTCCTCCCATGCTGCCACATAAAACCCAAGTGAAACATCGGCCAGTGCTCTGAAAATGTATCGTTCCTGCTTTAATCACTAATATGATAAAACTGTAGTTTGTGTGTTGTGTGGCTAACGTTCATTATCTGTGTTCTTTGTAATGACCAGAGGCGGGTGGAAAACACACGGCGTGTGCGATTCGCAGAAAAGGTGACCATTGTACCGATGCTTGCTCTGTCTGACAATGAGGACGATCCTGATGATGAGGATTACACTCATAACGAAAATCAGGGCACCGAGGACAAGGTGGAAGAGTCCCCACCTCAAGCGTCTTCTCCCAGATGGATCGAGGCACTCAGGAGCAAGAAGAAGAGGATGCACAAACTTAAACTTCCACGCATGAGGACTAGAAAATATCGCTTTGTGTAACAAACTACAAATAGCACTGTATTATAACACACATCTTTAATAATTTAAAAATAAAAAAACTCCTCTGAATGATTAGGACCAAGTGAGAAGTCTGCACTTCAAATCATTTGGAGCTACAGTATATTTATAACTGCTAACTAGATGAGTGCTTATATAAAAATAATGAGTGTAAGTATACATATACTTATGAGCCAGTTTATTAGGCACATTAAATGCTATTAAATGCCATTAGCAGCACAATGAATAAAAGGAGGTTTAGCTGATCTTCACATCAGACTTTACCATGGAAGGGAAAAAAAAGTGATTTTTGTGATTTCGATTTTGACATTTTGCTTATTCGTGCCAGACAGACTGGTTTAATATTTTGAGAAACTGCTGATTTCCTGAGACATAACCAGTGGTGGACAGTGACAAAGTAAATGTAATTCGTTACTATACTTAAGTAGCATTTTCGCCTATATTTTCTGAAGTATTTCAATTTGAAGAGATGTTTACTTTAACTTCATTGCATTTCAACGTCAAATATCTTCGAAATCAGTTTTGATTGCCGCTTTGTGGTATCTGATTAACACGAACGTACAGTTCAACAGCAAGCAGAACATTTTGAGGGGAATAAATGATAAAAGAAAATCCTGACTCTAACTTGCCACAACACTCGTGGTCTTATTTAAGCTTTTTTTTTTTAGTTAAAATGGTTTTGGGCTCATTATAATTTTATTAGATCAGTGTTTAAATAATTAATATCATTCTATTAATAGATTGTTGTGCTAAGGGTAACATTAGAGTCTTTTCACATAGACTTGATTAAGAAACAAAAACAAAAATGATAATAGGAACATTATAGCTATAATAAATCAAAAAATTATTTGAATATTTAAGTACTAATTTAAAGAGCAAATACTTTTGTACATTTACTCAAGTGAAAATTTAAAGGGGGAACATTTACTGGAGAAATATTTTACCTAGTGTATCTCTACTTTTACTCAACTACATAGTTTGTGTACTTCATCCACCACTGGACACAACAGTCTCTAGAGTTTGGACAAAACAATCAAATCAGGGGTTGTTCTGCGAATGGAAACACCTTATTAAAACGTACAACCAGACTGACAGAGTTTAAGCTTAGAGGAAGTCTATATTACCTCAAATATGCACTCTATACAAAAATGAACAATACATCAAACCTTGAGGTGGATGCAGTAAAACAGCAAAAGGCTGCTTTTGATTACACTCCTCTTGATCATGAATGGGAATCTGAGACAGTGGAAATGCACTATAGACTCCACAACAATTTGTGGTCAAAGTCGAAGAGATCACATTTTTCTCTGAAGTTTACTGAAGATCTGTATTTGCATGATTTGTCCATTGTGCTGCTGACACATGATTGGCTGCATAATTGCAGGCATTAATGTGTAGGAATATAAGAATACTAGAGTTCATGCTCTAGGCTATTCATAGACATACGAGTCACAGACATAAGCAAGGTGTTACAAATTGTATGTTTAATATGTTTTGTATCTGTACTTAACCTACATTTGCTGCCACAGTTATTTTCTCTTTCAGAAACTTAACAGCACAACGATTTGGCAATACAAAGCATCCAACATATGTGTTTTTAATAATGACAGTTTCGAATAAATACTGAAAACACATATGTACAAGAATGAAGCATGGAATAACTCAGTCAGACAGAGGAAAAAGTTTTCAGTAATTGACGCTATTAATTGAAATAATTATATAACTAAAACACTGTGTAATGCTGAAGACATTTTATTACTGATTACACTGAAAAATTGCACAACACAACCAATGTAGGGATGATGAACATGAAGTTTATATAAATTTTGAAATGTATTTTTCATTGTGTTTACGTATACAGTGTTTATAGTGTGGCATATATGTATATGGTAAATCTGGATGATTTTTTTTTTATTCTATAGTCTACGTTCTTCAATAAAACCTCAACATATACAGTAAGAGTTTGATGGTTTAAATATTTAATAGCTTGACTGGATGTTTAAATATGGTAAATACACCACAGTGAACATGCAGTTATTGGGATTCATGAGCAAGAACCACGTAAAGGAATAAACTCCTTACTATAGTACAGTGGGATGCGTGGCCTACTATATGTGATAGTAGCATAAGGCTTGAGTGCATAGTTTAAAATACAGTGAATTTGATTCGGTCGAGTTACGCAGAATTGTTCAATTATGAACGTTTGAAAGCAGAACTGGATAGAGTCTGTACTGATTATAGCGAATAACTATTAGAATATTGGATCATAATTAAAATAGGTTGTGGTTATAAATACATCAGATTCATGGGATTTTACAGTTAATGAGGTCCCTGAATGCAAAACGCTTTAGAACGCTGATAATATGGCTTACTTTCCTGAATTTCTTTATGAAATGATTTCAGTAAATTTGCTATTTGGTTAATGTGTACAATGTGTACATCATTATGTTGAGATTGTCACTAGCAGTAACCCAGATGTCCTTTGGTCCAAGCGATTTGAGGTTTTAAATACTAAATCTCAGTGCCGTTTCCGATCTCCTGTTGGCCGAGACGTCCCTTCTCTCATACCTGATGCCCGATTGAATATGCTCCTGAATCATCAGAGCTCTTCTCTTCCCGTTTGATTGTCATCTGGCTGCACTCATGAAGGTCAAGACTTTGAGACCTACTGACAGAATCTGAAACCTGAATGAGTGAGAGATCAAGATCAGTCTCTGGTATTGCCATGAGATATACGCTTACTGTCCACTTTATTGACCAAGTGAATTGACAGAAGTGAATAGTCAGATTAGTTCTAGCTGAGAGGAACACTAACACATAACAAATAACTTTCTATGCAACTGAGGTGAGCAGAAAAGCATTTTAGTTATAACATCAGTGTCCCACTCACAACCAAGAACAGGCACATACATTGAGATCTGATTTTGATGTTTGCTCAGAAAATTCCTTTTACCTGCATGATTTGATGCATTTAGCTGATTGGACAACTGAATGAGTAGGTGTTTAAAATAATGTGTGATTTTTCACCAACAACTGGGTTGTACAGTTTTTTAGCGCTGTGAGAAACCCGGTATCATAATACACAGGTATGTAGTAATTATAAGTCATTTGTGAATAATAATTTGCATGTCAGGTTTTTTTTTTTTTTTTTTAAACCAGTGGCTCTAGGCTGCATGCCAATGTGTAACTACAGTGTGTAACTACATACTCTTCCCATTAGTTTTACTGTCATCTTTGTATGTGTAGTTTTAATGTACTGTACTTATCGGAAAAGTACCGGAATACCAACACACTCATACAAACTCATACAAAAAAATACACTTTTTTCTGCCTCCCATTTTGTTGATTAGCCAGGAAATGGTGTCCAAAAAGCACTGTTTCCTTTTTATTTGTAATCAAGGAGTGAAATTAATGTTACTGACAGGAATGCCAAGCAGGAACTCTCTCTTAGTAATACTGCATTTCTAAGCCAACATGGCCTCATCAAAATTCCTGACATAGTTTGGGCCACGCCTTCTACTGTCTCTGTTATTAGCAAACAGTAAAACCAATTTATGTGCTGAGAGAAAAGGGAAGTTTGCTTTTTGCTTCAAAATGGCTGCTTCTACTTATGATTATTACCATATTTTAACCTACAGGTCTAGAATAGTGTCAGTTCAAGGTGTGTACTGATTTAGACTAGCCATGCTAATTTTGCTAGGCTTGTATCTTCAGCATAAAAATGAATATGAGATAACAGAGAAGGTATCTGCATTGAAAAGAAATTAAAAGGACGTCACCTCTTCAAATTTCTTCGCCTTGTACTGTTTGGCTCCTTTGAGGAAGTTTAACAAGATGATATCACAGAGAACCGTTGCCTGTAGCCAAGGAGAATTATGATTAGAGGTGTATTGTAGTGAGTGTATGTTAGAGAGTATGTGTGTGTATGTGTGTGTGTGTGTGTGTGTGTGTGTGTGTATGTATGTTCATGCCACAGATCTTACCAGGCCAACTGATGTACAAGCTGCAACAACATTAATTACTGTTGGGATTAGATGAAATTTTCCAGCCTGGAAAAAAAACAACAATAGATTTTACACAAAAATGCAATACAATGTAATTATTTTTTTTTTAACCCACACACACACATTATACTCACATTGCCGGAAACAAGTATGTCAAAACGAATAGCATAAGCTTTATGAAGTGTGCGGTAGTCATTACCATCTTCTGACTTAAAGTATTTTGCAAACCTGAAATAAAGAGACAAAATTGAATATTAACATACATGATATTATCGTGTATTATTTTAGTGCAGTTGTTGTGTAGTTGTGCTGTTACCTAAAATTGTATCCCTTTGTGGCCCCGCTGTTTTTTAATGCAGAGTCCAGACGGGTGAATTTGTATGTGGGTTTGCAGTTGTCCACATGCTTATCCAGGTTGCACACCCAGGCTATATTAATTCCAATCTCTCCTCCCTTATTCACACACACACACACACACACACACACACACACACACACACACACACACACACACACACACACACACACAAAGCACTTATAAACACCCACACTGTACCTAAAACCAAACATTTCTAAAGGGGACCAGGGGTTCTAGGTCAGTCTTTTAATCTAATTAATATATATATATATATATATATATATATATATATATATATATATATATATATATATATATATATATATATATATATATACTAAACATTCCTGTTAAGTGCAACATTGAAAAAAAAAACCATTTGGATGAACATTATTTGTCCTTGCTTTGATAATTTAGCAACCTGCAATAAAGGTCTTAACGATGAAATCCATATCAATGTAAAAACATTTTTTAAGGACGTTTACATCACTGAATCCCGCTACGAAGTTGCAATCGAAAAAGATGCGTAAAAAAAGTTTATTGGTGCTGCATTTTAAACTGTAAATGCACTGTGCTGAAGATTTTTTTTTGTTTTTTTTGTTTTTTGAGAAATGAAAGGTGGAGAAATAAAACAGCAACAGTAAAATATAATTGCAACGCTGTCCGAGAAAAATGGTACTAACTCTATCTTTCATTGTCACCTGCTATCATCTATTAGGCTTGAATAAAATACTAAAGACACACAAAGATTTGCATTCCAGATGAAAGGCACGCAATAAAGTTTCTTCACAAGGGAAAAAAATAACAGTATTCCAGGCACAAATATATATTCACAATTTTTTCCCACAAAATGCAATTGGTATGGCATTTTCCCTATAGATACAACAAAGTATGTGGAAGTCCATACTAATAATAATAATAATAATAATAATAATAATAATAATAATAATAATAATAATAATAAGGAGAAGAAGGATTTATAAAGCACCTTTCCTGAACTCTTAGCCGTTTTACAACAAAAAAATATACATAACAATCAAAGAGAGATATGGACATTTGTCCAGACCAAAATAAAATCGGGCATGTAGCAGTTATATTAAATTGTACAAAATAAATATTTGAAAGCGTAAGAAACAGAAGCACATAAAACAAATGCAAATTATGACTGGTGATAGGAGAATAAATGCTAAGATTTAAATTCATTGAAAAAGGTGGCTGTCCTGAGTAAGACAGGAAGTGAGTTCCATAGTAAGCTTAGGTGGCATAACTGAAAAAGACCTGCCTCTAATTGACAAAAAATCATACACCCAGAGAATCAGAGTGATTAAGGGGGAATATAAGGGTAGCTCAGATAGGCAGGAGAAAGCAAGACTATGGAGTGACTTAAATGTTCGCACTGAAGTGTATGACAGTCTCACATACAAAATTTTTTTTCTCCAAAAATGCATGCCTAATTAAGTGGCCCAAGGAATGAAATAATATCAAAATGATCTAAAGAAAGTCTGTTATTATAATACAGGCCACTGCTAGCTGCAACACAAAAATAAATCCGTAATGTAATGTTAGTTACCTCATTCATACATTCATAAAACACAGTTTGCATTTTAGCTTCATGTTTTGTAAGAAAATACAGAGATATCTGAGGAAGTATTGGTGTATTGGATTGGGATGTATTGGATTTAGACTTAAAACATCATGTGGTTTCTCTTATTGGCAGCAGATATTTAACTCATAGCTCAGAGCTAAAGGAGGAAACATCAGACACTGAACACACTTCAGGTGCCATTACATCTGGCATAAATGAGGCATCCTGTGTAATGGGTTGAGAAGCAAAGTCATCTGTTTATTTCCTTGTTTGTGTCATGTCAGACATGGATAACATGGATCGCATCAGTACAAAGACTTGCCAACCTTTGAGTTTTAAAACATGACAATTCCTGTGTTTTGACTCCACCACTCTACATGTGTTTGTTTAAAAAAAAAAGTGTTCCTCAAATGACAGATGAAGAGATAAAGAAACTCACTTTTTTTGAGATATTGTTGAACTCCTCACCGGCGTACATTAGTATGTCTGACACTCGGAAGATTGGGCAGTCTGGGTTATTTACAGGATCATACGTACAACTTAAATTTGTTAAATTTTTACCAATATTACCCCTGAAAAAAGAAGGAGAGAGAAAGTGTTTGTTAGAGAGAGAGAGAGAGAGAGAGAGAGAGAGAGAGAGAGAGAGAGAGAGAGAGAGAGAGAGAGAGAAACAATTATCGTTTGGAAGCAAATCATAGCCTTGTTCTAATGAAAAGGTTTTCATGTCTCACCTTGTTACATTAAAGAGAGGGAAGCGAATGCTGTTCTTTATAAAGATTGTGAAGCCCTCGACCTCCTTCATTGTTTGTCTAAGAAAGGTCAACAGCAAGGAAAGTTCATGAAGATCATCCATCAAAGTAATTGATTACATATCATAAACCTGTCCTGAATTATTAATTGAGTTTTTAACATATTTATCAAAGTACACCACATCACTGTTAAATTGACTGACACCATTCTGATTGTTCCGCAGCTTTGGAAATCTATAACTGCATTTGTAATGTGTAATAAATTAGATTTTCCATAGTTACAACATGATTAGTAATGAGAGATATGATGAATAATAGGAAAAATCTAATCATAGTATGATATGGTGCGATTATCTGTAAGAAGACAATTATTTAACATTTGCTTAGCGGTGAGTGTTAATTTAAAACTCCTGCGAAGTCTTTTTGGTTACACATTACCAGGACAAGATGCATTTTGTTTTGTCTTAAAAGAGGAAAAATAGAGATGTTGAAAAAGCAACTAAGAACCAACTTGTGTTTTGGATTTCCTACAACCTTAAATGTTACTATAAATGGATTCACACCTAGGATCAAGAACATGTAGTAGGTGGATTTCAAAGGGCCTAGTCATTAATTGTTTCTGAAGAAAAGCACATCACATTGTGATTTCTGTAATACCAGTGATTTAGTGTACTAAATAAAACACTTGCTGCATACTTAATATTTTAATATTGTTATTATAATATATAATAGTGTTCATGTTTGTATGATTAAATGTCCCCATAAAAATGCATTAAAATGTTGTGTAGCATAGCAATTATTATCACTTTATAAATAGATATATCAGTGGAAGGTCCTCATAATGATAATAAGACAAATGGGTGTGTATGTGTGTTTGTGTGTGTGTGGTCCTATTCTCCCGTTTGTGAGGACCGGTGGTTTGTGTTCTTAATAGTGATCAGTTATGCCAGTAGCACCTGATTGTGGCTTGTAGTGTAGGTGAAAATGTGGTCCTCATAATGCTGTCTCGTGTCAAGGTGATCACAAATGTACAAATATTTGTATGTGGGTAAGTGCATGTATGTGTTAACTACGTTATCGGGATGTCATTCTCTGCTGGACACCAGCCCAAAATCTCACAACGTTGAGCCTCAGTGATACACTTTCCTGTTATCTTCCCTATAAAATGAAAGAAAGGAGAAATCAAAATGACTCCAAGGTGGTGAACAGAAGATAGAAACTAATGAAAAAACTGAAAAGGGTGAAAGAACTGAAAGAAATGACACTACGGACACTCACCACTTGCCATGTTTGAGGACGTTAAACTTTCACAGTCACTATCGTTTTTGCATTTAAACTGATCGTTAATCTAAGAAAAAGAGAAAGAGAAAAGAACATAAGGACAGGACATGGATGTGAACGTGTATAAGTATTATGTTTTTAATTATGGTAGAACAGGTTTATAAGAGACAGACCTCGTGACATTTACTCTGCGTCTGATTGGCTGTAATGACCATCGCTGTGATGATGCAGAACACAGAGGCCCCCTGGAAAATGTCATACGGCTCGGTTTTTCACTCTGACACAATTCCTGCTTTTCAAGTATATTTTGTTGTGAAACACGTGTTGCTAACCTGTGTGGGCATCACGTAGTCAGCCACGTCCATCAGATTGTTGTTGAGGAAGCCGAAGCCCTTTACTTTAGTCATGACTGCTGACTCGATCCCCGTGTCACGGACCTGGTAGGCCTTCTCATGTATAAACACCCAGCTGTAAATACATACACAAACACACAGAAAACACTAGCATTTATTGCTGTGCTTATTTGATTTCTGATTATGCAGCTCTTGTTTTGTCCTTCAAATTGAAGAAAAAGCCAGCCGCTTAATAGAATTACAGATTAAGATCATTACGTCCTTGGCAGACAGAAAGCATTTATGCCGCACTAAGCACTATTGGATAAATTGTGAGTGATTTTTTATTATCATTTATTAACCAGAATTGTGTAGCCAAAGTATCATTTTTCTGCGACAACATTTTTTTATAATATACAATAAACCTTCTAGATTTAAAAACGTCTCTATATTTAATCTGGGACACATGAATTCCCAGAATAAAAAGATTACACTTGTTCATCTTCACTATCTCCATTACACGGTTCCTAAAGGATGTCATGAATTATTCTTATTTGTGGTACTTTAGCACTGATTAAAGCAGGCCAGCTTCTCAAATGTCATGTCACCAGGGACACTCTATACATCAAGAACAAATAAATTATTAAAAGGAACAAAACGACCTCCTCGGTGCAGACAAATCTTATTTCGGCTATTTATTACAAGAAATAAATATTATTTTTTTGCTTTTTAGTTTGGAATTCCCACAGCCAGAACATATTAAGTTTAAGTTATGTATTATTTATGAATTATTGACAGACCTATTCTACTAATTAAAAACTCACACACAGTTTTATGAAGCAGTGCATAAATAAAAAATAATTAGAGCAAACCTAATAATTTGCTCTAGCTCTCTCTTTTTCTCTCTAATTACAAATTCAACCTGCTGCCTGATTCACCCCTTTCTACACGTGCAATACACACTTTTGTGGAAGGCCCTAACAATTAATAATTCCTAGGAGTTACCTTATGTCCATATCTAGTTGGATTGCCACATTGGATATAATTGTACCTGGATGCTGCACATTTGTACCAATGAACAGGTACTGCAATTACAAAGACTGTCTAGTGCTCAGCCCAGGACTCATAATCAACACACTCTCATTCTACACATTTGTGTACTTTAATAACTCCCAATGGAACATTCGAGTGTCACCAACAAAAGGACAAGTTCCTTTTGAGTCCTTTGAGTTGTCTCAAGTAGTTTTCCTCACAATTGTCACCTCATGGATGCTTATTAAGGATCTAAATCTAATAAAAAAAAGTCCTTAATTTATTTAGTATATGAAATAATAATTATATAACTCTTTTGTGTGGTCAGTATTTTGTTTTTTATTTCCTACACAGTAAATAAATCAATGTTTAAGTGCAATTAAACAAATTTCTATTATTTTTTATTTTTAGTTAAAAGAATTTTTGTTATTGCCCTTAATAGATCTATTTGTATGAACCATCCATGCCATTGCCCCATTGCCAGTAATCTTTGCATATACAGCAGTCTTTCGGACACACATACACACACATTCACACACACATTCCAACTACATTTACAAGCAGGTAAACATTCCTCAGCACTTACCCAACAAAGTAAATGATAATGAGGAGCTGAGCCACGCGGTTGATGATTCCCACCGACCAGCTCTTGACCACCACAGACTTGGTCGTCTCATAGGTGAAGAACCCTGAGACCCAGCCGAACATGATGAGGTCAGCTGATAGATCTTTGTGTTAAGAAGTGCACGATAAGCTCCTGTTCTGTTCCTGTTCTGTACGTTTTTCAGCCAAGCTTATCTCGATCTCCGGGGCTCTGCTGAATGATGCTTCGAGCCTTCTGCCTCCAGCACTAAATGTAGGGATGAAAAAAAGAGAAAGACGCCTAAATGACCATTAACGCTCTTCTCTCTCCTCCCTCTTGTGTCTCTGGGGCCCGCTACGTTTCCTTAATGATCCGTTCATTTGCTAAGCGCTCAAGCTCTACTAAACAAGGTGTGAGTGAGAGCATCACCACAGCGAGCACATCAGCTGCTAAATGCAGACATTACTCTCACTGCCCTGAAGTGTACTATTACTAAATGTAGCTAATAAACAGGTTAATTGTAAAACAAAAAAGTACATATTCAATTGTCATCAGTGGCAGATGCAGATTCCATGCATAGAGTGGGATGAAATATTATCCATGGGCATTTCAGATCAAATCAGCAGCTTATTTATGTGAGTCATCTTCCCTCAGACTTGCAGATGAACTCTGTCAATGTCGAGTTAAATTGAAAAATATCTGCACAAATGATAACGGTTGTTAGCACAGTCCTGATCAGATTTTATAGGGATTATAAGAAATGAATTGCCATAAATCAGAAGGTGCACATTTATTTTCCTTCACAGCAGCTTATGCAGTGTGTGTCCTGATAACAAGTGTGTTGTTATACTATATGAACAAAAAAATTGTGGACACCTGATCCTAAAATTGGTATCTGCTTTTTGAATATCCCGTTGTTATAATAAACTCCACTCTTCTGGGAGGAGGATTGTGTTGTGGAGATTTGAGCTCACAAGAATGTTTGTAAAATCTGATGTAATTGAGGTGAAGAGGCCTGGGGTGCAGTTCCAATGAATTCCAAAGGTGTTCGAATAGGGTTGAGAGCAGAGTTCAATGGCGGGCCACTCAAGATCTTCCATTCCAACCAATGTAAACCATATTTTCATAGAGATTTGGCTAGTGCACTGGGGTTTTGTTATGCTGGAACAGGTTTGGTAATAATAATAATGGTCTGGTGTCCTAATACTTTTTTCTATATAGTGTGTGTATATATACAAAAATGTATTCATTTATTTCTCAGTAATCTTCACTCAGTAGCCCGTACTTAAAAACAGAATTCTAGACATAAAGAAATAAAGAAAACACGGCTGCAAGTCTTTTTGGGGTGTGATGCAATGAATTTTGCACACCTGGACTTTGTTTTTTGCCATTCTTCGTGGCAAACCTTCTCAAGATCAGCCAAGTTGAATGAATGGGTACAGCCCACAGGTTTCTCTAGACCTGTTCAATATATAATAGGGTTTATGTCACGCCTCTGGCTATGCGTAAAATTCAATTTAAACGATTATAATATCATGCTGCAACATAACAGTGTACATAACTGAATTCTTTTCATACATACAGTGAGGAAAATAAGTATTTGAACACCCTGCTATTTTGCAAGTTCTCCCACTTAGAAATCATGGAGGGGTCTGAAATTGTCATCGTAGGTGCATGTCCACTGTGAGAGACATAATCAAAAAAAAAAAAAACAGAAATCACAATGTATGATTTTTTAACTATTTATTTGTATGATACAGCTGCAAATAAGTATTTGAACACCTGAGAAAGTCAATGTTAATATTTGGTACAGGAGCCTTTGTTTGCAATTACAGAGGTCAAACGTTTCCTGTAGTTTTTCACCAGGTTTGCACACACTGCAGGAGGGATTTTGGCCCACTCCTCCACACAGATCTTCCCTAGATCAGTCAGGTTTCTGGCCTGTCGCTGAGAAACACGGAGTTTGAGCTCCCTCCAAAGATTCTCTATTGGGTTTAGGTCTGGAGACTGGCTAGGCCACGCCAGAACCTTGATATGCTTCTTACAGAGCCACTCCTTGGTTATCCTCGCTGTGTGCTTTGGGTCATTGTCATGTTGGAAGACCCAGCCTCGACCCATCTTCAATGCTCTAACTGAGAGAAGGAGGTTGTTCCCCAAAATCTCGCAATACATGGCCCCGGTCATCCTCTCCTTAATACAGTGCAGTCGCCCTGTCCCATGTGCAGAAAAACACCCCCAAAGCATGATGCTACCACCCCCATGCTTCACAGTAGGGATTGTGTTCTTGGGATGGTACTCATCATTCTTCTTCCTCCAAACACGTTTAGTGGAATTATGACCCAAAAGTTCTATTTTGGTCTCATCTGACCACATGACTTTCTCCCATGACTCCTCTGGATCATCCAAATGGTCATTGGCAAACTTAAGACGTGCCTGGACATGTGCTGGTTTAAGCAGGGAAACCTTCCGTGCCATGCATGATTTTAAACCATGACGTCTTAGTGTATTACCAACAGTAACCTTGGAAACGGTGGTCCCAGCTCTTTTCAGGTCATTGACCAGCTTCTCCCGTGTAGTTCTGGGCTGATTTCTCACCTTCCTTAGGATCATTGAGACCCCACGAGGTGAGATCTTGCATGGAGCCCCAGTCCGAGGGATATTGACAGTCATGTTTAGCTTCTTCCATTTTCTAATGATTGCTCAACAGTGGACCTTTTATCACCAAGCTGCTTGGCAATTTTCCCGTAGCCCTTTCCAGCCTTGTGGAGGTGTACAATTTTGTCTCTAGTGTCTTTGGACAGCTCTTTGGTCTTGACCATGTTAGTAGTTGGATTCTTACTGATTGTATGGGGTGGACAGGTGTCTTTATGCAGCTAACGACCTCAAACAGGTGCATCTAATTTAGGATAATAAATTAGTGGAGGTGGACATTTTAAAGGCAGACTAACAGGTCTTTGAGGGTCAGAATTCTAGCTGATAGACAGGTGTTCAAATACTTATTTGCAGCTGTATCATACAAATAAATAGTTTAAAAATCATATATTGTGATTTCTGGATTTTTTTTTTTCGATTATGTCTCTCACAGTGGACATGCACCTACAATGACAATTTCAGACCCCTCCATGATTTCTAAGTGGGAGAACTTGCAAAAAAGCAGGGTGTTCAAATACTTATTTTGCTCACTGTATACCAGGCAAAACATTATGACCACCTGCCTAATTTTTAGTATGTCCCCCTTTTGCTTGCAAAACAGTCACGATGCACATGTGGTCCGTGTGCATCATTGAGCCTCAGCCGCTCGTGACCGTGTCACCGGTTCACCACTGTTCCTTCCATTGAGCACTTTTGATACACACTGACCACTGCAGACCAGGAACATCCCAAAAGAGCTGCAGTTTTGGAGATGCTCTGACCCAGTCATCTAGACGTCTCAATTTGGACCTTGTCAAACTCACTCAAATCCTTACGTTTGCATATTTTTTCTGCTTCTAACACATCAAATTTAAAGAAAAATGTGCACTTGCTGCCTTATAATATTCACCCACTAACAGGTGCTATAATGAAGAGAAAATCAGTGTTATTCATTACACCGCTCATAATGTTATGTCTGACCGGTGTGTGTGTGTGTGTGTGTGTGTGTGTGTGTTTGTGTGTATATATATATATATATATATATATATATATATATATATATATATATATATATATATATATATATATATATATATATATAATGGTTTAGGTCATCATTTATCGTCAGCAAGTGCTCTATCCTGGTCAGACTTGCGGTGGATCTGGAAAATACACCACACACACACACACACACACACACACACACACACTCACACACGCACAAACATAGTACAATTGACCTATCGGTAGATTTTTTATTTGGTCCCAAAACCTGTTTTGTTTTTTTTTTGCTAGAAAGTGTACTTTTCTCTACATTAATACTTAACGCCCTATAGAACACATTCTACCCAACTGGGACACATGTAATGTACAAACCATGTACTTATTGAGGAGGGGGGGAACCCACTCCACTTATACTAAAGTGGGCCCATTATGTTTGTGGTTGTTTATTGAGACAATTACATGTAAAAAAAAAAAATAAAATGCTTTCAAGTTATTGGGGAAAGGGATGGTGTTTCTGAAAGAACCTAGCTTCCTGTAAATTATAGAGCCCAGCTGGTGCCATATGCACATTAGTGACGGTAACACTGTAGTCTTGTTGCCCAAGTCAATGACATTCATCAACGTTCCATGAGACAAATGGACGTATAGACGGAGGGAGAAACATTAACATGCACTTGTTCTGTTAATGGCATTATTTCTGAAATCCCACACCGTGAGAGCTGAGAACAGGCAAAGAGGTGGAACACTCCCTCGACGTCCTCCAATTAGATCAGTTCGGTGGAAAGCAAAAGGAAATGGCTCCATTTGTCTATTTCCATCATTTTATGGAAAAAAAAAACCACACTCCCTTTTACTATCCCATTTCCCTGCGATATATTAAAGACCGCAGCAGCTAATTCAGCCAGAGTATAGATTATAAACCACACACTCAGTCTAGGTGGTGAGAAGCTTATTTTGGTAAACTGGACATGCTTTTATCTTTTATCAAGTTACTCTCTCTCTCTTTTGGTCCCTCTATCTCTCTCCTACACACAAGACAAAAATATTTATCATTTTTTACACCTCAAAACTTTGTTTATAAAACTATTATTAATAAAACTATTATTTAAACACATAATAATATTCATACTATTTATTAAAACCTGTGAGCTTTTTATTCCTTCATCTTTTCTATCAGCACAAGCACATTACGTCCAATGTATTTAATTATTTCTACATTATTCGCCAAGACGATCTGTTGAAATTTTGAATTAACCCAAGAGATATTCACAAGACCAATAAAACCTTCTGTTAAGCTCTAAGTACATGATAAAACAGAAATACTTATATTACCTGTCGTACTAAATCCGGCCTGACATTTTGATCCCATGAATTTGTTTATCCCTTACCTTTAAGCGCTCTTACATTCCAGTATACTGTACACTCACAGATTGTTCCAGAGTTTAATATCTGATATAGTAGGAAGGATATTTTGTGTCTCGTCACTAACGATTGGACAATAATTTTTTCCCATTTCCTTTCAAAAGCTGAGCTGAAACACTTTTCTGATCTCTCAACACTTTCACCCTCGTTGTTCTCTTTGTTATGGCTTCTTTTTCCCGCTAAGAAATTATCTTTTGTTTGCTTCTATTGGCACTTGCTCCCTGATTTTAACTTGTTTTTTCCTTTAGTGTATTATTCATATTATGTATTATTCAACCTATATTTCAGATAATATAAAACAGTAAACATAACTTTATTAAATGTTTACTGTTGGGTGTAAATATTAAACTGACTTCGGTCTGAATCTGGATTCTTTTTCTTTTTAAAAGACAAGGCGATGTGCTTATGACTAGTCTAGAAATGTCTAGAGTGGGAAGATCGGATAAGTGAATTGGGTTTTTGAACCTCGTTCATCAAAATGAGCGAATGTTTATTTTAGTAATTTAGTTAAACTCTTAATTAAACACTTCTATTAATAACTCTCACACCAACTCTCTAACACAATTTTGGCTTAATGTTATTTTTTAAATTACAAATATAGGTTTATGGATGGAGAGACTGAAACATTTTTGAATAAGAGCATCTGCTTTGTGCTGTGCATGTGTATATATATATATATATATATATATATATATATATATATATATATATATATATATATATACAGTGAGGAAAATAAGTATTTGAACACCCTGCTATTTTGCAATTCTCCCACTTAGAAATCATGAAGGGGTCTGAAATAGTCATCGTAGGTGCATGTCCACTGTGAGAGACATAATCTAAAAAAAAAAATCCAGAAATCACAATATATGATTTTTAAACTATTTATTTGTATGATACAGCTGCAAATAAGTATTTGAACACCTGTCTATCAGCTAGAATTCTGACCCACAAAGACCTGTTAGTCTGCCTTTAAAATGTCCACCTCCACTACATTTATTATCCTAAATTAGATGCACCTGTTTGAGGTCGTTAGCTGCATAAAGACACCTGTCCACCCCATACAATCAGTAAGAATCCAACTACTAACATGGTCAAGACCAAAGAGCTGTCCAAAGACACTAGAGACAAAATTGTACCTCCACAAGGCTGGAAAGGGCTACGGGGAAATTGCCAAGCAGCTTGGTGAAAAAAGGTCCACTGTTGGAGCAATCATTAGAAAATGGAAGAAGCTAAACATGACTGTCAATCTCCCTCGGACTAGGGCTCCATGCAAGATCTCACCTCGTGGGGTCTCAATGATCCTAAGTAAGGTGAGAAATCAGCCCAGAACTACACGGGAGGAGCTGGTCAATGACCTGAAAAGAGCTGGGACCACCGTTTCCAAGGTTACTGTTGGTAATACACTAAGACGTCATGGTTTGAAATCATGCATGGCACGGAAGGTTTCCCTGCTTAAACCAGCACATGTCCAGGCACGTCTTAGGTTTGCCAATGACCATTTGGATGATCCAGAGGAGTCATGGGAGAAAGTCATGTGGTCAGATGAGACCAAAATAGAACTTTTGGGTCATAATTCCACAAAACGTGTTTGGAGGAAAAAGAATGATGAGTACCATCCCAAGAACACCATCCCTACTGTGAAGCATGGGGGTGGTAGCATCATGCTTTGGGGGTGTTTTTCTGCACATGGGACAGGGCGACTGCACTGTATTAAGGAGAGGATGACCTGGGCCATGTATTGCGAGATTTTGGGGAAAAACCTCCTTCCCTCAGTTAGAGCATTGAAGATGGGTCGAGGCTGGGTCTTCCAACATGACAATAACCCGAAGCACACAGCCAGGATAACCAAGGAGTGGCTCTGTAAGAAGCATATCAAGGTTCTGGCGTGGCCTAGCCAGTCTCCAGACCTAAACCCAATAGAGAATCTTTGGAGGGAGCTCAAACTCCGTGTTTCTCAGCGACAGGCCAGAAACCTGACTGATCTAGAGAAGATCTGTGTGGAGGAATGGGCCAAAATCCCTCCTGCAGTGTGTGCAAACCTGGTGAAAAACTACAGGAAACGTTTGACCTCTGTAATTGCAAACAAAGGCTACTGTACCAAATATTAACATTGACTTTCTCAGGTGTTCAAATACTTATTTGCAGCTGCATCATACAAATAAATAGTTAAAAAATCATACATTGTGATTTCTGTTTTTTTTTTTTTGATTATGTCTCTCACAGTGGACATGCACCTACGATGACAATTTCAGACCCCTCCATGATTTCTAAGTGGGAGAACTTGCAAAATAGCAGGGTGTTCAAATACTTATTTTCCTCACTGTATATATATATATATATATATATATATATATATATATATATATATATATATATATATATATATATATATAAATTCCTGAATAAATATGGCTCATCATAAAGAATTTTCATCTGATCGGAAATTCTTTTTTCTGTATATTCAGCATCATCACAAACCTAGCCATCAGGGTTTCAAAAGCCAATGCACTCTTAGTACCGGGTCCAAACCCGGATAAATGAGGAGGGTTGCGTTGGGAAGGGAATCCAGCACAAAACCTTTTTTCCTCCTCCCTGTTGGCTCCATCCTCAGCATGCTCCTACTGACGCGCTGGAGAAAAGAGGAATAAAAGTCAGTAGGACTAAGACGGATTACATGTGTGTGAATGAGAGGAGAGGGAGGGCAGTGGAGCGGTGCAGTTGCAGGGAAAAGAGGTGGAGAAGGTGAAGGAGTTCAGGTACCTGGGGTCAACAGTGCAAAGTAATAGAGAGTGTGTTAAAGAAGTGAAGAAAAGAGTGCAGGCAGGGTGGAGTGGGTGGAGAAGAGTGATAGCAGAAGTGATTTGTGATAGAAGAGTATCTGTGAGAGTGAAAGGGAAAGTTTATAGGACTGTAGTGAGACCTGAGATGTTGTACGGTTTAGAGACAGTGGCATTGAGTAAAAGACAGGAGGTGAAGCTGGAGGTAGCAGAGCTGAAGATGCTGAGAGTTTTATTGGGAGTGATGACGATGGACAGGATTAGAAATTAGTTTATCAGAGAGACCACGCATGAGAGAGAGGTGTGATTGAGATGGTTTGGACATGGGGGTATATTGGGGTATATCGTTAGAAGAATGCTGAGGGTAGAGCCAACAGGAAGGAGTAAAAGAGGAAGACCGGGGGAGGTTTATGGATGTAGTGAGGGAAGACATGCAGGGGGACGGGGGGGGGGGGGGGATTGTATGGAGACGAATGATCTGCTGTGGCGACCTAACGGGAGCAGCCAAAAGAAGAACAGCAAGATTCAGCATCATCAGAGCATCATGGAACACCTGATCAGGGTCTCACTCAAACCGAAACAGCAGACCTGCTAGTTCCTTCCTTACGTGCAAGTGTTTAACTTGAGAAGGAGGCTGTCAGGTCTGCGATTTTATCGTCGATGTGTTGTCAATTTCATTGCCAGCCAACTTAAGGGAAAGAGACGTCTGCATGAGGCATGAAAGATGCAGTTTGATTGGTTTGCGGCGCAGTGCTATTTCAGTTTAATCGAGTCCCTGATCAAAGTAAAATCGAATGAAATCCTCCATAATGCTGCTGCCTCTAGAACATGCTCTTATGCTGAATACACAGAAAAATTAAGTACCTATGACAAGAAAACAATGTTTTTCATCTCAGGATTATGAGCAAAAAAGTCATGATGACAAGAAAACTTGTGGTAAGAATATTATGTAGTAATCACAAGAACACAAAGAAAAACTAAAATGCATGGCCTCTTAGGATGTCTGTAGGATTTTATGTGGAATGCAAAATCTAGTAAAATGATCAAAAGCCACAAATACTACAGTGTATCTATTACAGTATACAATATTTCCTCATTTATATTGACATGCACATAAATACTACAATACAGCACTAAACTAGAAATCTAATGTTATGGAAATTTCATATGAAATGATGCATGTATTTGTAAAGCACATCCTATTTGGATTTGTAGTTTGTGTAAAAGCCTTAAAATCTCCATATGACGACACACACACAGTTCAAACTTTATTACAAAACATTTATTGATACTGTGACAAGACAAAAAAATCCATATATTCAAATCAAGCTGCAGAACAGGATCATCAATTAAGTGTGAAAAAACAACACTAATGATCCCTGAATTTATTATTATTATTTATTTATTTATTTTTATCAAATTTAACCTACAAGTAAGAAAAAGAGAAGTAAAGGGCTCTACGTAGTTTGTTGCGCTCAAATTTTTATAAAAAGTTAACACAAAATAACCCGCCTCTCCATGGTCTCGGTTTCTAATAAAGCAAACGTTCCCCAGTGCTTGAGGTGGCTGGAAAACTTGGTCCAAAGATGTCAGTGTGTGTACATGTGTGTGTTAGCTGTGACTGCGTTGCCTGAGAAGATTTGTTTACAAATTAAAAGAATATTTTTCTGATAAGCATTGCTGCTAATCAGGGCCACCAAAATATTTTTGTAAGAGCAAAAAGATTGGTTTGAGGACGATTTTGCCAATTATATTATAATTCTCACTACTGTTTTGCACGATTAAACTTCTGTCCACTGAAAACATGGTGCATAGTTCGGTAGTTTATCCTGAGCGGCAGCTCACGCTCTCAGAACCCCGGTGCAGGCGTTAGTCAGAGCCGGACTCCTCTTCTGAACTCGGCGGTGTAGATGCGACTTCTTCATCCTCGTCATCATCATCGCCCTGTGAGGGAATGAAATCAAATGCTGTTTAAATACACAGAAAAACACACCCCTGACGGTATTATTGCCAGAAGCCGTGAGCGTGTTACCTTGCGCTTTTTGCTTTTGCCGTGGTCAGAATCGGACGAGCTCTCCTCGCTGGAAATGAACTCTTTGCTCTTAAAGCTCTCGTTTACTCCTTTGTCTCGCTCCTTCTCTCCTCCGCTCTTCCTTTTCTTCTCGTCCACTTTCCCACCTTTCTTCTTCTTCTTATCCCTGTCAAACATCAGAAAAAGGGGTGGTGTTGGCGGTTAAACAGGAAATCACTGACTTGGAAAATAGCTTAATGCTTTTCACTGGGAAGACAGATCAGAAAATTAATCCATGAAACACACTAAGCATTAAAATGAAATTCAATCGCACGTTTACTATTAATGTTACTGCACTTAGGAACTTGTTTTTGTTAGAAATGTATAGTAGCGTCAACTACCAGCTATCTGCCATGTCTCAAACTCGTCTCAATAGCGCTCTCTTTTGTTACATACTCATCGTGGTTACTTAACTTTGTAAGGGCCCACACAGAGACACACATGCTTTTCGCTTTCTTTCAAAAATATCCATACCGGATTAAAATATCGATATGGATCGAAAAACCATATCAATAGTTTTTCCGGGTTGCGTGTGTTGCAGAGGTGGATGAGAAGGTCCACTGTCATTACAAGAGCGGCCTCTAGAGGTTATTTACTGATGCCATGTGTACATGAGGCTGCGCGCTGCATGGAGAGCGCGATATGATATTTATTAATTATACAATTACTTTTATTAATTAATACATTCATATTCATGTCCTTAAGCACATTTTTGTGATTCAGTACTGTGATTTTATTTTTATAATAAAGTTCAGAAATATTTTACATTTACTTTTTTTTAAGGTTTTTTTTGTTCAGTATCCATTTTAAAAACTATCAGTTGATTAATTGATTATTGGCAAGATAATCGGTTGACCTCTACTTTATAAAAAAATAAATGAAAAATTCCATGACATATGCTATAATTATTAGGGGAAAAAAAGGAAGTGGGGCAATAATTTTGCAACAAGTTATAAGCCTTTTTTAATGAGAAGAATAATATGGAGATGCAGAGATACAGCAGTAAAGCAAGTGTGCGTGTGTGTTTGCTCACTTGACCACAGATGATGAAGCGCCTCCTCCGCTCTCTTTATACTCCTTCATTGCTCGTTCGTATTGTTTTTTGGCTTCTTCTGCCTTCTTGTCCCACTCCTACAGAGAGAGAGTGAGAGAGAGGGAGTTTATGGTCAGTACAGCGTGTTAGACAGAAAACACATTTGCTGTTAAAACCCCACCGTTCTGCTCCCTAAGTGTCTTATGAAGCTGTTTTTTTACAGGAAGTGATGAAGACGAATTAGAGCCTGAAGTGTTTGTGGGTTTTCAGTAAAAGGAACGGCAGTACAGCTGTGGTGTTTTTTTTTTTACAACTGAATTGTTTGTTAAGGTTGTACAAGGAAAAACTAATACTGATTTTCCCACTTGATGACGCAGTAGCACGATACCAACCTCTTTGCGACTTTTGTCAATCTGTTTCCACATCTCTCCGGCTTTCTTGGAGATCTCCGTGACTGAGATTCCAGGATACTCGGACTTGATCCGCTCCCTGTTCGCGTTCAACCACAGCATGTAGGCGCTCATGGGCCTCTTAGGGGCGCCTGCGTCCTTCTCCTTTTTCTGTTGGTGAAAGTGACAGCAGCATGTGAAGAGGTGCATTTCATTTCATCTTCTCCCGCTTATCCGTAATTCGGGTCGCGGGGGCAGCAGTCTAAGCAGATTCCCCAGACACTTCTCCGTGTCCAGGGATCGGGCTGTCAAGAGGTGTATTAACCAGGATTTTGTTCAGACAGCATGTGGTGTCAGTGATTCGCCTCTAGAGGCCGCTTTTGTACTGTATAATGACAGGACCTTAGTCGCACAAGCGCAGACGCAACACGGAAAAACTATTGGTCTGGATTTTTTGCAGCAATCAACTATCGGTAAAGATTAATCGGCAAAACCGATGAACCGGTCGACCTCTAATAGAAACTGTATGAGCCGTGTGTATAAGGCAAAACATTTTTAAAGTCGGATTTTTCATTTGATTTAATCAATGGTTTATGACCTTTCTATAAAGAAAATGTTTCAGAGACTTTGATTTAAAGCAGATATATTTTTCAGTTTTAATATTTTTTTAAATATTTTGTCAATTTTAACAGAATTGGACTACTGAAAGATTATATTAGATTACATAAATTATATATTTAATTTCAGATCATGTAATCACAGAAATACCAAAATGACCAGTAATACTATATTTTGCCATAATGTAATGGATATTATGGTAATAAAGAAAATCATTTATGAATGTAAAATCGAGCACAATATTTAACAGCCGCAAATACAACTGTTACTGTATAACATTTTTCCTAATTTATATTCACATGCTCAAAAATACTACATGTTATGGAAATTCGTCTACATGTTAAGAAAATCCTGGTATATACAGCATAGTGGTCAGTTTCAGAGTTCAGGAACACTTCACCACATCTGTAAATTTCACAACACACCAGGAAGTTATTCTGGTGCTGCACACATGGATCATATTAATTCCAGTTTTATTTTTACCCTCTACACACTGGCTTGTGCGTCCAAAAAAATGGGATGGATTGATTTTTTTTTTTAGCTCGGTTGTAATTTAGTGCCTGTGCACCATAAACGCAAGGCTGAGAACTAACTCATGAACACGCACACATTCACAAATCTTGGGACATTGAAGGTTAAACAGTACCAGATTTGGACCCTTTTCTTTCACTATGTGTTCAGTGGTAAGGCCACCATGTCTAATCACAGCCAGACACGGTTTTTCAAATTTTTTTAATAAAAAACCCCACCATGACCTTATATGGAGTTGGGGCTCAAAAAGTAATTAAGGATTACCATTAAAAAAACAAGGCCTTAACACTACCAAAAAAACCCCCACCATGTAATATTTTAGCTTCATTTCCAATCTGTAGTTTACCTCTTTGCGTGGTTTTCTCTCCTTCTTCTCTTTCACCGGTTTCTTAGGCTTCTTCTCTACCTTTTTCTTCTTCCCTTCATCCTCGCTGTCATCATCATTGGCCTCACTGTCACTCACCGAGGCATTGCTGTCGTATCTGTAAAAAGGGAGGGGGTTAAAACCCTATTCAAAGAAGTAAAGAAAAATAATAATAATAAAAAAATAAATAAAAAAAAAGACAAAACTCACTCTTCAGCAATATCATCATCTTCTTCGCCAGGATTGAAGGACTCATCTGCAGAAATTTTTTTTCGTTACACAGCAGTGGAATCTAGCAATACATTCGTTTGCGTAACAGAGCACACGCTCCAGATGTGCATCTTCAACGTCACTCACCGCTGTCACCCTCAGACTCATCTCCCTCCTCTCTGATTTTACCCTCTTCCTTCATCCTTTCCAAATAAGCATCATGCTCATCCTCGTCCGAGTCGCTGTAGCCACCGCTTGCCTTTACGTCCTACACACACAAATACACACTAAATTCTGCAGTACACCGCTGTATCCATTAGATGGCGATAAAGGCCGTTATATTCATTTACATTTACAAGTCATTCAGTCCAAAACGTTCCAACCCCTGGAGTGTTTAAACGGTTAGGTTCAGATTTTATTGGTTTTAACGAGGCCAGGTCACGCACTACGAATGTTTATCTACTACGTGATTACCTCCTTTAAGCCTCTGTTCTTGATGTTCAGCTTTTTGGCATTAACGAAGTCGAACAGCTTGCCGTATTCTTCTCTACAAGACAGGAAAGACTTTAGTTTTGCACACGGCAAATCCCGGAGTTTGTAGCAGTCAAAAACACGATGTAGACACTTTGAGGACACTGGGTTATGCAGTGTACCTCTCGATGCTGCTGAAGGTGTACTGGCTGCCCTGCTTGGTCTCGATCTCGAAGTCGAATGAGCGGGTGGTGGTGGTACCTCGGGCAAAGTTCACGCAGGAGATCTCCTCAAAACGCAAGTGCACCGGGGGTTTGTGAACGTAAATAAAGCCCCTCTCAAGCGGATACAGCAGTCCTGAGGTAGCCTTGTATGAGCATGTGATGCACTGGGCACCTGAATGACTGTGGAGAAGGAAAAGAAAAAGTATTTGATGAATCATTTTAAATGTTTTCCATTTCTGTGCAAATTTTCCTATTCCACAGTCTGAGATTAATATTAGAATGAATTTTACG
The DNA here is from genome assembly GCF_946808225.1 of Silurus aristotelis. Classification (NCBI taxonomy): domain Eukaryota; kingdom Metazoa; phylum Chordata; class Actinopteri; order Siluriformes; family Siluridae; genus Silurus; species Silurus aristotelis. The sequence continues at coordinate 4,764,287 of NC_139587.1, read as the reverse complement.
CATGCCATCAAAACCATATACGGACAAAATTATTGGGACACCTGACTTTTCCAGCCATATGAGCTTCTTGCCAAAATTGTTCTCACAAAGACAAATGCATGTATTAATATTTCATTTTCAATTAGGAGAGCCAGAGCTGTTCTAGCAGGACAATGCTCCTGTACACAAAGACAGCTCCATGAAGATATGCTTTACATAGGTTGGAGCAGAATGACCACTAAATATCTGAGTGAAATGATCACTAAATACCTGCTACTATTAAGCTTTATTGAGGTCAAACCTCTTCCTTTTCATCCTTAAGACTTATAACAACTGAAATAGTCGTCGCTTGAATTAGAATTTTACAGTCTTCACTTTGTGTGTTGGATTCTAAAAAGCTTAATGTTTTTTTATGAAGCATTTCTTCCTAAAAAACAAAAAAACACACAGCTGAATGAGCAAACCCAATGATTATTATTTGCCCACATCCTACAGATCACAAGTGAAGCCATTAAAAGAAAGCATCTGCTCGCATCAAGATCCAAAACCACAGCTAATGGTCTTCTAACCCACTGTGTGACATGTACGAGTGTGGGTGTGGAGTCATGCGTGCTCTCACCCCTGGAAGTTTCCAGGCACTGTGATCTTTCTGTTGACCAGAGCCTTCATGACCCTGCTGACCATCTCGTACAGAGAGCCCGACATGTGCTTGTTCAGCTTCCCCTCAAAGCGCCTCTCTACCTCCTCCCTGTCGAGAGAGAGAGAGAAAGATTGAGTGTGTCAGAGAGGTTAAAAAGAAACAAATGTTGTATGTTAACGAGTCTGATGGAGCAGAGGACTTCAGGATCACTGACAAAATCATTGTAACTGTAACCGGGGGCCTTCCCCCACCCACAGAGAGACAGCCACCCATAAAAACTGGGTTAAAAAAAAAAAAAGAAAAGAAGAGATAAAGAATTAACAAGAGGAATGACCAAACAACTCACTCGCTCATGTTGAGAGTGAGGTTAACGTCTTCATCTTTGGAGAAGAGGAGGATGAGGAAATGGTAGCGTGTCTGGCCCTGCTTAATGGGTGGATCCAAGCTGATCTGAAAAACAGGGCATCAAAAAGGTCAAAACACAGTAAGAAAGAGTGTGTAAATGTGTGTGAGGGTGTCACATAAGTCATGCTGCAAAGTTGTAACATACCATTCATAAAACAGTCACTTAAGAATAGAGGTCAACCGATCGTGGAGTTTACCGATACCGATAACTAGTTTGGATCGACCGTGCTGGTAACAGATTAATTAATCGAGTTTTGAAAGAAAAAAAAAAAAGAAAAAAAAACTGAACTATATAACAAAAAAGAAAAGAAATAAAACAGTACTAAATCATTCAAATGTGCTGAATATAATAATATATTAAATATATAAAAATATAATATATGGAACATTCAAACTAGACAAAAAGCAACACTGAATGAATAAATTATATATATATATATATATATATATATATATATATATATATATATATATATATATATATATATATATATATATATATAAATAAAAAGGATTATAAAAATAAATTTTTAAACAAACAGCAAGTGGTGTCAGTGATTCGTCTCTAGAGGCCACTCTCGTAACTGTATAGTGACAGCAGACCTTCTCAGCCACAGACGCAACCTGGAAAAACTATCGGTATGGATTTTTGCCGATCCAACAATCAACTATAGGTGCTGATTAATAGGCAAAACCGATGAATCGGACGACCTCTACTTAAGAATAGCGTTCAGTACCTCAGTGTTTAGCTTTATGTTCAGCCGGCTTTCAATCACCGCAAGTTACATTGCATAATGGCCTATTGCTAGTCTTCTGTCGAAATCTACTTGAACCACTGCAAATTTTAGGAGTGTAGCTTTGAGTTGAGTACATGGGTAGATATAGGGTCACGGTCCTGTTACTAAATGATAGAAAATTTTTTTTTTTTTTTTTTATTCGACTCTACCGGAGAAGACTTTTTTCCTCCACAAACCACCCCTAAAGCACCTTTAACTAACCTGTACAACTATTTACCATGTACTACATCCTCATTTTATTATGTTCAAGTGTGTAATGTAGGATGACATAAACCAGCAACAAATACTTTGTATGCTCAGGCATACCTGACGGATTTATAGTTTAGGAATGACTTTAGTCGTAGACTTTAGTTAAATTTAGTAAAAAAAAAAAAAAAAAACATTTATACAAATGCTTCTGTTTTACTTCCAGATTATTAAATTGACAAAAAAAATCTGTTTTTGTGCTAGGAGAAAATTTTTTTTTAAGATTTTAAATAAGCTCTCTTCACCTTTTGGCCCCCAGACACAAGGTCACGATCCAGTACTCAAGAACGTTCGGGAAAAAAACATCTATAGATGACAGTGTATTATTTACTGACTGCCACCACCCAAATGACCGTTTCTACTTTTTACCAGCAGGTGGCAGTAAAACCACAAACACAGTTTGCTAACGATACTGCATCTGCTCAAATAAACTATAAACTCTAATTTTGATAGGTATGAAAAACATCAGTATTCTAATGCTTCAAATCAACACTTACAACAAAGAACATCTGCCTCTGGTCCTTATGCGGCAGCAGGAAAAGGCGCAGGACGGTGGTGTAGGGGATCTTGTAGTCAAATGTCTTACCGTGCAGGTGTAGGAAAGAAGGATAGATACGAATATCGTACCTGAGGCACAACCACACACAAGTCAGTTAGTAGCAAATGGGACACTGGTAAAAATTAAATGTCGGTAAGTGTGTGTGTGTGTGTTTTTACCTTCCTCTCGGTGTAAGGCACTGCAGTTCTTTAAAGATACACACAGCATCTCCAGTAGCTTGAATAACGTCTGCGTGAGACAGAACATTCTGGGAAAAAACCTACAAAACACACAGACAGAAAAATTAGAGACAGAAAGAGAGTGAGAGAGAGGGAGAGCGAGCAAGATCCTTCAACTTCACTCCACATGAGGATTTATCTATCTGTACTGTGTGTCTATGGCCTTTCCTCAGGAATTCATCTTAAGACAAATGGTCACGGTATCAGAGAAGGAAATACAGAAGGGGGCCTCTTTTTTACTTCAGACAGATTTCTAATAAAACTTTAGGGGGAAAAAAAGTGTGTCCTGAATTGGAGCAATAAAAATCTCAGAGATCTTATGGTTTTACATTTCAAATGACAACCAGCGTATTATCATTAGCAATAAATAACCAAAAACTTACCTCGACAGGGTCCGTGCCGTCGTCTCCAGTGGAGGGGGGGACGTAAAAGCGGACTTCCATCAGCGACACTTCAGCATCGTCGTTCTGATGGAACTCCACCGTGACCTCGTTCTTTCCCGTGGTGCACTGAGAGACATTGGCTAGGGGGATCTCAAACGCTGGACTGTCGTTGATGTCGAATGACAGCAAAGGCCCTAAAAGCAAAAAACAAGCAAGGTGTGTAAAAAAAACCAAAAAAAAAAAACCGAATGATCGACATATTTCACATGATATTTGTATTTATGGATGTGTGACCCTGCTGATGCGGACTGGGAGATATAATGTGTCTTTTGGACACCATAGCGGTGCGGTTTGCAGGCGTTACGGCTGGGATACTGAACATATGGCCGCAACAGAAGTTGTAAAGCACTTTATAACTAAAATTTTACATTTCATGAAGAAAATGTGAGTTGTGTGTAGTGCAAAATTTTTTACAGATACACTTTGGTTTCATTGGGTTACATTGTGGTAATTTGCTGATTTCATTTATTTTGGAGATTGATGTCACTAATTCAATTTTATTTCTATAGTGATTTTAACAATGTACATTGTCTTAAAGCAGCTTTACAGAATGTACTATTTATAAAAACAAAGTTCACGTATATTTAAATGTATATGCATTTATCCCTAACCAGGCCTGGGGCGACTTTGGTAAGGAAAAACTCCCTTAGATGGTATGAAACCTTGAGAGGAACCAGACTCAAAAGTTGAACCCATCCTCATCTGGGCGACACCAAGAGTGGGATTTTAAAATAATTAAAAGATTACAAACACAGGAGAAGGAGAAATATCATGAGCAGTGGAGTGCATGATTATGAGCAATGTCCTTTCTGTACAGTCAGCTGGAGTTGTGGAACCAGGAACCCCTGAGCAACTCATAAATTAGTTCGACATCCGAGATCATTGTAGAACCCATCCTCTAAATGAGCAGGGTCACATGGTATACCTGAAATCGGCATCACTAATATTCATCATGGAGTTTGTTTGCACTTGGCCACAGGTTTTGCTCATGTTCTGCTGAATGAATCTTCGGAATTCTTTCGCACTGAGCATTTTTTTTAAACACACAATGAATGCAAGTATAGATGTATATATATTTACCTGAGAATTTGGCAGTCCCCCAGTTCCAGCCTTTCACACACATGTCCTTTTCGGCCAGCTCGACTTTGTAGTTGGCCTTGAAAAATGCCGAGATTTTCTCAAAGTCCTGTCAAGCGAATAGGGTGAAGAAAGAAGCAGTAAACAGAATTAATTCTTTACTTCCTCAGATCAGAGTTGCCCCCGCTCACCCCTTCCTCAATCTTCACCCCCCCAAAACCTCCCTGATCTCCCGGCTTCATTAATAAGAGGGTCGGCTGACGGCAGTGCGCCCCGCAGCCCTCTGAGATGGTTGAGGTGTGTGTAATCCGGCCACAGGCTCATACTGAGCGCGCCCAATCAGACTGTTTATTTATCCAGCGCCGCACAATCGCTTCCACATGTCACACTAGCGATGAGCATGTGTGTTGGAGCAAGACAAGGAGAGCGAGAGAGAAAAGAGAGGGACATGGAAACGCACACATCTGCACACTCAACAGTGCTGGTGCTCAGAAAAAATTATTTGCTTTCACATACACACACCCACACGACCCCTAATCCACCTTCTTTACTGCTTTTATACACAACTCTGAACTTTCATTACTACACTCATTTCCCATTCTTACCCCCGACAGAGTTAAAGTGTTATTCTGCTCGAGAATCTTAAATTACAAAGACAAACACTAAATGTATTACACAGACACACACAAACAGACAGATGAATGGATGGACAGAGACAGACGGGCAGACAGACGGACACACAGACAGACAGATGGATAGACACGCACAGACAAGCAAAAATTTGTGATTAATCCTGTAGAAACTTGAAGCATGCTTTGCCTGTAACATCTTGAATAATACCGATATAAACCCTAAAAGTAAATGAACACACACTCTTTACTCAAATATGTCTAATTAGCATTGCACTGAACATTACACCAGATCCTCTTTCATCCAATTTAAACAAGATTACGTGTGTTTGATCGGGAAAATCGCCAATCTCTGACTCAACTCATCACACACACACACACACACACACACACACACACACACACACACACACACACACACACACACACACTTGAAAATACTCTTCCTAAGGAGGGTAGATCTCATTGAGCAGGAACTGAGCAAGAACACAAAATCTAGAGATAATTGACTTTATGGTCAATTATCTTGGTGGAAAAAAAAGACGGTGGTAAACCTGCACAAGGAACAGTCAGTGCCGGTCCTTTCAGTGCTGATGAAATTATGTGAACACAGGCATGTGTTCAACTTTTCATCAAACATTTTACACGATCATGTTATTACCTTTATGTTTATAAAAAAAAAAAAAAAAAAAAAAAAAAGGCTATAGAAATAAACTTCCTAGTTTCTAGATTTCTGATAAGAACTTGAATAGGGGAAAAAACATCTGGATGTACTGTTAATTAATAAACACCATCAAACTATATAACTCCTCCCTCAGCTTGTTCACGATCTAGATATTGATAATACAGATAGTTATAGCTTTTCATGCCACACTTTATATAATGTTAATATCCTGGGCAATTAGCAATAATATCCATGCAATAATAATAATTGTTACATGTGCAATCATTTATATAACCATCATTGTAGTCTGACTTTTTCTGCGATCTGTTTTATGCTGCTACACATTTCATTTATTATATACATTTTATTATTTTACTATATAGTGTTGCAAAATTCCAGAAATTTTAAAGACTGGAAACATTCCATGGAAAATAACGGGAAATAATAGGAATAAACTGGGAATTTACATAATTGCAGGTTAGCCTTTAACAGGGAACTTAAAAGTAATTAAATAAAAAATCTTAGATGATAATTTTGGTTAAAACAACCAGATTTAATGCATTTACCTTTGAATTTATGTTCCGTGTACATTAATCTATCCCATTCACACATCATAATAATGTCCATCTTGGCAAGTATTTATGTAAATCACATAAATATTATGTACATTTATGTTTAAAACTTGCTTGTGCTGTGTGTTAGCTATTGTGCAACAATTAAAGCAAAGCCAAAAAATGCAATTTAAAAGAAAATCTGTATCAGTTTGCATGCATGTCTTATGACCAAACTAAATGTTTATATTTAAGTTTATGAAATATAAATTATATTATAAATTATATACATTTTATATAGATTTCCTTACATTTCCAATTTATTCTCTTAAATTCCCATAAATTCATTTTAACTTTTTTTTTTTTTATTCCCCAGATGAAGTTCCCATATGAAGTTTCCAGAAATTTCCTGGAAATTTCCCAGAAATGTTCTGCCCCTTTTGCAACCCTGATAGTACATATAGTACAAATGTATCCTTGCTTGTCAGTTTGCACAATACTACTATGAGAACTTCAGGTAGATACTACATTTTGCATTGTGTTGCTGTGTACCTGTACTATGGACAATAAAACTATTATCTAGCCTTCTTTCAATTCTATCTATCTATCCATCCATCCATCCATCCATCCATCAGGGGTCATTACCGTGTCTTTAAAGCCGTCGTATTTGTAGACATGACCGTTATTTGTGGCCAGTTTGATGCCATGGCCGAGACAGACGCGACGCCACTGTGCGAGACACAGGTCAGGAGCGGGGATGCTGTCGACTTTACCCGTCTTACTGCTCTTGTAGACCACAGACTGTTTGCTGAACCTCAACCGGCCATCATTCTGTAAAAGACATAAATCGGAAATCAAGTACATGTAGATCTTGTGAAAGAAAATCTGAAAGTACAGAAAAGGTGGATGATTGAGGGGTTGAAAAGAAGGAGTGTGTTTCTGTTAGATGAGATATAATTGTGTATATGATTGTGTGTCTCACCCAGAATCCTTTCGCCTCCTGATAAATCTCATTGAACTCCAGGGTGTCTCCCATCTCTGCTGCCTGAAACACACACACACACACACACACACACACACACACACACACACACACATTCTATTAATGTCTGACCTACAGTCCTCAGTGTGTATCAGCCTGCTGAAAACTCAGCTTCAGATCCAAAACACATATTAATCCTCTGTAAACACCATCACCATCACATCCACACTGGTGATGGATACTAAAACAACCTCGCTAGCAGCATCAGGATGCTAATCCGTTTCTCATACACATAATGTATTACATATTACGCCATTATTCCAACACTACGAGTCAAACGACCACCGCGATCACCCGCTTTTATGGGTTTATTTCTCGTTTTTACATTACACGAATCAAAACAAAAAAACCAACAGAGGAGAACCACTTACCGTGCTTCTGCTCCCCCTTTTCCCGCGTGAAACGTCAGGGAACAGCAAGCGATGACCCGGAAGGTGATGGAGTCATTTCCGTTCTTATGACGTCAAGCACTTGCAGCGTGCGTGCGCGCGCCACACAGGGAATCGGAATGGTCATGGAGTTTGCCTCAGAATATATAAACCCCCAGACCCCTCGTTATAACATCATTATGACAACATGGCTATAGAAACCATCAATATTATAACAAAACTCACAAGTATAACAGAGCACCTCAACACAGACAGGAATCTCATACAGTGAAAATGAATGTCATTACTAAAGCAAGAAAACCAATAAACACAATTGAACAAATCTCCTTTCACTGCAGCCACAGCTGCACCTCCAGCATACATCTTTTCTAGCAGAAGCATCAATGTTCACCTGATAATATAAGCTAGTGTTGGATCTGTGATGATCGCAAATGTTGAGCTATTTTATGAGTTGCTCAGTAGCGCCTAGTTTTATAACCACAATGACTGTAAAAGACTGTAGAATGAACATTACTTATAATCTTAGATTCCAGTGCTCATGTTAGTTCTCACTCTCCAGTGTTCTGTATTGTTTAAAGACAATAATCACACTCTTGATGTCACCCAAATGAGGATGGGTTCCCCTTTTGAGTCTGGTTCCTCTCAAGGTTAATTCCTCATAACATCTCAGGTAGTTTTTCCTTGCCACAGTCACCACTGCTGCTCATGAGGGATAAATGCACACCTTAACTGTTGATTTCTGTAAAGCTGCTTTGAGACAATGTCTATTGTGAAAAGCGCTATAGAAATAAACTTGACTTGACTTGATAATATGACCCCGGGGTTTTTAATGCATTTCTGAGCATTTTCTTTTCTTGCATTACGATTTTCCTGGAGATTTAAAATGAAGGCAAATTTTGTGTTTGTGTGCAAATTCTACAGGGGAAAACCCCTGCAAAAGTATAAATGGTTCAGGGTGGTGGACATTAATGAAGTAAATGCAATTCTTTACTGTACTTAAGTAGCTTTATCCTTTACTTCTTCAATTTCCAAATTCTTCTTCTTTTTATTTTAGGGAGACGTTTACTTTAACTTCACTACATTTCAAAGTCAAATATCTTACTTTTTATTCAACCACATTTTGCGAAATCAGTCGTCCCTTTTTATTTGAGTGGATAGAAGCTTAACTGCTCAAGCATAAAGCAATCCACCTATCAGTGTAGAGCACGATCTCTGTTTTAAACTTGTTTTGATTGCCGGTTCATTCAGTTCAACAGTAAGCAGAATATTTTGTGAGGAATAAATGATAGAAACTCCTGACTTTTATTTAAATAGTTTAAAAGAAGGTTTTGGGCTCACGATAATTGTAATAGATATCAGTGTTTGACTCATTAATATCATTCTATTAATAATTAAGCAAAAGTCTTGGGACAAAAATTATAATAGGACATTATAGCCATAATAAATCATAGTACTTTGGACACTTGAGGACATTTGAAGGCAAATTCTTTTGTACTTTTACTCAAGTGAAAGTTTAAAGGGAGCACTTTTACTTTTACTGGAGTAATATTTTACCTACTGAATCTTTACTTTAACTCAAGCGCATGGTGTGTGTGCATTTTCCACTACTGATGGTTCATGCAAAAGTTGTTTTGGACTGTTTCGCTTGATCTTTTTTTTTAATGATGGTCATCTTTTTTTTAAAGTCTAGCTTGAAAATATCCTTAAAAAATAAACAGCTATTAAATCCATGGGAATATATCTAATACATAAAATTTTCCCTTCTAATCAAAGGATGTAAAAATATTGATGTTGTTGTTTGCCTGCTAGTTGACCTCAGTGACTCCAGCTCACAATCTTATTGGTTAATTCAACAGCATCAAGCAGCATTCATACTGAATGCCTTTAACGCAGACACTTTTGACACCGGCTAGATCGTTTACTGATGCTGTTTGCAGCAGCGCACCTGAGAAAAAGCTATGAAATGATAAGGATTTAATAGATATTCATGGACAAAATATATAGAAAATGTAAGTCAGTGATTTTTATAGCATTTAGGCCAGCAAAGAAGGTCTTGCTGTACCTGATATCCTACCATTGCAATTTAGTAATCAATAACCATGTTTATTCACAATGAAACATTCCTTCCAGGACCTAGGTGCTGCATAAGACAACATAAAAAAAAACACAAAACACAGAATTTCATGTGCAAGTGTGGGACATTTAATGCAAAACCAATATAAGACAGTGAGACAGTAGACACAGTGGCACTGCAGCACCAACCAGGAGAGAAGATACTGCAAATGGATTGTCCATATGATAATAAATCATGTACATGTGAACATTAAATGTTTTAGCAGCAATTTTGTGCAATCATTTAACGAGTTTGTTTATTTATGTGTTTGCATGCGCCTGTCAGTCCCTTTCTATTGAGTAGTCAAATTGTTACACAGTCTGAATGTGAGGGTCCGAATGATTCGGTACCATTTTCCAAATGGCAGGACAGAGTAGAGGATGTATGAGAAGTGTATGTGAGCGGCAACAATTCTGTTGGCTTTGCGGATGAAGTGTGTTGTAAAAGGAAGGAAAGAGAGCCTGATGACCTTCTCAGTTGCCCTCTTTATCCTCTGTAGGTATCTTGTCATCCAAGATGGTGTAATTCTCTCCCGAGGCAGTGATGCAGCTGTTCAGGATTGCCCTACTGTAGAGCACTCTGAAGATGAGTGGTAAAAGCTAGGCATTCCTCAGCTTTCTTAAGAAGTAGTATTGGAAGTAGTAGTAAATCTAAGAATTTTATTGTCCTGATCTCGAGTCCTGATTCTTAACCTCACCAAACACCTTTGGCATACAATGGACAAGCCACAGCCATGCTCCAAAATCAAATGAAAATACCTCCCAGAGGACTGGAGCCTATTATAACAGTATAGACGAAACCAGTTCAAAGTCATTTATAAGCCTATTATTTTGAAATGATGTTTTGTACATCTATCTATCTATCTATCTATCTATCTATCTATCTATCTATCTATCTATCTATCTATCTATCTATCTATCTATCTATCTATCTATCCAGTTCAACATCAGACCATTGTGTCTTTAATGGCGTTGTATTTGTAGACATGAACATTGATAGAATCAGACATACTAGAAAGAAATCTAATATAATTACACTTGTAATTCATGAAGAATATTTGGCTAAAGAAATGTACACCACAGTCTATATTAAACATGAAGAGTAAGTAGTTTATATTGAGAACAGGCAGTCATACAGTCCAAAAAACTCACAAATAAAACTACCGAACTATACTTTCAAAAGTTTTCATAAAATAGAACTACTAAGAAAAGAAGTCAGATGGTAACTCAGTGGTTAGATGTTGATCTTCTGATCAAAAAGTTGGGAGTTCAAATCCTACCACCACTAAGATGCTACTGCTGGGCCCTTAAGCAAGGCCCTT
>NC_139587.1:4730714-4748214 GCF_946808225.1 Silurus aristotelis | reverse complement strand
TTCCAGTTTATCTTGCTGCTTTTTTTTTACTTTAATTTCCGTCCCTTTCACACACACACGCCCTCACACACTCACACACGCACACACACACACGCCAGCTTTGCACACTTAATCCATCATGGCGATCAGACAACCACAACCAGCGAACACACACGGACTCATGTATATGGATGCTGTAAGAAAAAAAAATTACACCACAGTTATAAGTGTGTCAGTGGCATCCACACACATTTGCAAACACCCCCCCCCCCCCCCCCAAAAAAAAAAAAAAAAAAAAAAAAAACACAAAGTTTGCAGACAAGTTTTCAGGCCGAAAAAAAGATGGAGGGACGAAGGAATATGGAAGGAGACAGGAAGAGAGGTAGAGTAGAGTAAAGTAGAGTAGCGTAGATGTTTAAGCTTGAAAGGATGAGATAGAGAGATGGAGTGATTGAGAGGGGGATGGAGAGTGAGGGTTAATGCAGCCCAGATTCCCTCCAAGAGAAAAAGAATGAGAGAAAAGTGGAAAGAGAGAGAGAGAGAGAGAGAGAGAGAGAGAGAGAGAGAGAGAGAGAGAGAGAGAGAGAGAGAGAGAGAGAGAGAGAAAGAGAAGTGCACAGGGGAATGATATAAAATGAGTTGGTCACGGTTTGAACAGTTACACATGCTGTTTACATTTTTCCCAAATTAACATGGCCCCCTCGCTTCACCGACTCCCTCGCTCCTTCCCTCTCTTTCCCTGTCCTTCTATCTCTTCGCCTTTCGCCACACTTTTTTACGCAGAAGAACGGGAAGTTCGGAGAAGTAGACCGCTCCCCGCACCCCCGTTCCCTATTTGTTTTGATGAGAGCGTTGTGTCAGGAGTCAACAGAAACCTGAGGCTGGAAGATGGAAAAATTAAAGGGGGTGGGGGGTGGGGGGTGGGGGGGTGTAATAGGTCGGGGTGGGGTGCGGTAGTGTAGGGGGGCAAGAGGGGCAGATAATTAAAATAAAGAAAAAGAAAGGTAATTTGAGAGGTAAAAAGACTAATGAGAGTCCAGCAGTTCAGAGAGACAGATAGGCAGAGGGATTTTTTTTTTCTTTTTTTTGGAAGATCTGAAGGAAAAACAGTCCGAAACGGAGGGATAAAAGAGAGGAAACGAGAGGGGAATGGGTTTTGAGGGGTTTGTTGTAAATCCAGGTTTTTATTCGGGTTTTTTTTCGTTCTTTTTCATTTTATTCCTCCTTTTGTATTGATGTTTGCTGGCAGACTTAACAGCGTTTCAGGCCAAATGTGATCAATTTGAATTTCAAACCGCTTCCAAGCATCCACATTGGGAGACCGCGTGCCCATGTGTGTTTGCGTACTCGTGTGCGTGTGTGTGTGTATGTGTGTTTGTGTGGGTGTGTGTGGATGAAGAGGGATCTTTACATGATGGCTAGTACATGTGAATGATGCTAATACACAATACGTGAGCGTGTCCTCCATTCATGGTCTACATATTGGTGTGTGTGTGTGTGTGTGTGTGTGTGTGTGTGTGTGTGTGTGTTGAGTTAGTGAAGGAATGCACATTTGATTGAGTGCAGGCTGCACATAAATCTCCACTTTAACTGTACACAGACACACAACATGGACCCTGACCCTTAACTCTCCCCTACAGACACACTCTTCCACATACACACACACACACACACACACACACACACACACACACACACACACACACACACACACACACACACACACGATGCAAACACTAGGATCTTTGTGTACGAACCTGATCAGTTATTTGGCTCGCGTAACATTTTATTGATGCGCTATGAAGTATATCATGTTTTATGATACGGTGCATTCCCCAAAGCTCGGGTGTGAAGTGCAACAACAAATCAGAGAAGTGTATCCTGCTGCGTCTGCATGTGTGTGTGCGTGTGTGTGAGTGCGCATGCACACGCTTGTGTGTGTGAGAGAGACTGCGAGAAGAGAAGGATGTATTGATCTGCACATTTCTCATCATATCATTGCTGCCAGCTGTTGGCTTGTGCACGCTCTTTTTTTCCTCGTCCACACACACACACACACACATACACACAAATCCCTTCTAATAAAAAGCGTCATTTCTCAACGGGTTTCAGAGATCCACTTCAGAGGAGACGTCTGAAGGGGGAAAAAAACGAAACTTGCCTCAATACGATAGTGTTTAGATCGTGCTCAGCCACCTAATTCCCTTTCGTTTGGTTTCGTCAGCGCCGAAAATCGAAACATCAATCACAATTAGGGCTCCCTGTGTGAGACATGCTGTATATTGGCGAGGGATCAGCACTGCTCTGTGTTCCTTCTCCAACTGTATATGATGAATTAGACATGAGACAAACGCAGCGAAATAGAAGGGGGAATCAAAACAGCGGCGGGAAAGTGCACAAAAGCAGCATAGATTTATTAATAAGAATTAACAAGATTCCTCATATCAATATAAAACTTGATTCTAGGCAAGAACTGATATTTTATATTAGGTAATAAATCATGCAACCTGGCAACAATTTACTATTCAACACTTTTACCCTCATTAAGAAATCCAGCTGGGTGGGATGATGGTGTAGCGTGCAGCTTCATGCTTCAAATCTAAGATCAGGTTACCGTCCGGGTTGAGTTTCATGATCTCGCCACGTACTTCAGGTTCCCCGTTTTTCCTCCTCGTAAAAAACATGCCGGTAGGTGGCTTGGTTAGGATTAATTGCTCTGAGGTGTAAGTCCCATCTTGCCTTTAGGAGTAAAAACCAAATGTGTATCCATTGTTTGTATTAAAGTAATACTAATAGTAGGTACACCATTTGTTTTCTTTTTATGTCCGACATGTTTACAGTCTAGAGATGTGCTTTAAGATTGGGATCAGATAAGCTGTTTAAGCAGGAACAAACTAATAAGGACCGTGTTAGCATTAATGCGTGACAATTCGTAGCTGGTCAAAGTGATTGTTTTAAAGCTACTAGATTTTTCGGATTTTTTGGAAAATTCTATCATCTGAATTCATTCGAGAACATCATGAATGATTTTTAGCTAAGGAACATAACATTCGTTCATTTTTAAGTCAATAGAAAAATCAAAATCAAAATGACCTGCAATCTGAACTAAAATATGTTAGACCCTGTTGCTTTCTGCGGTGACATTTCATAGATATGCAGAACAGAACCGTCTACATCCAGACCCTCTCTTTCTCTTTCGTCTGATGTTCCATAATCTTCAATTATATCAGAACATAACAGGCATATTTTATGGCACATGCTGAATGATGCTCAGATTCAAGCTCTCTGTTTTATGAAAATAATTCAAGGACACCGACAATTTTCTTCGGTGGTAGCCTCAGATTCCTGTTCATGGTTGACCGGAGTTGAACCCGATGTGGTCTTCTGCTGTTGCAACTCTTCCGCTTCGGGTTTTGTGAATCCTTGAGTGTTCCGAGGCGCTTTTCTGTTCACCACAGTTGTAAAGAGTGGTCATTTTAATCCAGTCGGCTCAAGCCAGTCTCGGACGTTCTTCTCGGACCTCTCTCATCAGAGGACACTGGATGATTTCACACACCGCAGTCACAGAGTATTTTCAGGAGATCGGCAGTTTCTGAAATACTCAATACTGATGTTTTTCCTCATACTGATGTTCGGTGTGAACAAACAAAGATCTTAACCCGATTTTATCCAATTCCATAATTTTTTTTGTATATCACTTTTACGTTTAAATACATTAACATTTATACATTTGCCGCATTTATCCCTATCTTGTCCAGAGCAACTAACATTTATATCATTCATACCTCTGTGCAGCTTTAGAGGTTAGGGCCTTGCTCAGGGGCCCAGGAGTGCCAGCTTAGTGGGGCTCGGATTTGAACTCACGATCTTTAGATCCAAAGTCCAATGCCTTAGGCCAATGTCTAACCACTAAGCTACTACCAAAAAACCTCCCTCCCTGCTTTGAGACAATGTCCATTGCTTCTAACAATAGACATTGTCTCAAAGCAGCTTCACAGAGACAAAGCATTTTATGCATTGCACTGTTGCATTGACTGATTTCACTATTAAGCGTTGAGACAGGCGTTCCTATTAAAATGGAAAGCAAGCCTATAGTATATTTCTATTTATTTTTAAAAGATATGCAAATTATATCGTGGCTTTGAAAGAATTGTTTAAATGCCCTGAAAAGAACTAGCATACCAAAAATAGCATTTGTAAAAAAAAAAAAATAATAATAATACATTTCCTTTACTTTTAACATACATTATTATTTATTTTTTTACTTTGTAAATCCGGTGCTGAACTTTCCCGCTCCCTGCAGCTCAGCGCCCTACAGACTATAAGCCCCGGAAGTCGAAGTCAGGAAAAGGTGTGTCGCTTGACGTTGTAAAGTTATATATTTGCGTGAGTTTGTGTTTAGAGCGCACTATTTAACACGTGAGACTTTCTTAGCCTTTTTTAATAAAAGCTTTTTGTGCACGACTGTCTTTTCCGAGAGAAAGAAAGGGTGCGGAAAGAAAAGAGAGGCGAGGAAAACAGAAAGGGGAAAACTGGCAGGCCTAATCGAGGTTAATAAGCTGCTGTTATTTTGGCTGGGGGCGAAAAAGAGATAAACTGCTTCAAAAGAAAGGGAGAGAAAGGAGGTGTGCACAGGAGGAGGATTAAAAACAACTTGACAAGCGAGGCCGGCACTGAGAAAGGAAGGGGGGGTATTGAACAGGCGGTTGATTAGAGACCTGGAGAAAAGGGGAAGAAGTTGGAAAGAGGGTAGAAAAAGAGGCGCAAAGGTTGCAGAAGTGGACAAAAGGATGGCAGCCGATTGAAAAAAAGGAGAAATGAGAGGTAGCGATCGGGGGGATGATGAAGAGGTGGAGGAGGAGTGGCTGCGAGCACATATTTCACACCTGCTGAAGACTCGACGCCTCAAACAAGTAATTACACATCTCCACCGTGTCCCTCTCGCTGCCTGACAAAAGAAAGAGTGTGTGCCATGTTTGTGCTGGAGGACACCCTGAGGCTTCCCCAGACACGCACACACAAAATTAGAGTACTGTCTGAGCCTCTCTGAAGTACGAGAAATCATTTGCTTCCATTTTCCCCGCGTGTCTTCAAGGCTTAAAAGGGTTCTGAAGAGTCTTGGTGGTTTCACACATACACATACAGATGTGCACACACCCACACACACACGCACCCACACACACGCGCACACACATACACTCATCATAAACAACCAGATAAGCAAACTTTCCAACGTAAGACATGTAAACTGTGAATTGGCTTCGTGACAGAGATACTGTATTCCAAATTGGAACATGCAGGGCAATTGCCAAACAAAAACACTCCAGACCACCCCCCCACTCACACTCGCTCACACACACACACACACACACACACACACACACACACACACACACACACACACACACTCAAACACACACTCAAACACTTGATACATGAGACTCCGGATTCAAATCAACACATTTCTAATTGGAAAACACTTTTGCTCCGAACATCTTAAATGTGACTCATCCCGTATTTGTTTTTAACCGCAAACTTCAAACTGGAATTATGTACGTGTGTGTGTGTGTGTGTGTGTGTGTGTGTGTGTGTGAAAGAGAGAGAGAGAGAGAGAGAATGTTTTTTTCCTGTTTTGTTGTTTGTCCTTAAGGCATCTCCACTGTCTTTGCCAGTTGAATGACAAAAACACACAAAAATCATATTAAAAAAATTTAAAGGTTTTTTTTTTGTAGGAGAGGGGGTGCAGGGGGTGCAGGGGTGGGGGTCAGGGTGAGTTACTGACTTACGCCAGGGAGAAATTTGTGATACAATGCTCGGGAAATCATAACTATAACCTGCCTTTATTTTTCCGGCTTGCCACAGCGCTTTCAGTCGCTTAAAATAATTCCACATGTCTGGCACTGTAGTTTTGCACAGTAGTAAGCCTCATTACTTCCTCACAAAACATAATTAAAAGTATAAATGTAAGCCCGCAAACCCACAAATCATCGACCTACAAAACACGACTGAACTTTTTTTTTTTCCCGCTTTGTTGCTCTGATTTTTGTTCATGTTGCAATAAGGAGTCATAACGGTGGGATATTTTTTTACAATGGAAATGATGTTGATGGTGCACATTGCAAATCACAAAATCCAACACACACACACACACACACACACACACACACACACACACACACTGTATCAAGTATAAAGACACATAGAAGACTGATTACATAAACCTAGCTCTTGTAAAACCTTTTGGAAAAAAATGCTAATCTCAACACAGAAAACCTGCACTTAACCTTTAAAAACAAGAAAACAAAAAAAGAAGGGATAACTGTGGGAAAACGATGCCGACAGACTGAATTTTTTTTTACGAGTAAAAAACGAGTAAATCAGTAACAGTCAGAGAAACATGGCAACTTTTTTTAGCATAGAATAAGCAAATCCACTTAATGTGGTCGGTTTATTGAATCGTGTACTCTGTAAAATTAAAAAAAAAAAAGTTTTTTTTTATGTTTTTTTTTTTTTTTTTTATGTCCAGGCCAGAATTTTAAGTACATAATCTTTCAAAATGAAGAACACTGAAAGTATGTATTGTAATTTTCCTTTTCTCACTGGATGAAATTAGGAGGATCTTAGGAAGCAGCTTCATAAGTGGGGCTACCAGAATGTTCCGTATATTTCATACTGTAGGGGTGAATGCGTTTAATTAAACAGGGTTTGCTGTTGTTCGTAAAAATTCAGAAAAGATCAAGCGTTCAAAATGTAATGCAAGAATAGCACAATATCTGAAGTAATTTCATGATGATGTATGAAGCTAAAGTGTAGTTATATTGCACCGGGATGGGCTAAAATGTGTTTTTGTTAATGTTGATTATGAGACATGCGCATAGAAACGTCAATCAAAATTTAAAGTCTTTTATCCAAAAAATCTATAGCCCATGAGGGTCACACATAGCGTGTGTGTATAAACCCTTACGAGCTATAGATTTTTACTTTAATAAAAACCTGTGAAACCTTTTATTGTTCCTCGATGTTTCCTTTGAAAAATCTGAGACAGTAAAGAAGGACTTATCTATATAATATACCACTAATAACCATTCATAATGCATTATAAATATATATGAAGTGTATTTGCCTTTACAAATAATAACACAAATATATATATAATGTTTTATGACTGCATTATAACGTGATATAATATGAGTTTCGATATGATTTATTAATTTAATAAGTGTGCAAGTAATTTGTTTTTTTTGGCCAAGACTTGAGTAAATGATGTGAATGTATCTGCTGTGTGTGTGTGTGTGTGTGTGTGTGTGTGTGTGTGTGTGTGTGTGTGTGTGTGTGTGTGTGTGTGTGTGAAATAATAAATAACTTGGTGTTCTGGTATTAAAATCCTACTATTTGTCAAACAGTTTTAGGATTAGGAATCTGAATCTGGGACTCTAACTATGTGCTTGTAACCAGCAAGCGATGTTTAAATGATTTAATAATGAGCACCAGGACTGATTGCGTTTACAGACGGCAAATGTTTAAGGTCTAAAGTTACAGGGATGGATCCTGAGTAGGAAAGAATCAGCCGAGTGTATATATGTTCAGAAGAACAAGACTAATCTTTAGGAAAACACCCCGAGGGTTATCTTACATCAAACTCTCAGAGTTTTTGACCTGCTTCCCAAAGATACAAATTGTTGCCCCTTTCATTGAGTTTTTTTTGTTTTGTTTTTCCAGCTAATAATAATACAAGTGAACGGAACTCTTGACCTTTTTCTTTTTCCTCTTCCTGAAAAAAAAAGGAGCCCTCGTTGTTGTGCGTATTTAGTGCTGACGGTTGTATTTAGAGTTCTCTAAGTGGCTGCCAATTGCACAGTAAACAAATCTTTTCGTAAGCATGTCCGATTCGATTTTATGTCTGATTCGGGTGTTTCGGATTCTGACAGTGGGTGACGAAACGGGTGACGTCTGAGGCTCATAAGAGCGTCAGCGTGTGTAGTTTCTGATAAATAATCTTGTTTTGGTGACGTGTTTACTTTGTAAATAGGAATTTTTGAATTTATGCACGTAAATTCTGAGAAACGCTCACACACACACACACACACAAACACACACACACACACACACACACACACACACACACACACACACACACACACACAAAACAATTGATAAATCTGTTAGCAACCAACAACGACTGGTTTGTTCTTCATTCTTACTGGTTGAAATGTTCAGTCCATCAGGCTCAAGTCATGCTGCTGTTGGCCGCCGCTGTGGGGTGTGTTCAGGTACAGGACCACGCGCTGATGCTGTCCAATGAGAGGAGCACGATCGAGAGAACATACGAGCTGACCAAATACCTGAACCACCAGCTGAAGGAAATTAAAGACACTTACGTGAGTCTGACTTTGTATGCTTTTGTGGTCGTGCATGCTTTTGTTTATGCGAGCGTTTTTTTTCCGCTCATCTCTCTGGCATCCTTGCTTTTTCTCACACATACTTTTTACTGCCTTTGCCTCTTCCCTCGTTCCTTTTCACATCTCTGTCCAAAGAGCATGTGTGTGTGTGTGTGTGTGTGTGTGTGTGTGTGTGTGTGTGTGTGTGTGTGCGTGTGTGTGTTTTGTCTATGATGCAAAACAGAGAACAAGACTCGAATAAATTCCTTTCCATTCTTTTTTTTATTTCAGAATTTATCTATCTAATAACAAAAGCAACAAATCATTTCATCCGAAACTAAATTCTAATCTTCCCCGCACTATAAAAATGAAACTTGTATAAAAAGTTATGAGCTGCAGATTATCAACATTCTGCCAACCTTTTTATGCAGTATAAAAATATGAAATACGTTACAGACAAAATAATAACCGAGGTATTTAGATTTAACGTTGTTCGAGTTAAATACGAAAATTCTCGCTTAAAAACATTATCAAGAACATACTTTTTACTACATACTTTTTACAGTTTGATTTAAACCTTGAAAAACCTTGGCACAAATTTAAGTCTCTAATTTTCTCATCCAGGTAATGACTTTACCCGATTTGTTTGCTACTACGATTTTCATGCTACACCATGGAGTCATATCTACAATCAACAAAATAAATTTTTTTTTTAATAAAAAAGTATTATAAAAATGATATTAAAAAGGGTCAAATAAAGTGTATTGTTATATAAAAAGTGTAAAATGTGTCATCCCTAGAAACCAGGCAAAAATCCATTTTGCTAGAGGAAAACTGTCGATTCATTCATTACTAAAAATCTATAGATTAGTGATGCACACACTATATTAACAAAGATTTGTGGACACCTGACCATTAGAATCAAATGTGCTTTTTGGGCATTTGCTTTTAAAGATGTTTCACTAGATTCTAGAGTGTCTGGATTTGTGCTCATTCAGCCACAATGGCGATATTAAAATCAGGTACTGTTTTTGGTGAGGTGTGGAGCCCTGAGTCAGCATTCCAATTCACCTCCAAGGTGTTTAATGGGGTTGAGAGCTCTATAGAAGACCACTTACTTCAACCCTTGTGAACCATATCTTCATTAAACTGGCTTTGTGTACAAGTGCATTGTCATGCTGGAACAGGTTTGAGTCTCCAAGCTCAAGTGAAGGAAACATTTAATGCTGCATCGAATGGCATCCTATACAAATGTGTGCATCCAACTTTGTTGTAACAGTTTGACGAAGAACCACATATGGTTGGAAAAGTCAGGTTTTCCCAATACGTTTGTCCATATAGTGTACATTCAGGCAAAATGGTGCAGTTAATTTAGAATACAAGTACAGATTTTATGCATTATCCTTTAAAAAAATTTTTTTTCCAACCTTGCCCATTACTACATTCATAACAGCTTATAATACATTTATAAAGCATTATGCACATAATTATAATCTTAAAATAGGTGAATATATTTATTTTAGCTTATTAGTTCCTTATTATGACCTGAATATAATAACATACAATTTTTGTGTATTTGAGCTTTTAGAAAAGCCCTATGACGTATATTTATTTAACAACATTCTTATGGTTTTATATCTCACAATTACACAAAACGATCATGTAGTTCTGCATAGACTTTGAAAAAAATTATCAAAGTTAATTACAAAAAAAAAAAATGAGTCTTATAAAACACTATGTGAAGCATTGCAAAGCAATGTATAGTGTTCTGGGTGCTACTTAAAATGCATCATGTTAATCATTTTTTGAATCATGTTTAATGCATTTATTTTATAATTCAATTAAATTCAATTCAATTCAATTTCAATTAAATAATTTTTTATTTGTATGGCACTTTTAATAATGGACATTGTCTCAAAGCAGGATAAGTGAATAAGTTTAGTGCCTGAAAATGAATGCACTGTAACATTATAGAAATCTGCTCATAGGTTATTACAGCTAGAGCCTTGATAAAAAAAAATTACAGAGTGCTCTTTGGAAGGTTAACAGTGATCTAGACACTTTGTAAACAGCTTTTCTAGACAGGAATTTATGTCCTTCATTAAAAAAATTCACAGTACACTGATTTGTCCCACACACACTGTTTGTTTTACCTGGTTTATTAAGAAGAAGCATGCAATGAGAGAAAAGCAGCACTGACGACACTAGATTTTTGGGCTATTATTGTAAATTTGAAGCAAAACTATTGAGCAATACTACGCATAATTATTTTTCAGGCATTAGGTTCTCTAGGCTTGTTCTTTCATTACCGAAATAATTTTTGATTTCTAGTACCCCAAAATCTTTTACATTCCACATTCAATCATTGATTAAGAGAGTGGTACCTGATGATTTCAAAAAAACACATGCTTGTTCAATTCACCATGTGAATTCCAGTAAACATGCGTGACACCATGTGATGGTATGTGTTTATATAAAGGAGAACCACATTTCCAATAGAAGATCACATGTGGAAAAATGAAACCACATTCACTACATGTGAAATATATTAGAAACATTACATGTGAAAATTAAAAAAAGCGAGTAAAAATCACACCTAAATCATTGGGTGACTTTTTGTATGTTTTTTTTTTTTTTTTTTTTTAGATTTATGATGTTATAATTTCAGTTATGGAAATTTTCAGGGAATGCTGAAAACTAATTTGAAAACCAGTTGTTAGAATATATAAAGGAAATCTGTGGCTTTTATGTCTTTTGTGACATGATAAAATAAAAAAAGATGCACAAATCATAATAAGTGTTTAAGACGTCTGTTGACTGTTTGTCCCTCAGCTTTCGTATCTCGGTCCTCCATTCAGTGACCCAGGCTTCTCTCCACCGAGGCCCAACATCTCCTCTCTGGCGGTTCCCAGTGCGGCGACACGGGAGGACCTGTGGCGAGGTCTTGAAAACGGAGCCCGTCTGGCACAGAACCAGCGTGCCTACAGTGTGCTGCTGTGTGCTGTGCGCGAGCTGGCACGATCCACACTGTGTCCATACCTCCAAAGCTCGCTCCTTCACTTCTGCTCAGGCCTCAGTGGACTCTTGGGCTCCATCTCGGGGCTGATGAATGCCCTGGGCTACACGCCGCCCCTGCACAGCAATGCTTCACCTTCTCAAAAATACACACCTCTGTTGTCTTCTTCATATCAGCGGGCAAATGTGAACGGCCCTGCCCCTTTGAGGAACCAGGCATCTCGGGTTCAGGGCGGCCCAGGAGGAACGAGGGACGGAGCAGCTGGATATGAAAGTGAGCGGAAGAGGGATAGAGACAGGGAGAGAGCTGAGCGAGGGAGAAGAGGAAGACGAAGGGAGGGGGAGAGCTGGGCAGAGAGAGAGGAGGAGGATCGGGAGGAAGGTCTGGAGAGGTGGAGGAGGAGGAGAAGACTGCTGACTGTCGACGATGAGGATGGCGGTAAACAAACAAGCCACAGCTACGATTCAAACAGCAACAACAATAACAACATGAACAACTCGCACACAAGTTCCAAGCACTATTTCAGCAAATACGGCAAAGACAAACACTTAAACATGAACAGCACATCCAGTGATGCCCGGATTCCCACGGAAATGGAGAGAGAGCGAAGAATAAGCAGAGACGAAGAGGCAGAAGAGTTCCAAGCCGACGTTCCTGTCCTCTTTTCTTCGCCGTCCCTCCATTCCGGGCACTCTGGACGCCCAATATCCTCTCCCCACCCACCGCTCTCTCCCCTCTCCCTTCTTTACGCATACGAAGACGGGGTCACTGAGGTCGACTCGCACTTGAGCGTGGCCGCTCCCTCGCCACGCCCTGCCCTCAACGATTTCACACGGAAAGTGGAGGGATTCTGGGTACTCAGAGAGCTGCAGAGTTGGCTGTTTAGATCAGCTAAGGACTTCACCAGATTGAAGAAGCGACTCCGTGTCTGATTGTCTGTCTGCCTGCTTGTGTGAGTGAGTGTGAGTGAATGCATGAGTAAAAGTTCTTAAAGAAAAGAACACAAAAGGACTCATACTTTGCACTTGCAGGAAAAAAGCGAACTCATCCTGATGAAAGAAAAAAAGGACACTGGGAGAGACAGAGCAGCTTTTTACAGTGAGAGGCGAGTCAGTGTCAGAGTCAGCAGCTTACACATTTCCGCCTTTTTGAGATGAATGAAAGGAAGACGTGAAGCGGAAACAACGAGCAGAAAAGTGCCTGCTGTCTCATAAACTGACTCAGCACACAGGGACTCGTGATTACCGAGCGCTTGTATGCTCACACACACTGTCACACTTCTCATAATGGGCCGTGTCATGCGTCTTTGTAACCACTACAGTATGTGATCTTACACTTACCGCCATATCAGGCCTTTTTTCCACTGCAAGCGTCACCAAGACTGTAAAGCAATAAATGTTAATAACGTTTTTTTTTCCCTCTTTTTTTTTCTTCTCAAGATTGGTACCTAGAACAGGGTAAACTGTTGTCTATGATGTTTTCTATGAAATGTCTAGAACACTATATTCACAGAACAATATGACACAGAAAACCGTAAAACTGTCTCATGTGATCCAGAAAATTTTATTTAAAGTTATATATATATATATATATACATTCCAGTAACAAGAAATGGGATAGTTGGTTCATAGCTTTCTATAAAGATCATATTCATATTTTTAGAGACTTTGAACATACAGATCAAATTCCAGTGCATCCAAGTGCATGTTAATAAATCACCATACCCGTCATATACTTCGTTATTATTATTTATAAAAAATAAAAGGGAATTTTTAATTAAAAAAACTCAGTACACTTTAAAATAATAGAAAAATTCAATTATTTATTGTTATTAAAATTCAAAGCAGTTTGTTTTTATTTTTCTTTTAATTAAAACTCAATGTGTTATTTCACCCAATATATATTTATATATGTATATTTCTAGGAATCTACTTACCAAACTATACCATTCCTTGTTACTGGTATTTACAGAAACGTAACCTGAACTTGATTTTACACGTGCATGGAAATGGGTTATTTTTTTCCCCCTTTGAAAAGAAAATGTTATTGTGTACTGTACCTTTCATCTGGAATGCAAATCTTTGTGCGTGTATAATACTGTATTTGAGCCTCATAATGGATGATGGCAGGTGTTAACGAACTTTTTTTTTTTTTTTAAAGATACCGCGAATTCACTTTGCTAGATGAAGGACACATAATAAAGGTACAGGAGACAAGCAGTGACAAGCAGAGATACAGTTTAGTACCATTTTCTCTCTATGAGCGTTGCGCTGGTGGGAGCCTCAATAGCAACATTGTGCTGTTTTATTTCTCCACCTTTTATTTCTCAAAAAAAAAAATAAAACATGTCAGTACAGTGCATTTACAGTTTAAACGTAGCACATTGAACCAATGGTGGGATTAAATGGGGGTGATAACATCTTTACAAATATTTTTTACAGTGATGATGGCTTTTATTATTAAGACTTTTCACTGCAGGTTGCAAAATGATCCGAAAAAAAAAGACAATTCATGTTGATACAAACTTTTCTTCCATGTTGGACTTTTACTGCCATCACTATGACATCTGTAAAAAAAAAAAAAAATTAGGTTGAACCCAATGTTTTTTTTTTTGTTTATTCTCGTTTTTAGGATGCAGTGCAGTGGAAAAAGGTCCGTTGTTGGTGTTCATAAGTGCTTTATGTGTGTGTGTGTGTGTGTGTGTGTGTGTGTGTGTGTGTGTGTGTGTGTGTGTGTCGCACTGAGGTAGTGCTAATAGGAAGCACATCCACAAACGGACCAGGAATTCATTTTCACATGCAAAGTGACCTTGCATTATATTTGTATATTTCGATATTTTAAAATATATATATTCTGTAATATTTATTAAAGGGTTTATTTATTATTCTTTTGTACTATTTGATTAAATGAAATCAAGCGACTTGATTAAATCCGGGTTTGAAGTGCTTTCTTTCCTCTGGCTGCCCTGTTTGTGTGAACGAGGTCTCATGGCTCGAGGGGAAAGCAAGCTGACTCGGAGGATACAGAGTTTTATTAGTCTGTCTAAATGAAATTTATGGCCAGTCTTTCATCTAACACCACAGCCTCTCATCTACGTCTCATCTCTTCCCCTCAATCTGTCTCTCTCACGCCTCTCCTTTTTCCTCCTCACACTCACCTACTGTCTCGCTCTCCCACTCGCACACACGCAATAAACACAAGGTGAACGCATGAACGGCGGATGTAATATACATTCATGTGCTGTAAACACTGGGGCCACACACACACACACACACACACACACAAATGAATGTGGCGCACCCTCCGGTCTGTGTTTGGGGAAAAAGTTAAGAATCAGTGGGAATCATTCTCATCCCTTCAAGCTACACACCTGCATGTGGCCAGTTGTGAAACCACACCCTACACACTACACACACACACACGTGCACATACATATACACATATACACACATGGACATACACACCAAACACACTATACACATACAGGCACATACACACAGGAACACACACATCGCCGGCCTACATTTAATAAACTTTTATAATATAATATTATTATTATATTGTAATAAAATATCAAATATTTCTAAATGCAGGATATGGGTGATAAGGTTCATATGAGATGAGTGTGAGAGTGTGTGTGTGTGTGTGTGTGTGTGTGTGTGTGTGTGTGTTTTGTGTGAATGTGGGCTCTTAGTTTTATCTTATTCAATTTTAAATCCTTTTTAATAAGATTTTGGTCCCACACACACACACACACTCACTAACAGTACTGTGTTATACCAATTCTTTATTGTGTGTTTTTTCTGCCGACTTGTGTATTATTGTAGCTAAATTCTACTTAAACCTGACCCCGAACCCGTACCTCAGTAACGCTTAACATAACACTTTCCATATCTCTGATTTCACACCTGACCTTTGTAACCCCTGTGTGAACTGCAAATGTTTTTAGAAGCTTATCCAACTTTGGAACTATTCCCCTTTACCCAAATGCAGCTAGATTCCTAAGATTTTTATTTTTAATAGTTCAGTTCATTTTATTAAAATGCTTTGATGGCCTTTCTTTCTTGTTTATTGTGTCAGAATTCTCCATTACGATGATAATAATAATAATAATTATTATTATTATTATTATTATTATTAATGATGATAATGAAAATAATGCATAGAAAATATTTTTAAAGTTTGCTTTTTACTAAAAATAAAAGCGAATAAAATAAAATTTAATTCATTTAAAAAAATACCAACCTAATAAATTCTGATAAAAATTACTCCAAAATTAAAGAAAAATCATAACCTCAGGACTGAAAAAAATTCTCAGTCCTTCATAGACAAAATGTGAAAATGTTACTTTACATTTGGGAAAAGTAGATTCCAAACATAGAGCTAAATACATGAAAATGTTTATAATAATGAAGTAACCATTTTTATAATGCATTTTATTAAAATACTGCATTTGTTATATATTATTATATATGTTATATTTATTGCATAATAATAATAATTATTATTTTTGGTTATTAGTGTTAGTAGTAGTGTTATTTGACAATTAACTGAAATTTAAATGTATAGGAAGGATAATTACATTATAAAACATTATTACAGTAATTCTTTGCAGTTTTAACAGAATAATTTAATAAAAAATGACATAAGGAATTGAATAAAATAAATAAAAAATTTGAAATTAACTATTTTGTCCCTAAAAATAATAACCAGGAACGGGTCTTTTAGGTTATATATTTTCAGTATTTTATCACAGTAAACTATAACCTTAAATTCAAAATAACCTCAACTAGCCCTAAAAACTCCCTGAACTTCAGGATTAACGTAGGTTATAACAAAAAAGTAAATAATGAAGCCTTTTTTTTTTTTTACATTTTGTAATTTTCTAGGATGAAAAGTTCAAGGGTGTTCTGCCAAATTAAAAATGAAAGAAGTAAAACTAAAACTTTAAATAAGTAAAAACTATTTTTAAAAAAACCTATTTAAAAAAAACAATAAAGCCAGATGAATAATGATATCACTGATATAATTTTTTGCTAAAGTGCAGTGTATTGTCCAGTCAAATGTCCCCACAAAACTGTCACGTATTCCTGTAATTCTGAGAACACTAGGTCCCGGCAGCGAGTGCAATACATGACCACACACAAACACAATTCATATGTCCGAGCACTTGCTTAAATGCGTATTGCAGAATCCCATGGACCGCAGCATGACCGAAGACATGACCGCTTCTAGCCAACAAAGGCGGCTTTGTGTCCGAAGTGTGCACACGTGTATGTGTGTCATTATGTGGGTTCCGTGAATCACTGGGAAAGTCTTTTGGTGAAACACCATCATGCTAAGTATGTATGTGTATGTGGGTGAAAGTGTGAGTCTGTTTATCTATGTGTGTTTATGTATTCCTGCTCCTGTCAAAGTAACTGGTGTCATTTGTACTTGTCTAAAAGCCTGGTTTAATCTCTAATGGTACTCTCTCTCTTTCCTTCTCTCTCTTTCTCTCTCTCTCTCTCTCTCTCTCTCTCTCTCTCTCTCTCTCTCTCTCTCTCTCTCTCTATTTCTCTCTTTGCGAATCTTTTTGCCATATGCCTAACAAAGTCTAAGTGTCCAGTCCTCAGTGTTCTTCTTTTGCCAATCAGTCTGTCATCAGCTCATCAGCTGTATCTTTAGTGATTGTTTATTTCTCCCCTATTGCTCATTCAGTTTCCTTGTTGGCTCACTGTCTTGCTGCTCTGTTTCCCTTATTAATCACTTCTAAGACTCTCTTCTTCTTTTTTAGTATCTTTCTCTCTCTCTCTCTCTCTCTCTCTCTCTCTCTCTCTCTCTCTCTCTCTTTTTTTTTTTCTATCTTTGCTCACCTGCAGCACATAAAAATTCCTCTTTTTTTTCCCTCTCCAGAGGATTGCATCGTCTCCCGGGGAGTTATTGCATTCCTCCTGAGCTAAACTAGGCCTAGTCGTCGCTTTAGTTCTTTAAATCTTCTGCCAAAATGTGTGCCCTGATTTCATGTCTCTCTCTCTCTCTCTCTCTCTCTCTCTCTCTCTCTCTCTCTCTCTCTCTCTCTCTCTCTCTCTCACTCTCTCTATCCTTTTTTTTTACTTTCCAGTCTCTCGCTCTGTTTCTAAGTAGG